>NW_017728886.1:128156785-128165429 GCF_001723895.1 Crocodylus porosus | reverse complement strand
GAAGGTGATCAGCTCGTGGTCGCTGCCACCCAGCTTCCCTTCGATCACTAGGTCGCCGATTAGGTCGTCCCCTGTAGCCAGTATCAGGTTGCTTTGCCTCTCGTTGGCCCATAGACTTCTTGAGTCTGAATATACTGAAATCTGGTTTCTGGAAACCATTATCTTAACTCTACTGTACTCCAAGCTATTCTTCCTAAGGATCCTGAATTCTCTCATTTAATAATCATTGTTCTCTCAAGCTGGCATCTACTTTCACATTCTAGTTCCCCCCACTTCACCAGGAGCCTCCCCTCTATTTGCTTTTGCCACCTTCTTTTCACATGTACATTTGTAATTCAATACATACTTAAATTAAAATGTCGTTTACACCAACAATATCTTCATCTTGAAATTTATGATTTGACAATTTTTAGTTTACCATCAAGATTAAAATTTCAGGTGAGACTTTTTAATAGGTGAATAGTAACGGCTAAAAAGGAATTTTGAATCCAAACATTCAGTTTTTGCTTGCTTACTCTTCTCCATTTATGTACACAGAAACATACCGCAGATGGAGCTGTTCAGTTACAAGAACCAGACCACTGAAATTCTACATTAATTCTGCATCACAAAATGATTCAGTTATGAGTGATGACCCCAAAATTTATTTTTTACTCAGTGATCCTCACAAAGTGTTCTGTCCTTTCTTTATGGTTGTTCCTAATGCTGCTTATACCAGTTAAAATGGAGAACAATGAATCCATTTGTTGTCTTCACCTCAGTAGTCATTTATAAGCTAATTCCACGACCTTTTATATGGCCACTTCTCAAACTGATTTTAAATTCTAAAATTTTCCTATAAAACATGTAGGCCAGGACCTCTGTTCTATTTACTATACCTGCAATTGGGTACCACAGCTGAACCACAGGCCAGGAAGAGGCTCCTTTAAAATTTCTGGTGTTCCAGCATTCTGGATTGTACTATTAGATAGCAACACAAAGGAACCCCCTGAAATGAACCTTCTAAATACCTGTAAAATAGCAAAAGTCTGTAGGAACTAGCAGCATACCTGTGTAGCAAGGTTTCCCCTCAGCTTTCCTAACAGAGTTGGATGAAAAGGGCATTCTTATACATCCCTAAATATTGGTACGGAACTCGCATCCCTGAGAATGCATGTGTATGCGACATGCAAAAGGTTAAAGGAACACAAGCTTTCCCTCAGTATCACCCCATTAAGTATTAGTCATATTAAAATTATAGGAAGTAACCCATAACCCTAAGAATTTCCTCAGGAAAGTTAGATTTAAGGCATATGAAAATCTATCAAAGTAAAATACATAAACAAAACCTTCATGCAATGAGTTAAAGATATGATGACAATCCACAAAGCTGTGTTTTAGCATTTCATTCACCGAAAGAATCCACATATACTATTTTTTGGTCGATTTTATCTTTTATTTTCTCAGAAACACCACTAAAATTAAATGACTGCAATGAAACTAAATCCATGTTCTTCAAAAGGAGGCTTTTTCAGTGCAGTTATAATATATGAATTAAGATCAACTGTAACAGTATTATGCCAATGGCTGCCTGGGAAGCAAACCAGAATTTTGGCTATGTAAAGAAAGAACTGTATTATTTTTTTCTGAAAGTGTGTCTGTATGTTTATTTTTGTCTGTATTGTTCTACTCTACAAAAAATACTTTTACTTTATTAAAGTCAACTTAAGAACAATGCTTACAGAGTGTATTTTCAGAAACAGAGAAGGTTATTATCTCTCTCACTTGTCCAGCAATGAATCAAAAGAAAGGACAAAAGATGCCCTTTGGGGCTTTATTTTTGGATGTCACTCAAGATATTGGCAGTAGTATCTGAAGCCAAGTTGGCCTGAGTCCTGTGATAGTACTGCTTTCTGTTATATACTGGGAAAGTCATAGTCAACCAAGGTGCATATACTCATTTGAATTTTTTTTTCCTGCATTGAGAAGATTAATTTATATTACAGCTAAAATTGGTTTCCTTGCAATTAGAAAGCAATTCTTTACTACTTTAGTTGCTGCTGGACCTGTGACTGTGCTGACTGAGGATAGATTCTGATCACTAAAGTCTGGCCAGGCCATGCTTAAGCTCAGGACCCAGAGCTGGAGGAGACAATTAAGCTCCTCTGGTCCCTCATTTAACATTGTGTTAAATGGATACCTATATATATATAGTGGTGTTTCATTTAAATCACAGAAGAACATGGGTTTTAGGTTTTTTTAATCAGAGAATTTGGCATTTATTTATTTTTATCAGAGAATATGGAAATTTTAAACACAGAAAACCAGAATCCCTGGTGATTAGAAACAGGTTCAAATCTGTAGCATAACAGAAGTTCAGTGCACAGAAAGTGTTTTCAGAATGGCAAAAAACAGTTTAAGATAAGCCTGGATGGATGTAATATCAGACTTAACTGATTTAGGTTATATCAGCTTATTGAACTTCTGTCTTAGATCCCCTCCATATTCAAGCTAACTCACAGTCCACCAGCAACCCTGGGTGCTTTGCACCTCTCCCACAAGCCCCTGCTTGCAGGGCAGATAGGCTAGCCTCAGCACAAGTCTGCTCCAGCAGAGAAGGGAAGTGTGCTCTAGCACCCCTTGGGTTTTGGCTTGGGCCACTGCAGGCATGTGGCTGCATTTCCAGAATCTGAAGTGAATGTCTGTTCACTTGCTTGTTGGTTCAATCTATGCAGTTTAGACTAGCTTGAGAAGACTGAATCAATTCAGCCTTGGATGTGTCTTTTAGCTGTACAATGATCATTAATTTCCCTATCACTAGGCCATCTCCAGCTCCCCACTCACAATTACTCTCTGCCCCCTTTGTGCTGGGGAAGCAGTGGGAAAAGGATGAGGAATCACTCATCAGGAGTGAGGACTTGGTTCATATTCTGAGCAACACTTAGCTCTTGTTTGTTATTTAGAACCATTGCCATAGGAAGAGCTGCCCATTTTTCTTTTTTTAAGCAGTTAGAGATGAACTGGCACTCATCTATAGCTTGTAACAAATGTTTGCATAAAAACCAGGATAGAACTTCATCCCCACTCCCACCAATTTGATACTTAGATACAAGTTTAAATCTTACCTTTCTCATCTGTATGGCTTGCTTTGTTTCTCCTTTCCATTCTCTTGCACAATAACCAAGTAGATCAACTTCTGCCAATACGCTGAGGTTCTCTAAACCAGATTTAAGTCACATATTAGTTCATTTTGGCATTCTTACTTCTAAAGGAAAAGAGATATAATATGAATTGATAACAGAAGAACTTACTTATGAATTTTTTCTGCAGATATCTACTCCACCTGAAAACCAAATAGTAAAAGTCATCAATAAATTGTTTGCAAAAAGTAAATATTTACTAAAACAAAATACCACAGAAAACTACAGATGGCATTGTAAACACATACCATTTCAACAGCTGTGCTAAGTATGTGTAGAGTCTTCTGCAGTACCAGAGAGCAGCAATGAGAAAAGACATGCTTAAAATTAGTAGTCCCTTTACTGCTTGCCACACAAGATGTAATGATCGGGTGACAGCTGCTGTCCAAGACTGCTCTTCAATCCTTCCTAAAATCAAAATTATAACATGAACAAGTCTTTTACAAGAATGGTACACACCCCTTTCATAGCGACTCACACACCCCACATAGCCAACTGCAAACATTCAAAATAAGTCTGCCCCCAGATCATGACACTAATTTAAAAAATCATGAGTTTTAAAATAAAGAAGTCTAAAAGTCTAACTTCCTAGCCATTAGAATGCATTTGAGTCCTGTTTTCAAGCTTTCCTGACCCCTCTACAACCCAACCAGGGCTTACCAGTTACTTTTAGACTGAACGCTGAGATTTTTACCTAATCGTATCACCCAGGATGTAACTGGAGTTGTCAGTACAGAAAAACATTTGTTTTGGCAAAACACAGTAAAACACGTTCCTGGTTTTTAGGCATATATACTTTATATTGCTGTGCCTTGCTCCAAAAGCCTGGCCCTTTGGGACTGAGCATTTTGGGCACCTGGGGTCACAAAATAGCACAAATAAGCGGATTGAACATGGTAAGACCACAGGTGTAGCAGGGCACCTCTGTGCCTGATGCAGCCACGATTTACTGGGCACATGGGATTGCTGCCATCCTGACTGTGACAGTGCAATCAGCCACCACTGTAATGGTAGCTATTTTTGCATCCTCCTACAAAGGTGATGCCCAGAGCTACTGCTCTGGTTGCTTTGTTATGCTACTGGGCAAGACTGCTGTTGGAAGTAAAGGGATGCTTAAGGCTCTAGGTAGGCAAGTTCAGGGTCAGGGCACAAGGGAAGTTCTTCCCTTGGAAACTGCCAGGAGGCTAAAATGATAGCCCATAAGGATGGCCCTTCTCCCTTTTCAGAAGGCAGAAGTCAGGGCAGGCCTCTGTTACCAGGTATTTAAAAGTTTTTAGGATCTTTTGTTAATAATAAAAACAACTCTAAAGACAACTGCAAATCCAGGCAGTTTTAGAAATTTCAAAGGAGCTGTGCTAATTTATGATCACTGTGTTTCTGACCCTCTGTCAGTGAGTCTACTTATTCTTCAGGGACTCATTTTCCAAAATGTGGATAAATTGCATACTTAATTTACCCCTATGCTTAGAACTATCATGAGAGTGAGTGTGCGTGTGTGCACATGTGTGTGTGTGTGTGTGGCCATCCAGAGGGAGGGAGGTGGGGAGGGTGGTGTGCAGCCAGCTAGATGGCATTTTGGGCTGGAGCCACGCCTGGCTGGAGCCACGCTCCCCATCTGTCTGTTGCTGCACCAGCAGCAGGCATGCCACACCAGTGTGCCTGATGGTACACCAGTGTGCTGCGGTACACTGGTTAGGAAACGCTGCTCTATAGCATCTTCATTCACAACATATACATCATTATTTAACAGTGAGTACCATTATTAACATAGAATTTTCAAAGCAGCTAAATTGAGACTAATTATATGAAGTTTATATCTTGTCTGAAGTCCTGGTAGAATAATGAAGTTTTGGTGATTATTTTCCCTTCTTTCTGTGGCAAAGTCACCAGTAAACAACAGCGAACTGATAACTCATCTAAGCTTCTCTTAACCATACCAGCACCTTCTAACAGTCCACAATTGTTTATTCATCTAAATGGATTTGAATTTTCCTAACATTGTACAAGCTAATTCAACGCTGATCCAGTTTAAGTTGGGTTAAAAGTTACACAATGAAACAAAGACACTGAAACAAACTCCCTGCAAAACCCTAAACAATACCAAAACCCTCCAAAGATATAAAGAAAAAGTAAATACCTGCAGAAAAATTTTATCAAATCTATATATTCCTGTTGGATTATTTGTTATGGACATATGTGTCTGTATTTGGATTTGATTAGACAAGGCAAAAAGGGACTACTAAAAGGCACAAACTTTTCCTTTTTTAAAATCAAACATGCTTTGCAAAGTGGCAGGGATGTATTTGATAAATTTTCTAACATCTAAGGCTTTTGTTTCAACTCCTTATTTAAAAAGGGCTCACACTGCTACATATTTAACAAGCATTTGTCATATTCTTCAACTGTGACATGCAGAGAGTTCCTGAATAGCCTGATATTCTGCAAAAAAATCAGTCAATACTTAAAAAAGCAAAAACTGCCACTTGAAATCCAATAAGATTCCTCTCATGGCATACAGCTATGACTATTTTCAAGGGGTTCATTAGTTGGTACATTCCTTCAGGATCTTGGGAGACAGAAAGTGTGTGCCTTCAATAAGAGATGTGCATTAGCAGCCTGCTAACACAAATATTTATTCTGATTACAACAGCGCTTGTTCATTTAAGTATATAAATTATTCTGTGGGGTTTCTTATATCTTAATAGAAACGATGATATAAAATGTTGCAAGAATAAAAAAAAACAACACAGACAAGGCTGTAAAACCAACTCATTAATTATTTTGAGTTTACTACATTCTTCTTTTTAAAAAATCTATAACTCCCTGTGCTTAAAACCCCCATTTTGCCACCTCCTGGAGTAATCTTGGTTTACCAGCATAGCCAAGTAGCAGTAATTTGGGCTAGCAGTAATTTGTAGCCCAACAGACCCATTTTATACTGAAAAAAAAAACTAAATTGGGGCCCTAATTAGTATAGGTTTAAGTATCAGAGATGTTGAAGTGGCAGCTCAATCACAAATTGCTCTTGAAAATGTTTCAAGACAATAGGAAATGTAAAATCTCTTTTCCCTCACCATGTTCCCTTCTCGTAAATCAGTGGTTCTGAACCTTTTTAGACTCCAGACACTCCTCATTAGCCTCCAGGAACCCCCTGGAAAATGCCAGCTCTTAGCTTTCACTTTTTTCTGAAAAAATAATAGAACAATTCTATTATTTCAAAGAACTTAGAAAGACCACAACAAGTCAGAATGTTTTTGACACTATGGATGTCTATGTGAAATCTCTAGGTTTATTTTGTGAATCATGTATAGCCATTTGCAAACCTAACAGTACTAACTCTGTGCAGCACTCTTAAAAACCCTGTAGTTGAGAATGATTGCCTTAAACCCTTAAAAACATGGATTAAGAAACAGATGGGTTGCATGTACAGTTCCAATACTGTGCTCATATCAACCTTTTCCATGGCGGGCTCAAACATCACCATAGTGCATGTAAAGATTGCATCCTCTCCAGTCTACAGAAGAGATTCACCTGAGGTTCTAACTGTGGCCACATGGGGATCAATAACGAAAACTCTCCCCCTGGGGCTCTTCTGCCACGCCTTGAAGTGATGGAAAAATAAGAAGTTAATTCTGCACTCAATAGTGGAATATTGGGTCTCTGGAGGTGATAGCCACTTGCTCACATAAGCCACTGGTCTTTTCTCCCCATGCTCCTTTTGGAACAGTATAGCTCCTAGAGGTGTGCTTAACGTGTCAGTCTGTAGGTAAAAGGTCTTTTGAAAATTCAAAGTATACAATAACGGTGCCTGGTATAATGCAAGTTTGATGTCTTCAAAGGCCTGAACCACTTGGTCATTCCATTTGACTGGATTCTTCTTACCTCTGGTTAGGTCTGTAAGTGAGGCTGCTATGAAAGCAAAATTTCTAATAAACTGGCGGTAGTAGTTAGCAAAGCCCAGAAAGGATCTCAGTTGTTTCAAGGTCTTGGGGAGGCTATATTTCTGCTTATCAGCTACTGGCTGGATTCTGCCTTGACCCACAATGAACCCTAAGTACTGGGTTTTGCTTTTCCCGAGGGAGCATTTCTTTGCATTTGCAGTCAGACCTGACTTGCATAGTTCTAACAGGACAGCCCGCAGGTGTTGGCAGCACTGTCCCCATTCTTCTGAAAAGGTGATAATACCATTAATGTAAGCGGACACATATTCTTGGTGTGGGACCAGGACCCTGTCCATCAACCTCTGAAATGTGGTCACCGCCTTGTGTAGCCCAAAGGGCATCTGCTTAAAATGAAACAGTCCCCAGGGGGTACTAAATGCCACCTTCTCTCGATCTTCCCTTGCCATGGGTATCTGCCAATACTCCTTTGTGAGGTCTATTGTTGAGATATACCTGGCAGTCCCAATTTTCTCCAGCATGTTGTCTATTCTGGGTATGGGGTACGCATCAAACTCAGCTACCTCATTCACAGTGTTTACACGTGTGTGTAAGTAAAGGCTGCGGGTGCTTGACCACCTGGGTGACAGTGATCATCACCTGCTGGAATTCACCATCCAGCGCAAGGTGGCAAAGGCCTTCAGTAAGGCAGCACCCCTAGATTTCAGGAGGGCAAACTTCAACGAGCTAAGGAGGATAGTTGGGGAAGCGCTGAGGTCCCAGAGGGGAGGGGAGCCAGGTGTCCAAGGAGAGTGGTCGCTCCTTAAGGAGACGATCCTCCAATCCCAAAGGAAGGTAATCCCAACAAGGATCAAAGGGAGCAGGAGGGCACACAAGCCTCCATGGCTTACCAAAAGCATCAGGGAATGTCTCCTTGCTAAAAGGGTGGCGTACACCCAATGGAAAGAAGGGGACATCACCAGGGACAACTATATTGCAGTCGCTCGGGGTTGTAGGGGGGCAGTCAGGAAGGCCAAGGCAGAGATGGAATTAGGGCTAGCTTCCCAGATTAAGGACAATAAGTCCTTCTTTAAATACATAGGGGGTAAAAAGAAGGTTCCGGGTAATGTGGGGCCCCTGAAGGACACGTTGGGAAATTTGGTCGTCACACCAGACGACAAAGCTAACATGTTTAAAGATTTCTTTGCCTCCGTCTTCCTAAGTAGGGACCAGAACACTCACCTCCCTGCTGGGCCCCCCTCAGGCCCCAGGGGAGGCACACCTGGGCCAAGGGTTAGTGAGGAACTAGTTAGGGAACTTCTGGAGGGACTGGATGTGTTCGTCAGCCGGTCCGGATGATCTCCACCCTAGAGTTCTAAAGGAATTGGCTGAGGTCATTGCAGGACCCCTGGCATGGCTCTATGACCACTCGTGGTGCTCTGGCGTGGTGCTGGAGGACTGGAAGAGGGCCAAGGTGGTTCCCATCTTCAAAAAGGGGAAGAAGGAAGACCCAGGAAATTATAGGCCAGTTAGTCTTACCTCAATCCTAGGCAAGCTGTTTGAGAAAATTATTCTGGCACACATCCA
>NW_017728886.1:128146598-128155822 GCF_001723895.1 Crocodylus porosus | reverse complement strand
AGATGAACACCTTGCTGGGGTTGTTTGACCCCAGTACTCTTTCCTGCCATGGCAGGGGGTCGGACTAGATGATCTACTCAGGTCCCTTCTGACCCTAGAAACTATGAAACTATGAAACTTTCCAGAAATCTACACAAAGTCTGAGCAAACCATCTGGCTTAGTAACTATCACCAAAGTGCTCCTCCAGGGACTTGGTGATTCATCAATGATTCTCAGTCATTGCATCTGTTCAATTTTTTTCTTAACTGCATCACCCTGATGTCTGGGTAGCCTTCTCCACTGATTTCAGATGACACAGCACACTGGAGTCTTAATATTATGCTCAATGCCTCGTGCCTCCCCCAGGGTTTCCTTGAAGACATCTCGTAATTCATGTATTATTTCTTCCAATCCCTCCTGTTGGTTTCTTTCTAGAGTACCCTCCACCACTAGGTGCCTCCCAACCTTTGGGGATAGCTCTGGACCTCCCAGGTCATCTATGTGCCTGTCTTTCTGCATCAACCACCCCTCCTGTGAGTGCCACTTTTTCAAAAGTCTGATATGATAAATTTGTTTCCTTCATTTTGGTTCCATTCTCAGCACCTCATAATTTACTGGGCCACCTTCCTAACCACCTAAAATGGCCCTTGCCAGCATGCCAGCAATTTGTGGGTATTGTCTGGTAACACCACCAATACTTGGTCCCCTTCTTGAAGTTCTCTTGAAGTTCACTTACATGACTGTGTGACAGTCATATAAGTGTTTGAGTGATGCTCCTAGCCTTCTCCAGTCTCTCCCTAAAATCCATTACTAGCTTCGGGGTCACGGATCTTCCTGGTTCTGATTCAATCCATTCTTTACATATGAGGTCAATTAGTCCTCTGGGCCAGTGCCCGTAGACCAATTCAAAAGGTGAATATTGTGTGAATGCCTGTGGGGCCTCTCACTGAAAACAACAAAGGTGGCAATATTTCCTCCTACTTACTGGGAGTCTCCTTGTATCACAGCTTGAATCATGGCTTTGAGGGTACGATTAAAGCACTCCACAAGGCCATCTATTTGTGGATGGTATACCAATGTTCTGAATTATTTGATCTGCAATGTCCTACAGACCCCTTGTAGGACATCAGACATGAAATTTTTTCCCTGGTCTGTTAAGATTTCTTGGGGAATTCCTACCCAGAATACCCACTTCATAAGTGCTTCGGCTATCTTGGGTGCTGTCACTGATTGTAATGGGACTGCCTCTGGAAATTGGGTTGTGTAATCCACAATAACAAGGACAAGCTGATATCCTGCCCAGCTCTGAGGAAGGGGGCCTGCTATATCCAAGGCTATCTGACCAAAGGGTCACTTAGCCAATGAGAGAGGTATTAGTGGAGCTCAGGGCGGTTTCACACCAATAGTCCTTTGGCAAGCTTTTGGCACTCTCAGCAGTACCATTCAACCATTTTATAAATCCCAGGCCAGAACACCTGTCTGGTTAGCCTGGCTTCTGTCTTATCTCTCTCCATATGCCACTCCATAGGGAGGATATGGGCCACTTGGAGAAGGGTCCTCCAATAAGATCGGGACACCAATACCTGGGTCTGTTCGTCCCCATCCCTTCCCCTTTCCACACGGTATAGAATACCATCCTTTACCTTGAACCATGGATTCTATGCCATTGGGTTGGAGTCTAGCACCTCATATTCTCTCTTTGCCAGCTGCTCCCCCAGAATGTTCTGAAAGAGTGGTTCTTGGGTCTGTTCTTCCTGGAAGGTGTTATCGCCAATTACCTGATCCAAATCTAACTCCTCCTCCTCCTGACTGGTTGACTCTCCAAAACAGACTTCCTGGGCAAGGTCCATCTCACCCCCTGGTTTTCCCATTACTCGCATCAGCACTTCTCACAGCATGGAGCAGCATGGAGCAGGGAAGGGTTTCAGTTAACCCCACTGCCAATTCTTCATTTGTCCCAGCAGAGTCAGCTGAAGTTTCCTTCTTTCATATATGTAGGAGGCCCTATATATATAGATAATGCTTAGTGTGCTTTCTGGTGTGCCCGTCTTCTGTGGGGGGACCAGATCTGCCCTTACCATGGTTGGAGTACATCCAGTGTTGACTACTGTGGGGATTATAGTGTCACCTAGCCTAACATCAATCAGGAGTTTAGGGTTTTTGCACAGGCCTGTATGTCTCCTGAATCTGCAGTTCATTTTTTTCCTCACGAGGATACTCAGGCACAGCTTCAGTTTGCTGCCTCTGGTGGCAAAAATGGGCCAGGTGTCCATTTTCCCCACACTGGTAGCATATAATCTTATATGGTTCCCCATTCCGAACCTCCCAGCTTGTGGCTCTAGGGAATTCAATCTTCCTCCTTTTTGAGCTTCCCTCTGCTCATCCAAGATAGGTGGGGTTCCCATTCCTTTCCCTCTTTTGGAGTTCTCCTTCAGCCTCAGCAGCAATATAGTCTTTGGCCAGCTGTAGTGCCTCCTCGATGGTCTTAGGCTGATGTCTCTTGACCCACTGCTGGGCACTGCCCCCTACACTGATCAGCAACTGTTCAAGTATTTTCATGTCTACCACTTCCCCTAACATCTTGTCTTTGGGGTGTAACCAATGTTCTGCTAGATCCCTTAATCTCTGGGCAAGTAAGTGTGACCAAAATTCCTCCCCTTGCTTCTTTGCCCTAAACTTTTGTCTATACATCTTGGGAGTCAGCTCCAGGTGATACAAGATCACAACTATGACTGTGTTATAATCTCTAGCCTCGGACCAGGCCAATGCTCTGTAAGCTGCTTGTGCCAGTCCTATCAGAAGCAGTCCTATTCAGGTGACCTAGGTAGTGGGATCTCATTTAGCCACAATAGCTGATAGTTCAAAAGCCTCTAGGAAGGCTTTGACATCATCTTGAGGGCACATCTTAGGCATCAGGGTTCCCCCCGCTTCCTGGGACCAGTGTACCTGCTGTGTCTTGATTTTCTCACTGAGGTCTTGTTGCCACACAAACAGCCAAATCCTGGCCTCAGCTTCTTGTGTCCCCATTCATATAAGCTCCTCCATTTCAGCTTGTTGTCCTTGCAAAATTCTCAGTGTCAGGATACATGCCTGTTGCCAGTTGCTGAGGTTCTGGACCTCCATGGACTCCATCTTGACAGGGTGTAGTCACTGCTTCCCAGTCAATGCACCACTTGTGGCTGTGTGGGGGTGAATAACAAAAACTCTCCCTGGGGCCCGCCTGCCATGCCTTCAAGTAATGGAAGAATAAGAAGTTAATTCCCCAACCAGAGAGGGTACAGTAAATCACCCCAGAGGCAGGATGAAAGTAAATTGTTTTATTACTGAATTCCTTGCTGGTTTGCGGATAACCCTGGTTGTTCTCACAGCATGCGGTCTTCCTTTTCCCTCCACTGCCATGCAACCCACTCTCCTGAGCTTGTCAGCTCACCTCCAGTCTCACTCCCTTTCCTTGCTTCGCAGGTATCAGCAGATTCTTCCTCTGTGGGACCTTCTCTCTGCCTGAGGATCAATCTGGTAAGTATCTCCTCTCTCTCACCTGTTTGCTTCACTTGTCATTGTGGTTACCTGCATTCAATCTGTTCCAGTGTGAGGTTTGCCAGTCCTGACTCTCCTCACGCCATGCCCCAGGAGGCAAAGAAAAGCCCCCTGCCATTGACTTTAATAGCTATTGGCTCTTAATCAGGCAACATTCATCCCAGGTGTGATCCCTCTCCCTGACTGAGTCTACTAAGTAATTATCCTTGCCCTGTCCCTGACCCCACTTGTCCCCCCCCCCCACACACACACACTTGCAACTTTGTAGCACCAAAGGAACAGGGCTGGTCCTTGCCCTGTTACACTAACTAAACACTAATAAAGCATTCAGAGGTACAAAGGTTGGACATACTGGGTGTGTTTACATATTCATTAATGTGCCTTTAATACTGTACATTAAGTTTAGTACCTCTAATATGAGGACTAGGAAAAGGTGCAGTAGCAAAGGCAAATGTGTTCGGGATTTTTTGTGATGCTTAATGTGAAGTAGACTAATTCTACTGCATATTAGCACATTAATACGGTTTTTGCTATGACATGCTAATGCGCAGTAGAACAGTTTACTGCACATTAAGGCATCTTGTGTAGATGCACCCACTGATGTATAAATAACTGTGGCTCTGTAAGTACGTTCCAGTTTCTTTTGTGCTACATCTTCAACTTATTGTTTGTGCCAATATTTGAAGTTCTTGTCCCAAAACGGCAGCAGGTGCCCTAAAAAAGAAAACCTGCCAGAAAAATCATGCATCAGAATTCTCCATCTGCACAAGACATAATTTCCCAGCACAGTGGCTTCCAAACTTGGTTCACTTAATTGTGGTGAAATGAAATGATGAGACATCAAGCTGCCAGTCCAACAGTGGTTTATATTAAACTGTTGCTCTTCCATATAGGGCCCTATTTGATTCTGAAAAATCATCAGAAAAAAATCCAAACATATGCAACTGATTATTGGTACTGGGGTGTCAAAAGGAAAAATGGATTCTTTTTAGCGTAATTAGCTATACAAATATGAAGACCATATCCTTTTCAAGAAATCCAGCTTCCTTCTGTTCTGTTCTTAAGATTTTATGTCACAATCAGCAACAGGACAAGTAAATGCCATTCAGTTGAGTAGGTGGCTTATCAAGAGGCATATTTCTCTCTCCTTTCCTTAAAACAGGTTTGGTGCCCTGTGGCATTAAAAACAACAGTATGGCTCATCTTGTTATGAAGGTAAGTGGGGTCAGAAAAAGTTGTGTTTTGTATATGAATCAGACAGCAAGGTGTTCTTAGTAACTGCTAAATGGATCCCACTTTCCCTTCTGAGAACAGCAGAACCCAGAACTCCTAAATCTATGCCTTCCTTCTACCAGCACAATCATGAGACAATGCTCTTTCATGCACCCTCATTCCCCACATTCTTTTTCATTCTATTCTTTTTAATAAATAGATAGATGTGTAGCCCTTTAGCAGTTTGTCCCAGTCCCTTTGCATGACTGACACACTGGCATACAGAAGGGCAGCTGACAATGACAGTGCACAGTTATTCCTTTACCCCAAGGAACAATGATGTGGCTGTGGGATCTCAAGGTCCAGGCTTGCACATGTTTAGGAAGGTTACACAAATACAATTCTTGTTCTTCAAGTTTTTTAATGGCTAATTTCCTTCGACAGAGTTTTATGGTGAAAACTATTTTGCTGTCAGTTATATAGTGAGATGTGCAATGAAACAAGCATTCTACATTTCTTCAAGCTCTGATAGCCTATCAGCACACACTGAAAGATTTGAAGACTGAGGTAGCGCAGAATGGCATTCAGTAAAATGGGTTCCATGATCCATCCGTTTTGAAGCCACTGCTTGGAACAGGGAGCCATGTGTAATAGATATATATAGCCTTTCTTTTCTCCACTGAGTAGTTGCCTTCACAACTGAAGGCATGAGTAAATTCTGGTTCAGTTTAAGCAACAGGAAGTGCTGACAGAGATCTATGAGAAGAGTAGGGAGGATAAAACATTACCAAATTTCCTTAATTTCAAACCAAGCTTTTTTAAAATTTACATTTGCCTGATACCAGGCAATTGAATTTTCTATCAAGTACAAATACTAAACCAGCTATGTATTAGCAAAAGGGTTACTAAAATGGTCAGACATAAAAATTTTCATATTGCATTTTAACCCCATGCTCAGGAAATTCATTCTTTATCCACTAATCACATACCGTACACTTGAAACTAAGTAGATAAATTTCTGGTTCAGTGAAAAGGCTAACCTAGCCATACCAAAAAAGACACCACTGCATCTCTGTTGTCTGTAAGGCAGCTAAACCAGATTTAAACTGGAAGAAGGAAGAATAGAGGATAATTAGAAACATTATTTAATATCTGTTTTGCTAGTTTCCTGCTGCAAATATGACAGATCACTTCATTTGCATATGGGCCAAAAATAATGAAAAGTTTTACAGAGCAGCAAAAACACTCCCTCGACTTCACCAGGATTTCATGTATCACCAATCTATAGTTTAAAGAGGGAAACTATAAATAATGTTATTGTGACCAGCTGCAAAACCAAGATACGGCAGTAGGGTTCTCCAGTTAAATAGCTACTCCACACCAAACAAAATAAAACAAATTATCCTTAATGCAGAGGGAAAAAAATGTACTTACTGCAGCGACTGCTGCGTACAATCTTTGGTTTGTAGATATACACTACCACAACCTTGTCCCCTTGGTAAGAAAACAAACAAACAAAAACATCTCTTCCATTGTATCAAAAGATGACATCAGTGGTATAGAGAAGAATGGCAATCATCATCAACTTCTTTCACACTGTACACTAACCCTTGGGATTCAGTTTAATGGTCCTGGTACTTGCTTTTGTACTAAGTGAGTACACAGCTTGAAATTCAGATTGGTATCAGAACATCATATGGTAAAGGTCCTATTAATCAAGTGAACAGCTGCTTTAGCAGTTGAGCCATTAGTTTCAGCAAAACCTCTCTCTCAGCTCCCTTGAACATGATTCTGAAACATCTTTCCAACAGGGCCCAAGTACCTTTTGAAAAAATAAACAACAAAAAAACCCACCAGGAATGTGGGATGATAGAATGGCCTTTGCATTCCCATCCTCCAAAACCATACAAAGTGATAGGGGCTAACATGCCTGTCCATCTGCTACTACCAGATGCATCCTCAAGACCAGAAGTGGGCAATGTTTTCTGACAAGGGGACTGAATGTCTGAAACTTAGATCCAAGATGAGCTGTGATAGGACCCAGGCATTGCTCCACCACTAGTACAGACAAAGCCCCCACATTGCTGAAAATTGCCAAGACCCCAGTTCCATGAGCCAGATCCTCCCTGTAGGTTATATGTTGCCAACCCTTGCTCAAGACCACTGTTTGTTTAGGGAGTAATATTTTTTAATTTCTTCTCCAACTAAATTGTAACTGAGTTCGCAAATTTTTAATGTCTACAGGTTAAAAAAGAACATACTTTAATGTAATGGACAGAAAACCTTAAGCTAACAGTCCTCAAGCAGAGTGCCACACAGTGTTAGGTGTGCAAACACCTACATGCGAGTCATGAGATAAAAACAAATATTTTTTTCCTAACAGAGTCTAGTGTCAATCTCTAGTGTCAAAAATAAACCTGAATCTCTAATGTGAATCTCTAGTGTTGAAAATAAACTTGTTGGGGTCTTTCTGAGCTCTTTGCAACAGAAGAACTATTATTTTTCTTTAATCATAAATGAGTGAAAACTAAGAGTTGGTATTTTTGAAGGGTGCCTTGAGTCTAAGAAGGGTGAGGATCACTGTTCTAAACCTTAAGAACAGCACCATCTAATCAACTAATTATGCAGATTGAGCAATAGTTTCTTTTAAGGATTCCTACAATAACAAAGGTAAGCTTCAGTTCACAAGTCCATTCATAATCCAGTTTCCTTCAGAGATGAGGCATGCTCCAACACAGCTTTAAAAAGCTCAGACCTACTCTAATTAAACAAGGGAACACCTCATAGAGGAAAACTTCTAGCACTCGGCAAGTCAAAGCAACAGGTGAACAGCATTACTCACTACAGAAAAGATAAATCAAGCAGTCTTTTCCCAAAGTAGCTGGTGGCAACCAATATACATGTTACATTTGAAATGAAGAAAACCTTCCTGAAACTCCTGGTTATTGCCACTTTTAAATATTGTTATTTTTATTCATTGAAGTATTATGCCTCCTTCCTCATTTGCAGATGCTCCACTCCAGCCACATGCAGTCAAATGGTATTTATGTAAACTCAATGAAACTGTTCCAAGGAAGATTTGCCTATTAAATAGGTATCCAAGTTACTAATGCTGCTCAGGGTTGTTTTTATTCAGCCTTTGTGGAGATTTAGCTCGCTAAATGGCACATTTTTGATTGTTCTAAATCCAAACTGGCAGGAAAAAGGAATATTGCATTTATGTTTTCACCATGAAAAATTAAAATTTTATTTGCTTAAAAAGAAGCTTTTCTCTCTGACCTGCTTTAATATTGTATCCTGTTCACTAGTAGCACCAGAAAGCAATTTACATTCTCTCTTCCCAAGCAAAGCACAAAATTACTGTGGACTGATGAGACTAATCTTCATGAACATCTCTCAAACCACTAGCCACTTTATAGATACTAAGTCTATAGTGTCAGAGGTATTCTCTACTATATCAGCAGTTGCCACCACTAAAGATTCTTGCCAGAGATGAAGTTGTTTCTCTCCTTAATCTCTACAATATTGAATTAGCAACAGTTTCAAGCACAGAATGTGTTAATTCAGGCCTCTATAAGTACTATAACTGATGAAACAAGAGGCTCTCTGAGGTTTCAGTCTTGGACAACTAACAGAAATGCATCACAGGGAGTTGCCTCTGCCCAGATTTTATATGAAGAATCATTGTCCAGTATCAATGGAGCAAGCAATATCTCTATGTTCTCAGGTGAGCCCTGCTCTGTGACCAGGCTACGCAAACCTAACCACTACTACTTATTTGTGTATCAGAGCACCAAGATGAGCAGTGACACAAAAGTGCACCTGTAACCCAAATTTACAAAGTTAAAAAAGATATCAGTCACTGAGCAACTAGAATATAAAAGGTCTGAACATGAGCTGTTCAGGAAACTAAACCTCTTTCTAAGCACATCAGATCTCTTAGGACACAACAGCAGCAGGGCTTGTACTTCGTCAGGCGAGTCATTAACTTTTACGTGTGTTCATCAATTTGTCCATTCATACTCAGCAGTTTCCTAGCCGTGTGTCTCCAGTGCTTTGCAGCTGAAATGCTACAGCTGTGATAGCCAGAACCAAATAAATTAATAAGCAATAAATATGTGATTCTTGGAGGCATTTGGAACTTTTATCTAATATGAAGCTTGTATTTTTGTAACCTGCAAATGTAACTTGTAACTGTTTGTGGAACTGACTAGGCCTCAAAGACAAAGCTATAGCTGTGAAATTAGCTGACCTAATAGTTCTTTCTTGCTCAGAATTTAGCCTTGATGATGATAAAATCTGGATTCAACTGCCCAGTTTATCTGGTACATTTCAAAAAGGACATCTCAAAAAAGCATAGTCAGAGAGTTTTGAAGGGGCTGGATTTAGGCGGGGTAATGTTAATTTTAAACCTGAAGATGTTGTGTTGCAATTTGCTTATTAGATAAACCCAAGCTTGGGCAGTAACTTATTATAATAATTTCTAACACCTTTT
>NW_017728886.1:128121011-128146443 GCF_001723895.1 Crocodylus porosus | reverse complement strand
TCATAGTAACCCTTGGGAAGGACGGAACAGAAGGGTCAGGATCCTGACTGAGGGGCTTCCACTGGTATCCTTCGAACAGCCCAGTTCAGAGATGTCTGACTTCGCTGATTCAATTTGCCGTGCATCTTCTAACCGAGGGACTACCAATAAGTTACTAACCAAGTGGGAACTCTTGGTTAATTTCTTTATCTGTCTTATTATCATTGTCAATTTTAATCTTTATTGTTATGTTGTCTGCTTATTAGCTTAACCTTTTTATTAACTATTATATATGCAAACTATATCTTTTGTTGTCATAAGTAAAATTCATTCTTTTTTGTATGTGAAACTTGTCATTTCTTTCCTTTCCAACATCACCGTCTCGATCCCGAACCAAAAAATCCAGTGGCTAATAAAGTTGCAGTGCTCAGTCTGTCTGCAACTAAATTTATATACTCACAGTGCCCAGCTGGCCTGTGACATATAGCTGAAAGGGGACGACAAAACAAGACTGGTGCCACACAAAACGACTATTTCAGGACAGATGGAATAAATTTGCAACCTCTGCTCATCCAATACATCCCACAAGTAAGCCAGGAACCTCAGGACTAAAATAACCAAAGGAAAAGAAAAACAAAATTGGACTGAGGCCATTTCTAAATTGCTGGAACTGCTCCTTGAACTCCAGGGCTAAGCTCCCTGCTTTGGATGCAACTATTCCAGCAGAAGGAACTGTTTTGCTGCCACAGCTACCCAGCTTGCTTGAATGCCAGGAACATGCCTACACATCCTCTGCTGCATCCTCACAGGGGTTTTGCCAACAGAACTACAGTACCTACAGGTTTTAATCTTTCCACAGCCTTGACACACTCCCACCAAGGGTGATTTGTAGCCAACTGTCCACAACCACCAGCCTTTTAGGAACAGGAAGAGACCTGTCAGCCACTGCTTACGTAAAATGGTTCTAAAGAGAGCCGGCCTCCTTCTGCCTCCTAACATTAGAGTAATTTGAGTTGGTTTCCTCTCCATCTTCTGATATAGGTGAGTGGCATGTTGGTCCATGCTGGTATAGGAAAATGACTGTTGCTTGAAAGACTAACTTTACAGCAGTATGTTCATGGTACCATCTCCACATGTGCCTTTGGGATACAGCTCTTTAAGAAAGCCACTTCATAGGGACATAAGCCTTCTGGGCCCCTGCATTTACAGGTAACTCGTAACTGGAGAAATCCCCAAAGCCACCATGTGAAACCCTCATGCATAACTACAAGGAATAATAGCTGAAACACCAAGAACGCAGGTAAAAACTGGGGAGACGGGGGCACTGCCAATGCTTTACCATTGCAACAACAGGGAAAAAATTAATATATGCTCAAAAAATCCTTGGAGAAGGATCTTATAATCTCATGTTCCACCCTACAAAGGAAACCAAAACCTGCAGCTGTTTCTCATTTAGCACATTTTGTCTATAGTAAACCACTGTGTGGTATTTTGAGATAATATAATCAGAAATAATACCTACTTTTGTGGCACTACTTTCCTACTTTTCTATTTCATGAGTGAAAAGATCCAGTTACACAGCAATGTTACACATGTTATCCAAGAGATCCCGCTTACCAAGAGCAGTGAATGTCTGAGAAAGACCCTGCACAGACTAAATTTGTAGATACATGGCAATACATATCAGAATAAGTATACCAATATAAATTAGTTCACTATAGTTACTCTGGTATAACTCCCTGTATAGACACACTTATTTTGAAATATTTTCCCCTGTGCAAAGTACAGATATTCCACACAAACATCATTTAAGTTAACCGTGCCCTTTTAAGCTGTAGTTAAAATCATTTGCTTGTGCCTGTTGAAAACACTGTACTACCTTTCCTGGCTGAGGGAATTCATATTTATATTAGATTTGATGTAGTTAAATTTATAGTTTAAGGTAACTATTGCTCTACCAATAACCCCTCTTCCCTTTTTGTTTTTTTTTTCTGTTGCTAGAATTCTAATTCTAATATTTTTTTATTGCTAGGACATATTTGGAGACCTTGAACAGAAAACATAATAAATCTCTGTATACTGAACTAAAAGATGGTAACCCCTTCCTGCTTCTTACATGTCAACTAAGAAACCAACTCTTACTTAGGCAGAAAGGCCAAGATAAAGGGGTGAATTTTACAGCTCTCTCTAAAAGAAGAGCTCTCTCCAAAAGCAATTTTTGAGAGGTAATAATCTTGGAATACCAGCAGCACAGCCATAACGGACATGTTTTTAGAAATGAACTACATTTAAAAAGCATCATCAGTATCTGGAGCTAACAATTTTAAAAACCCAAACTTCAGTGAGCTCGCCACAGTTAAAAGAATTACAATTTTAAAGCAAGTGACAAGAAATGAAACCAAAACTTAAAGTATATTAAACAAAGCATCATTTTTAACCATGCTTAGTGGGGAATAGAAAAAACCCCCACAAAGGTCTGTGTCTGCAACAGAGATAAGGTGATGAGGGCTCAGTCAGTGGGCTATTGGTTATGAAGCTTCCCCTGGAACTGTACAAACACTGCATGCAAAGAAGGAAACAAATTGACTTTACCATGTTTTCACAGCAGCAGCTGACCGCGGCATAGCAGTAACAGCCTAGCCAATCAATCACAACTTTAAAATGAACATAGGAGCAAGAGCAAACCATAAAACCTGTAATTACTTTCAGAGCCTCGAGCATGTGCCACATGTGAAAGCAAAAGTTTGAGGTTACAATATATTATACCACGCACATCCATAGTGCCTTTTGTGGAAAACTATAAACTGCTTTTCAAAGTGTTGGTACTTCAAAGTGTTGAAACTTAGCACTGCTGTATTACAGATGGGGAAAACAGAAACAGAAGGATTAAACCGCTGACCCAAGATCTCCCAATGAATCGGTGGCAGAGCTGGAAATCTGGATATCACTTTCCTACAATTTTCACCTCTATGCCCTAACCTCTAGGGCATGGGGTCAAACACATGGCCTGCAGACATCACCTGGCCTGCGGCCTTGATGGGGGGACACCTTCCCACAGCTGCAGACTAGCATCTGAACACAACCAGTGGTGCTGAAGTCCCAGTAGCACTGTGGCTTGTTCCTGCAGGGGCAGCCAAGAGCCCAGGTGACAGCCCCAGCAGATCTCTTCTCTCTTGTCTATAACTGTTTCCCTTGACCTGCTTCCAATTTCATTCTACATTGCTTGACTTATGTATCACTTAAACTAGCATTATATACAAAGCATAATGCATCTCCCTGTAAGTAACGTCTTGAGAGTATAACAATCTAGTCACGAACACAAGTAAACAGTACCATGAACAGACTTACCCAAGTCCATGATGCATAAAGACAGACAAACGGTTTTAACAAATATTTACACCCATCTTCCAGTAGTTTTAAAACCTTGATCATATCCATGGGAAAAATGTATACATGGATTCATTATAATGAAATGTTATAGTAAGAGTTAATTATTAACTATTACTATATCTTTGTAGGAAGTACTGTGCTATCACATCCTACATCAAATGCTGTAGTAACAACCCACACAAAGACCTACATTTGCCAAGTATCAGAACTTGTGGGCAAAGGTTTCCATTATACTATGCATGCACTTAAAATGATTTTATCCACCCTTGAGCTGTAGGAAAACACCATTAGTCCGCTCTACCTCTAACCAAACAAAGCCAAAAGAGATGCACATTGTTTAGAGGCCATTAGCGAAGGTGTCACACACACTATCTCAGATTAATGTAAGGGCTTTAATGACTTACTATAGCTCAGAATTCATATCGTCTCCATAACTCAATCATAAAAGCCTTATAATTGCTTTACAGGTAATGTTATCTAGGTTCACAGTTGAAGCAAAAGATAAAGTGCCATTATAACTGTGACACTTTTGTGTGGACAAATAATATATACTTCACTTCTGTGCCTTCTGTCAGTGCTTTGTAAACTATGGAATGACAACCAGACAGGGAGGAAAATTTAAAACCAAGAAATATGTTTGTGAACAACAATGTATTAAAAATAACTATCAACAGAGTCTTTATGGAAGGTTAGCAGAGACCTTGTTTGATCACAATTGTCGATGCAACGGCACAAATACATGTTTCTGGTTTCACATGCTGTTTCCCACCAGTTCACTAGCTTAGGGACAGAGCCCCCCCTAAGAGTGCGCGGGATCTGGGGCATATCAGCCCGTGTGGGGCCGGGGGTGGCAAGCAGCCGGAGCATGGAGCCAGCAGTGTGCGGCAGCCATGGCAGAGCTGGTGGTGCTTTTACAGCACTGTTCGTGGGGCCTGGGGCAGTTGCCCTGATTCACTTCCCCTAGGGCTCAGGGGTCAGCAATAATTTTGGGCAGAATGACAAAAAAAACCCGCAAACTTGACTTGTAAGATGTTGGTGTGCTGGGGTGGATGGCGGGGGAGCCATGATCATTGTTGTGGCAGCACAGCCTCAGTCCCTTCTCCACCATCTGACCTAAGGCACATGTGCCAAGCAAAATGTCTTTGTGCGCTATGCTCTGGCACTCATGCCAGGTGCTGCCTACCCCTCTACTAACTGATAGCACCATGTCAGTGACTGACATCATTCAATCCCTCTCCCCACACACACACAAAAACACACACTGTAGGACATTCTCTCCAAAATGACCTGATGAACAATGTGTTGTATACAAAAGCTTGTCTAACTCTGTTACACAGCTGGTCCAATAAAAGATACCACCATAAGAAATCTTTCCCTTTCGCAGAGATTCATAAAGCAGTTTTAGAGCCCAAGAACAGGCTAACCTGCTTAAATAGGCCATTCATCTCATGTTGGACTTACAAAGACACAAATGAACAGGTTTGAAGTATAAAACCTGTTCATGAAAGGTGATTAAGAAATTAACACAATAACTAGCTGAGTATTTGCTATGAATAGCTTGAAAATTGCTCCTCTGCCCCTTGCAGAAACTAGAGGTATATTTTAGAGAGAGAAGAACTGTTTCCATAGTTCAGTCAGCGAGTGGGACAGTGTTGTGAGAAAGCTGAACATAGAGCAATTAAACCAGAAACCTACCCTCAACCTGTAACATTAATTGGTGACACATGTTTTCTAAAACCTAAGAGGGTCAGTCAGAATGGCCACAAAACTTCAAGGGCCAAGAGTTAGTTTCACTGGTTATTGTAGCTGCAGAAGGCAGAGAAGATTTGGGCCTTATAGAGAAACTAAATCAGAGATGTATAGCAGAAACTTCTGGGAACTTGAGCTCACTTCATCAGTAGCTATAACCAGTAAGGAGGACAAGGGGAACAGCTGCATGTTAAAATCCTCTGTTATGGCTTTAGAATTCACGCACACTCTTGCTTTTGCTCCTGTCTCCCTTCACTTTTGTATTTTGAAAGGGAGTAGGAAGGACTTGGGCACTGCTAACTTTTAAACGCATACAATAAAGAAAAGAAAAAGATAAAATTATCTCTTGTGAGAATGTTTTTTCCCCATCATGTGTCCACTACAGTCCTAAAATGAACAACTCTTTGAGTGCTTTATATCTAACATTTGATTCTCAAATAGAGAAATCACACACAAAAGAAAATCCTTTTCTGGAGTAAATCATTTCAAAATACTCCCTCCTCTCCACATACTTTCCCTTTTTCTATTAACAAGAAATTACCCATCTCTCTAACCTAACTCAAATCAGTATTCTTTTCCCGTTAAATTGTGCCAAGGTGAAAAAGCATGGTAAGAAACTAAGCATCCTAGTCTCTTCTCTAGAACTTTCTGAGAGCAGTTACACCTATTGCCAAGAGCACTTCAGATTCCTTAAACCTACAATGGCATATCAGAAGCTCCCCTCACCAGCTAACCTGTTGGGAGTAGATGAGTCACTGTACCAGGGGCAGGCAATTATTTCAGGTGGAGGGCTGCTTACCCAGTTTTGGCAGGCCATCGAGGACCACATGGGTAGCAGCAGCCAACACTGCCTGGCACAGCACATGGTGGGGCTGCCGCTGCTGCTTCCACGCACAGCCCCAAAGAGCGAGCCCAGAGTTGGCACGGAGCCCAGGCTGGAAGCAGGGTCAGGTCATAAGCTGATGCTGAGCATGGGGAAAAGCAGCCTCTCATTTGCTCCATGGCCGGCACCCCACATTGTAGCCACTCTTAGCCCACGTGGGGCTGCCTGTGCCAGCTCAGGACAGCCCCACATGGGCTAAGAGTGACTGCAGCAGGGAGCGCTGGCCATGGGGCTGATCTTCCCCATGCTCAGCACCAGCTTATTCCCTGCCGGAGAGCAGGGAGTTGGGGCTGTGTGCTGCCCCCCACTTGTACTGCAGGGCTGGGGGGCACTGGGAGTGAGTGGGCGGGGAGCCAGCAGGAGCATGGAGCCCGCACTGATGTCCCAGGGCTAGTAACAGCAGGGCCCAGAGCAGGGTGGCAGGAGCACAGGGTCCCAGCTGACAGGGGCTTTATGGAGCTGGGCTAGCTCCCCTCTCTCCCTGATGGTGTGGTGCAGCCCAGCCCAGCCCAGCCCAGCCCCACAGACCCCTGCCAGCCTGTGCTCCGCTTTGGGCCCCACCAGTGCTGGTGCTGGCCCTGGGACATTGGTCCCAAGATGGTGACCAAGGGGCGGGGCACCTGTCAAGGGGCAGAGGCGGGAAGGAGCCCAGGGAAAAGTGGTCCCTCCCTCACCCTGTGGCCAGTGTTCCCTGCTGCAGTCGCTTGCAGTCTGTATAGGGCTGTCCGGAGCAGGCATAGGCAGTCCCAGGCAGGCACTGAGCGGGCAAGGGGCCACTTTCCCCCCACCCCACTGCTCAGCTTTTCCCTGGTCTCCTTCCCTGCCCAGGGTCCTCCCCTGCCCTTCCCCCTTACTTGTGGTTCCAGCATGGGGCAGCCACGTGGGGCTTCTGGATGGGGGAGGGGCTGCTGTTGAGAGGAACCAAGGGCAGATAATATTAATTTTCTAAATTTTTAGGGGCCCTGCAGGGCAGATAGAATGGTCTCGCAGGCTGAATCTGGCCTGCAGGCTTATTTTGACCACCCCGCACTATACCAATGCCAGAGCTATTTTTTGTCCCTTTTCTCAAACCTCAGTGAAAGGGATAGTATAAAGAAAGCCCTTTATCTTAGTCAGGCTGTTTTAACCCAAAGTGGAAACTACCCCCTGGCTCTGCCAACTTAGGCCCCTGCTACATGTTACATACATTTTACAATTAACTAGTTAATCACACAATAAATTCAGATGGACCATGGGTGCAGAGTAATCATAACACCAGAAATTGACTCTCCCGCTATAAAAAGAGCCAACCAGCTACAGAGTCAGTGCTGGACAACATATAACTCTGTAGCTGAACATGAGCCAAGGCCTACCTATATGCAGTGACCTGTTAGCAGGTGTACCTGCAACCTCTGTTCCTTGCTAAACAAAGGGGGAAAAAAGCCCTCTCCTCCTAGGGCTGATACTAAGGCCCCTGCCACACATTACATACATCAAGCAACATGCTAGTGAGCCATGCCATAACCTGTGACTGGCCACAAATGCAAAGCAATGATCACCCATTAAAAGGACTCCCCCAGTATCAAGCTAGAGAAGCAGGGCTGGAAGAGGGGTAACAACTCTAGAGCCTGTTTCCAGCTAGCTTCAATGGTAGCAGATGACAAAATGAGGGAGCAACAGTTTCAAGTTGCAGCAAGGAAAGTTTAGGTTAGATACCAGGAAAAAACTCTCTCATGAGGAGGGCAGTAAACCACTGGGACAGGTTACCCAGAGAGGTGGCGTGATTTCCATCCTTGGAGGTTTTTAAAACCTAGCTTGACAAAGCCTTGGCTGGGATGTTCTACCTGGGGAGGGTCCTGCTTTGAGCAGGGGGGCTAGACTAGATGTGACCTCCTGAGACCCCTCCTTACTAGGTTTGCCAACTCCGAATCTATTCTAGGAGGTTTCATTGTGATGACATGAATGAGTCATGATGTCAGGAAGGCAAATGCACATGACTACTACATTAAAAAAAAACCCACTGGACTCCTGTAGATATCGGGTTCAACATTTAATATTGATTTGAATGAATGCCCTTTCATTGATTTGATTCCTGGAGATTTCTATCTAATTTCTGGAGGGTTGGCAACCCTACCAACCCTCCTTTTCTATGAGTCTGGGATGCAGAAGGGGCCCTTAAGGGTTTAGAGCAGCCTTCAGGCTGAGGAGAGACAAGTTCCTCCTGATTTCCGGGCTCCAGGCAGCTACTGCCCCTTCCCTTTGCGTACCAGCCCTTTTCTGTGGGGAGCACGCCTGGGCGGAGGGGGAGGTTGGAGGAAGCTGCTTCTAATAAGCGCTCAGGAAGCAGCCGGGCAGCACCTCAAGCTCCGGAGCCGGGGGAGCTGGAGCTAGGAGCAGGGCTGCGGGGAGCGGATGGGGAAGCCTCTCACCTGAGGGGATCCCAGCGCTGCCGCCGTCGCCGCCCCAGCGCCCAGGCAGGCAGGGCAGGGCGGGCTCCTGCGGGAGGAGCTGCGGCCGGTCCCCGCCCCCAGGGGCAACCGGGCCGCTCCCCCCGCCCCGCAAGAGCGATGCCCCAGGAGTCCACAGCCCTCCCGCGGGCAGCAGGGGGGACTTTGATCCCTGAGAAGCTCGCAGGCAGTGCTGTGAGGCAGGGGGCAGGTGCCACTCTTGCGGGCACCAGCAGCTTGCCTATGTGGCAGGCAGGCCCTGCAGCTGTAGAGCTGCCTGCCCAGGCGGGCCTGGGAGCAGTGGTTATAATTTTTAACCAGGGTTTCCATCCCATTCACTGCAAGCAACAAAGTGACAAGATGCTGTATACTGTAAAACCAAAATAATTTTTCCTGTCTAGTTGCTTTCAGTCACAGCAGGCTTAGGTGTCACTTGATATGGTTGCAGGTAAAGCATCTGCAGACAGAAGAGCTCATTTTTAAGTTACTTATAAGGAGAGGCATTGGCAAAGGTTTTTCTCTCTGCTAAAGGCTTAAAAGGAGATAAAAGTTAATTTCAAGGTCTTGTCTACAATGTCCAATGGGCTGTTAAATGATTCCTCCTTAAAAGGAAATGGGGAAGAAATAGTTTGCTCCAGCCTATGGATGGATGCCAATTTATTAGTGTTTGTTTTTAAAATACTGTGAAGTACTACAAGAATTTTTGTATGAAAACTCAGCACTTGAGTTCATTACACTATTAGAAGACTATGGATAATGGAAAGTCATTCTATATACCCTCTTTCCCTGCACCCCCCACTTTTGTCTTCAAAACTAAGAAACTAAGGAAAAATTGAAACATTATATTAAAAACAGGAGAATTTGATAAATGAGTATTACACAAGAGCTGCCTTGAATCCAGAGAAGATGTAATGGTAAAGAATGATCTAACTTTGCATCCTGTCAGAGCTCTTTCAACAGAAATATCAAGAGTAAAATTGCCATCTAAAAAAGCCTTAGAATACCAATTTGGATACAGTGGGTGTATCTACACATTCATTAATGTGCAGTGGTTACTGCACATTTAATTTATTACTTGTATAATCAAGTACTAAATAAATGTGCAGTAAATACAGTTACTGTGCAGCAGTGCTGGCACATGCCTCTTTAGTGATGCTATTTGGCAGTAGCCTAATAATACTATGATTTGTAGATGGCGGGCCTAAATCTTGCTTTTACTGAAATTCATTACCAATGGCTTTGAATTTGGAGATTTAATTTGTGATGATTATATTTTTCTCTTTACAAAGACCTGTGAGAAAATAGAACTTAGTGCTGCAAAAGCAGTTTCCCAAGCATCCAGCTAGTAAGACTCAATAAGACCATAAGTCCTGTCCTACTGTAGTCACTGGAGGATCACGGTGGTACCTGTTGCCCTATACCTCAGTTCCCCCTCTTCCAGTTTCAGACACTGTCATCTATTCTTTTTGGATAGGTCAGTTCTGGTGCTTTCCAACCAGATCAGAACTCTATACCGCTTCCCAACTGCATGGAAGCTCTTCTAGTTTATTTTGAAGATTTCATAGTGTAGAGACATGTCCAAAATTAGCTTCCATGTAGTGACTAAGTCTTTGAGAGAGGGAGGGAAAAAAACCCACCTGTCCCATAATACAAAGTCCAAGTAAGAAAAGCATGTATCCAATTAACCTCAATGCTGGGTCTTCATCTCAACTCCAAGCTCAGTAACACTTCTGCCTCTCACATCCATGGATTTGCCTTACAGTTTTTAGGAGAAGACTTCTAGCACCTCCTGCCACTAATCTGGCTTTACTACAGGAGAGTTTAATTCATTTCCATGCAGGTCTCTGACACAGGTCTCTGGTACAAAAAGAGAAAAATACTTTCCAAATGGAAAATCATTTCTACTGCAATTTGGGTGGGAACTGAAAGTGTCCTGTGGCAGTGCAGTGCCAAGAAGAATTAAGAAAACTTACTTGAAAGTTAACCCCTTGGAACAAGTTAGGGAAAACCACCCAAAGAAATGTATTAGACAGCAAGGGGGCCAAGCAACAGCATGCAAATGTATAATAGAATCCCATCACCACCAATGCATTTATGCATTCATCAAAAGGATACACAATACTAATAGGAAGGCAGAAGGAAACTTCTGCAAAAGGCATTCTTAAGAACAATAGCTAAGATTTAACAATGCTTCCTGTCATTCCAGTTGAAGACTAATAGAACACTGACGTTTTAAGGACCACTACCTATAAACAGAATTCATCACTATGGTATTCAGATTTCCAGAGCTCCAAGTCCTTGTCCAGATGCATATGCAGAGTGATAGCAATGTCAGTATGTTTCTAAGATGGTTAGACAGCTTTGCACACTACTACTTGAAAAGGCTGTATGTTCTGTCTTGTAAGGAATGCCTTCCATAAGCCTGCCTGCCTATACCATGGAACTCCTTATGGAGGCCCTCCTGAGCACCACTTCTTCAGGTTAAAATTGCCTAAACTACCTCTCCTTCCATTAATAACCAAACAGCATTGCTGAGGCTACTAAGGTGTTTCTTAGATGGGAACAGGTGTTTCTTAGGTGGGTGTTTCTTAGATGGGAATATATATTGGGCAATTATTAAAGTATTTTAATGGTCTTTTAGGCAATAGATGTGTTTTGTCTTTTTTAAAGAAAAAAAGAACTCATACTCTCCATTTTTGTTCATTGTTATTTCTTCCACTCCTGTCTGTCTGGTTTCATTCTTCTACAGGTATTACGCAAAGCCAGCAGATCAAGTGCAACTTAAGAAAAGACATGGACATTACTGTAACAGATCAGTAAGAACAGTGACAAACCTGTTTCCAGCCAGCTAATAACCTGCCAGGGTTAAGTCATAGCTCTAATTTCTCCAATCCCTCATTCACAGTTGAGTACTTTCCCTCTAGCTCATCTTCGTTACATTTGAAATGAAAAGGAATCAAACTGTATCCATAAACAGTGCTCATAAGACTGCAATCCCCAACATTTTTTATAGTTTCAGGGAGCCTGAATGAGACTGCAACAAACTCACCCACACTTTTCTTTGATGATGGGTTAGCCTTGCCACTTCTTTCAAACTCAGCAAACTGCTGTCTGCTCTTGCTTGTCACTTTGTCCAGACGTCTCCGCATCTCCCAAACAGGTTTCTTTCCAGCAAGCTGTTTTGTCAGTTGTAGCAACTTAATCTTCACAGACTCAGCTCGTCTTTACAGATCAACAAACTGTGAAAGGATCAGACTTCCTGTTTCATTTCCGTTAAGCTTTTCAAAGTTTCATAGGCAGCAAATGCTTCTCCATACACAAGCCACAAGAAAAAAAAATCAAGCATAACTCAGCTATTTATAAAGGTCAAGTTGGTTACCTCCCTGTGCATCTTCCACATTGTTTGACTTTTGGAGATAAGGTGGCAATTTTCAAACTGTGGTCCATCAACCAAGGCAGACATATGGGGAGCTTTGTAGTAGTCTACCAAAGGACAAACAGTGCTGGATCCTCCTTTCCAAATGCTAAGTCATTTAAAAACTGAAAACAACACAAATATTCAGTACTACTCATCCATGTAACTGTAGTTACTGATTTTTCTGCAGGGACCTTGTGATTTTGAATGGAAAGGGAGTCAGGATACAAGACTATCCCTCTGTTGAAATGTAGGCCACAAAGTGGGGTAAATGTAAACACAACCCACTTAACAGCAGGTAAATTAAAATAAGGTCAAGCAAACATTTAAGGAGGTTCTTGACTGTTCCTTCTCTCAGTTTAGTTAAATGATATTTGTTGTTCTTCAGTAGTCTAAGCCAACTTATTTTATGACTCATGTCTTCCTATTAGTATCATTAACGAAGGCTTGATCCAGTACTCCATCAAATCCTGTCTTCTGCTCCTGAGGATACCCAAAAGCTTTGTATTTTGGAACAGTTTCCCTACGGTAGAGTGTGTTTGTACAGTGCTATAAACGGGAAAAAATTATAACTTTTTCTTGACTCTTCCATTTTTCAGTTTACACAGTCCCTTTCATGCAAGGTATAATTACCTTTTTCACATGGCATAAGGCTAACATACTTGTGCATAACATTACCCACTCCTTTTTTGGTAGCATTGTTGCTTGTAACATTAAGAAATTTAGCACACATGGAAGTAAAACCACTTGTGGCTGTTAATCCTTCCTATAAGTCTGTACCTCAAGAATGCAAAAGTTAAGCTCTAGTCTCCCTGAGACCCAATTGGATGTTTTGGCCCCTGCTGAGGCTTCTTCCTGTCTCATTGTGCCCATTTACTAAAGATTTTTTTTCTTTAATTTATCGTAAGTATTGTTCAGCTAGCTTTAAATGCTTATCTGCACTCTTATCTTCATTTTTCAAATGAGCTACAGTATCAGACTCTCAATGGGGGAACTGGAAGTTTATTGAGGGTGGTCTTTGAAGTACGTTGGAAGGTATTAGTAGCTGAAAGGGAACAAGGGGTGAACAACCTCCTTATTTCAATCAACCTTCCTCTTTTCTTTGTTCTATCTCCTTTCTCCTTAAAATGGAAGAGAAAGCAGGGCAGTACGAACTGGCTAGTATTTCTTTGGATTCGGCTGACAGCGATTCAGTTTGGTGATTCAAATCACTTCCTTGAATCGATTCAGTCGAATCTGATTCAGAGATTCAACCACTGCTGAATTGGCTGAATCTCTGGATTAGACAGGCCTCACCCCCCACCTGCTTTCCCAGCCCCAGCTTCTCAGCACTTAAAAGAGTCCCATACTCACCGGCTCCTGCCAAACTGGGGCGGGGGGCAATCCCTGCTGCCCCTCACTGCCCCACATTGCATGGGGGGGCTCTGCCACATGCCCCTAGGGGCCCTGACAGCCACTGCAGTAGCTGGTGAGTGCAGAGCCTTTTTTCTTTTTTTTCTATTTTCCTTTTCTTTCTTTTTTTTAAGTGCCAGGATGCAGGGGCCAGGTAGGGCAGCCATTGGTGGGTCTGGGAGAACAGGCAGGAGTCAGGGGGCACTCATGGGGGCTGGGGGAGCAGGCAAGGGATGGGGCCTGGTGGGGGTCCCCCCATTTTCCCCTCCTCCAGCCTCCCTCCTAGCCCCCTACTTACTGGCATGGAGCCCAGGTCTAGCTCCCTGCAGTGGCAAGCGGGGACTGCCTGAATCTCCGAATCTTCGCTAAATTGATTTGGAGGCTTTGACTCTATTTGGACCTTTTTATTGGTGTTCCAATTTGATTTAGATTTGGAGATTTGGCCACCGACTCTCCTCCAAATCGAACCAGCAACCAATGGTTTGCACAGCCCTACAGGGCAGTAGACTGTAGAGTAAGGGGTAAATTGTGTTTGCTGTGTTATGCCCACTTTTACTGTCTGTACTGTCTGTCCTGTATCTTATTTATTTCTCTCTTCCTGACCAATTATTCTGTTGTTCTTCCCCTCCTATTCTTCATTTTCTTCCCTCTCCACTTATCCCTCCTCTTCACTCTTCTAGTTGTTACCTCTTTTCTTTTTCCTTCCTCTGCTTTCATCCCTGCACAGTTCCCCATATCTTTTCAGCCATGAAGGTCTATTTCAATCAGGACACTTCAACCACTAGCACCTGGCTTCACTCTTCTTATTTGTTTTGATTCACTCCTCCACTTCCACTCCACTTACTTACCAGTGGGACTTAGGTTAGGAGCTGTGCATGAGCAGCAGTCCTAGTAGGACCCTGGAGGCCATAGCCTGGGGACCTGGTGAAAAGAGAAGCTTATGGCCTTTAGAACAGCATGAAGTGTTTGTTCTGCTAGAACTGAGCACCTCTGAACAGGTTAACACAGTAACATCTTTTTTAGTTTTTGGTAAAATCAGGGGGAAATACAGCTTACCAGGAAGCTAAATAATAGGCACTGAGGTGTGGGAAGTTCATGACATGCAATAGCAGCACTAAAACAACACTGGCCAAGTGTAAAAAAAAGAATAGGGAAGGGAAAGCTTGAGAAGTGGAGAAGCTTGAGAGAGTGCAGAGGAGAGCCAAGTGCATGATCAGAGGTCAGGAAAACAGACCTTATGATGACAGGCTGAGAGTCATGGGACTCTTCAGCCTGAAAAAGTGCAGGCTCGGGGTGATCTGGTGGCCACCTACACCTTTATGTTCACCAGACACCCCTGATGACTGACCCTATTTGGGGATGGTAGGGTAAGAAATACAGATTTTCCCAAGCAGATAACTTTTCCATGAGGTGGTTTTCAGCTTTCAGAAAGAATGAGCCAGGCCCACCTGTAAAGAAAGTTAAGCTCCAAGGACTAACAAAGAACATTTTCACAAAGTATGATGTGTAAATATGCCAGAGCTGAAAATCTGCTTACTTCAAAGTTGCAGTATATTCAGTCTAAGGTTAGGGACAGACATTCAAAAAGCCTGAGCCTGAATTGATTCAATCTTTGCAGGTTAGTCTAACCTGGCTAGGCTGAATCAGTTTGTAACTGCACAGACATCCCAGAAATTCAGGTACATTGCCTGCAGTGTCTCAGGCTAGAAACTGGGAGGCGCTAGAGCAGCCATCCCTTCCCTTCCATAGTGCTGAGCTGAGGGGGGCATGGCAAGGCTCCAGCAGGATGCTCTGATTAGGGTGGAGTTCCCTCCCTTTCAGACCAGCCCAGAAGGGAATTGATAACACAGTGTTTATCACCCCTAACTCGGTGTTTATTACCCCATTAAGAAAACAACCAAGAGGCATTACCAGCTACCTGTTGATTCTGTCTTTGTCCCATCTGCCAGAGCATGGATGGTAGTCAGTATGTGGTTTGCTAGCTAATGCTGCACATCTGTGTAAAGCAGAGGATGGGAGATGCTTAGCAGGGAGTGAGGAGGGGAGGGGAGGAGAGGAGAGGTGGGGGAGCAGAGGGAAGCCAGGCGGACATCTGAAGTCTCTGCCAAGGTTCAGCCAGGGAGCAGAGGGGAGGGGCCAGCCCTGCTATGGAGCAGGGAGCTCTGCACAGCCCAGATAGCATGCCAGGATGCTAGGCGAGTCTGATTTAAGTTAAACCAGGAGAGGATCTGGGACAGACATTGCATAAACCAGTTTGACCCAAATCAGTTAAGTCTGATACTACATTCAACCTTGTTTATCTCAAACCAGTCCCAGCCATTTTCTAACTGGCTTAGGTGCACTGAACATCTGTTCTGTTGCAGGTTTAAACCAGGCTGTGATCACTTAAACCAGTTTATGTATAATGTCTGTCCCTAGCCTAAATGACCAACTACAGTGAACCAAAGATGTGTGCATGGTTAAGCAATCCAAAGACATGAAAAAACAAAGTTCAGACTGCACATGCAACCTTAACTATGCTCCCTGGGCATCTGCGAGCCATAATTTGTTAACTGCACGAACATCTTTTGTTATGAACTTCACACACACAGGTCTCAGGCAACCCATCATCTCATTTAAGATTTCTGTGATGCAGAAGGGCAAAAAGAATCTGCATTAATTTGAGCTTTGCATTTCCTACCTTTTGATTTCTGAGGCCCCAACTACAGTAAAAGCTCTGTTATCTGGCATCCCTCAGGAATGGGGGATTCTGGATAACAAAATATGCCAGTTAATTGAGTGGCTCCAGCTGCTGCTTCTCCCTCTGTGTCTGCCCTTCCCACAGCATTGTCGTCCCTCCTGCTGCATCGCCGCCTGTCCCGCAGGTCCTGCAGGCCCCATGGGACAGGAAGGCAGGCCCCACACAGCCTGTTATACCCCTGGGCCATGGCAGCTTCGCAGCGCAGGCTGCTTTGCCCCCGGCCATGGGGGCTCAGAGAAACCTCACTTTATCTTACAAGCCAGTTAGTAGAGCATGCCAGCTTGTAAGATGCTGGATAGCGCAGCTTTTACTGTACATATATTATGCAATTAACAGGTTAATTGTACAATAAATTTAGACCGGCCACTGTGCAAAGGAATTATCACACCTTAAAATTGACTATACAGATATAAAGAGAGCCAACCAGCTACAATGTTATTACTTGAAAATGTGCAACAACTCCATAGCTGGTTTCTATCCAGCTTTAATCTGAGCATGTACCAGGGCCCTGACTTGCACAATGTGAATGCTGCAGCAGTTTCATTTAAGATTTAATTTTTTAAAAAGGGGAAAACCTCTCACACTTTGCCTGGCAGAATAAGAGATAACTCTGCTCAGCTGCTCTGTCCTATTTTCTCCCTTTCAAGAATCACACACCTTTGCTATCATAGCACTGCAGTGTAAGAGGCAAAAAAAAGATTGCTGCTTTGAAACTTCTGAATCAGCACATCAGATTTTAGCTACACTACTTCTTTAATTTGGGTACTGGGCATCCAGATCTCAGGCATCTAAGAAAATCTCAAATTAAAGCAATTTTCTGAATGCTGCATGAACATGGAAATAGCGTTCACCTTTTATTTTTCTTCCTAAGTACAGGGGCTACCTAACACCAGTATATAATAAGGTCAGCTCACATGTCTGGAAGAGTGTCAGAAAACCACGCAGAGACCCAGAAATAGTAACTACAGTCTCCAGGAAAAATACTAGTTGGATTGCCTGAGATACAAAGAGAGAGAGAGAGAGAGAGAGAGTGTGTGTGTGGCACTAGGAGGCAACAGGAAGTTACTCCATGCCAAGTAACAAAGCACTCAGTCTGAGTTTATAAAAACCCAGACTGCAACACTGGAGAAAAAGCTGGATTTGGACAAAATCAACCTTTGCAGATTAAAAAAGACAGTAATTTCCCCAATGTGGGTTGTTGTGTGGCATAACTGTAGGGCACATGGATTCTTGCTGAAAGATACTGCAGAATACTTTGCACCCAAGCACTTATTTTCTCTCTGAAACATTACTACAACACATGCACAAAGCTGGGTTGTGGAGTCTCAGATGTCACTATCTTTCCTTGTGCACATTATTGTATTTGGTCTGTTGCCAGCTGGTGGCCACACAGGTGTTGGTACCTTTTGACCCCTATAATCTCCCTGCATCTAGCTACCAGGGAGCAAGGGGACCTCATTTTAGAGCAGGTTAATGTTTAGTTCCAAAGACAAACAATTCTTATCCTATAAACTAATTCTGTGCACTGGGACCAGCCACCCTGCCCTTCTCCCAAGGATGTTCTCTGAACAGCAGCAGGTCCCACCTTGCTGCAGTATTCTACTCTGGGCATGTCTGCATGTGCCTATTAACACGCATCAATAAACTCTGTAGTTTATTGCTGCTGGGTGCACATCTGCACCTGTTCCTGGGATTGCAGCCCCAGCTGTCAGGGCTGTGGAAAGACTGACTGGGACATGAGGGAGTGTCAGCATGAAGCTAGCTGGCAGGAAGGCCCACACTGAAGCATCCAGCCAGCCCTTTCAGCACCTACACATATGCTGCTGCAGAGGTTTTTATTCTGCAGCAGGATAGTGCTTATAAATCCTGCTGCAGAGTACATTAGTTTAATCCAGCCTAAGAGGGGCACATGTGTAGACACAGAAATGTCTACTGCACAGTAAACTTCTCATACAGATGAAATGAACAAAGCTCCCGGGCCTGAAGTTGCTCTGAGTGTTTGCATATTAACCAACCACTCTGCCCCTGACAAGGACTCGTCTCACAATTTAGAAATGAAATTTGTCAAAAGGTTCACAGTTGACAAAGTTCAAACCCCTGAAACTCCAAAAGCAGGCACCTGAAGCAGCATGGGGAGGGACTTGACTCCTTCAAGTCCACTGCACTTTAGGGTGGTGCTGGAAAGCTACAAGTAATATTGCCTAGTGTAAAACGCTACGATCGCAGTAGTGCTTCAAATACAGATTATTCCTGTGATCATTCTTTCCTAAAACGAAATGGTACCATTTTCATTTCCAGTTTCTGGAACAACTTTCCTTCTATAGATGTTTAACAGTTCCTTGATGTAAAAGCATGAGAACAAGGAGCAACACAGTAAATGTAATGACCATCACCTCTGACTTAACCACAGTTTAAGAAGAATATGGAATTTATTTGTAATGAAAGCAACACATCTTCATTACCATACCTCTGAGATACACCACACCTTTCCTATATGGGCTTCAAGTAGAAGTAGGGCCTAGGAAACACCAAAACTAGGCAAGCCTATCTGCAACTACCCATCCATGGAAAACAGTCATCTAGTATACTCAGATAGGCAAATGGTTTTAAAAAAAATCTTTATTACTAAAAGCAAATTTTCTATTGCATTTGCTTCCTGGATGCATTTGTTTAAAAGGGGGGGTGGGGGGAACATTTATCAATGATGTCATCAAAATACTCAATCTATTTAAAGTTTAAGAGGATTTTAAAAACCTGCCTTTCCACACAAGATGTTGACTTGCATGTAATTTTTAAACTAAAACAGAAAACAAGATTTGCAAAGAGAAATATTCAGCTGGCTCAGAACAGAACTGAAAAGCAGGTGTGACAGCAAAGCTTAGTGGAGAGCAAACATTATATTCACATCTGTTCACTGCTGGACAACAGTCGCTGTTTCTTTAAAGCTGACAAACTGAACCTAAGTCATGAAAAATGGTCTTTTTCTGCAGCAGTCAGAAAATGTAAATAAGTTGCTTCAAAACGTGGTTCTTTAAAAAAAACCCAGTGGAGTTTAAATATGAAGACTCCTTTCTAGTTGGGAATTTATATTATTTACCATAAGCCGCAGGCAGAAACAGTAAGGTGTCCTCTCACTTTTCAGGTTTGCATGATGCAGTCCTGGGAGTCCTCCAGAGTAGAGGCACAGGTCTGGTGGCTGCATGCATGTGCTGGAAATCTTGTGGCATTTTTACTTAAGGAAGAGAGGTTACTTGCCATTAAACAGGAGTTTCTCTGAGTGTGCTACAGAGGTGCATTGCACTGTAGATGCCTTTGTGTGTATCTTAGGGACTCAAACTGACTTTCCCCCCGCCTTAGCAGTACTCATACAGTGAGCATATATCCTGCCTCTCCTTATGATTTGAAGTAAGAGTAGAAAGAGCTGTGTGCAATTCCAGCTATTCTGTTTCATCTTCACCAGAGAAGTGTATAATGCCGGGGGCTGAGGAAAAGAGAAAGTAGAATGGACACCTTCTTAGAAGGGTTTGATAGCAATATTAAGAAAACATCCTAAAAGGTTGAGATGAAAACCAACCCCTCCTGGTCTAGGAGTGAAAAGATAGCAACTGACTTTGCTATCTTTTGTGAGTTTTCAGGTGAAGCCAAGCATTATTTTCAGTCTAGAAAGGGCCCTTGTAGAACCCAGAACTAATTGCTTTAAAACCTCTTCCATTTCTCATGGGTTTCACAGAGATTTTTGTATTGCCACTAGGGTTGACAGGAGGGAGCCCTTCCTATTACAATATTTTGTGAGACCGTGCCTGAGGAGATGAGAAACAAGAGTTGGAAATGACCAGCATGGTGAACTGGGTGGTATTAGCCAATCACAAAAATAACTAAGTGATCTGTAATGGTCTGGGCACTTCCCTGCCCGAAACAGGCAAAACTGTAAAAAGAGAAAGAAAAAGGACAGTGGAACATAGGACAGAGTGGGAAGCATCTTTCAACAGTCCCCAAGGTTTTGCTGCTTTCCTGAGAAGTGATGACTTTTGAGGGCAGCAGAAGAGTGCTTTCACATATGGGAGCACTGACTTCGGAGTCCGAGACAGCCTCAACTGACAGAGTGCATAAAGCTAGCCAAATACAGGGCAGAGTGGAGGAGGGTTGTTACAGTATGTAAGGTGCCCCAACAGTCGCAGCAACCTCAGAACTGACTTGACTTGACTTGAGAAAGGAGGCAAGAGAATTGGTTTCTGTGGCTGCCATTGAACAAAAATTATAATCATATTTGTGCTTCTTTTTGGGCCAGGTGGGTAAATTTCAAGGGAGGAAAATAGGGCTCTGGAATCCTTATAAACCTCATTTATTTTACAGTTACTTTTTTCTCCCTGTATATGGCAGCTGCATTTCATAAAAAGAAATACAGTAAAATCCCCATTATCCAGGATTTTACTAACTGGAAAACTCTATTAACTGGAATTTCAGCAGCAGGGAGCACATGGCGCCATACCCTGCCTTACTTCCCTGGCTGCGTTCTTGCCCCTCTCCCATGCTGCAGCAGACTGCTGCTGGGCTGCCCTGGCATTTGAGCGGAGGGGAAGAGAGGTGCACAGCCAGACAGGGTGGGGGGAACTCAACTCCAGCACCAGCACCTCCCACAGCCCTCCTGGGGGGCATATAGCAACAAGAGCTGCCCATCTCTCTTGAACCACTGACAGCTCCCCCCGCTTTGTTCCCTGCTGCAGCCCCAGGAGTGGCCAATGGGCTGTGCCCCTCCCCCCACCCTTTCTCTAGTCCCAGACTCCCTCCCTCTCTCACCACCATTTATTTCCCCTATTTAAGATGATTTTTCCCCTTTTTTTCCTTTAATCCCAATTTCATCCCAGTTTTTGTGTTTCCAAGATAAACCCTGAAAAATTCCTGGATTTTTAAAAATAAAAACAATGCAGACACTACTTATTCTGTATTTCAGCAGCATTTTCCCTCCCCTAAATTTTACTGTATTTACCCCAAAAATCCAAGGAGACTTTGAATTTAAGGTAATTTAAAATTAGATTCTAGATGTGGAACATTATAAATTTGTTATATTTTTTCATGTCTAAAGTGTAACTACTCGAGGGACATCTTAAATTCCGCCCCCCTTCCATCCACCACTGTGGCAAGAAAGTAGTGGCAGCGGGGCAGGAGTGGAACAGCTGCACAGAAGCTGTTTTAGTAACAGACAGGTTCCTCTGTCACCAAATTTGCCCATTACTTTGGGGTGTGCTCATTTATTAGGGACACGTTTCTAGGGTCTTGGTAATTCTATCAATGTGCTGCTTGTGTTACTTGTGTTTCTATATGGAGCTGTATATTTCCCTTCTGCAAGTCCTTACCACCAATGGAGCTATCTTGCAGGACTCAGTTTCAATGGGGCTGGGTTCTTCCAGTCACCAAATCAGTCATACAAACACAAACACACAGATTAACATGACACGCCTGACCCCGCCGAGTTGATCAGCACGGACAGGCTGACACCCTCATATGCCAAGAATCAGTTCATCAGAGCAACAATAACCACAGTCAGACACAAGCACACAGTTAAACAGAATACCTCTGAATCTGGCTGGGTGTCCAGATGACACCCTCATGAGCCAGCATTCAGTTCACTAGGGCACGCCTGAGTCAAACTGGGTCAATCAGCCTGTACAAACTGATTCCTTTATGTGTTTCAAACTGAGCACATCCCAATCTTTAGCTTCTTGATGAGCAGACCCCACAGTATTTTTGGCTTCACAGGGATCTTTAGCTTAGGTAAAAGAAGCATTGCTGCAGAGCAAGTGGGGAAGGAGAAGGAGAGAAGGAAAAATATACCCAGTTACTACCAGTTTGACAATAAAAGTCATTACTTGCAAAGTATATGAAATATATAATGGCACTAGTAGTAATAGACACGCACAGGAAAAACAAACACAAACAATTACAGTATTACCCTGGTTTCACTAAGTATTTGGGGAAACTTAGCTCAAGCTTAACTAATACAGTTCAGGTTCAGAAATCTATGTGTAAAGAGAAAAGAGAAAAAAAAAGAAAGAGTGAGTGCTGGATCTCGGCAGTCCAAGGTACTCAGGTTGCAAAGCTGACAGGTAAAGTTCTCAGCATGATCCTTGAAGGGAGACGATCTGTTCTTCCAGCATCCCAAGAACAACAGCAGATGTTGTGTGAGAGACTTCTTCTCTTGAAGCACACACACTGCTGCTTTTTTTTTTACGGATTTTTATACCCTCAGTTCAGTTTCTTCAAAGCATTCTCAATAGTGTAAGTCATTGTCTTTTCTATTGACAAGGGGTTATCTGGTTTGGAACATCTCAAGAAACTAACTGATAATCAGGAAACGCATAAGGTTAGGGAGCAACCAGATACTTAGGAGCCAGCTTGAAATTCCTATGGATAGCAGATATACTGATGGGATATCTCATGGTTTCTTCAGAAACAATAGATAGATTGCAGCATCAGGGTTTTGGATTTTTACTTGTTGTGAACAAGCCTCAGCTTAGCATGACTTTTCCAGATCTTTCTATAGTCTCTTAACAGACTTAAGGCAATTATTGGAGTGTTTATAATCTTTGGGAGGGGAGGACTTCCATCAGTTGTCCTGGGAAAAGTATGACAACACTTGTGGTCAGGGCTCCAATGGGCTGGACGCTGTGAAAGAACCCTTTACCATTGTTAAAATGTTGCTTATACCCCCTCTGACTCAGTCTCTTTACCTCAGCATTCCTTAACCCAGCAACTGAGTTTTAGTCCATCAAGTTTAAATAGGCCTCCCATAGTGGGACTGGGGAATGTACGGCCCAAGATGCCTATTAAACTTTACTTCTGCTTAGAGGTGTGTGTGTGTGTGTGTGTGGGGTGGGGGGAGTCCTTTTTAAATCCAGATTAGAACTGGTCTGATAAACGCTGAGCTGGGTGTGTGTAAATGTGGGTTGATTAGCATTTGGAGCACAGATTTCCCATCATGCATTGCTCCCCTGCTTCTCTGATCCCAGAACTCACTGTAGTCTCTGCTTCAGGCTTTCTGTTTTCCATCTCCCATTTAAATGAGGTATCATCTGGTTCCATCTCAATGCAAATGAGACCTAGGGCAGTTGTTTCACTTGTCACCCTTATCTGGAAGGTTTTAGGTGGGTCTCCCACTGCATCTTAATCAGTTTTTGTTTAGGTACAGGGGAGGGGAGGAGATTCTTTGTGAGTCAGACAGTCTGCATCCTATGTCAGGGTTCCCCAAGAACATGGAGCTGAGAGGTAACACCTCTTCCCTGCCCAGCTACCCTCCCCTTTTCCATGCTGGCTAGGAAGGGGTGAAGGGAGGAATCTGTGTCCTGCCATAGAACCACATAAATGTACTATGTGGATAGCATGCTTGTGTGTTAGAGAACACTTGTAATTTGTGCCACAGCTTACCAGAGCGGATGCTACCCACTTTTAGAATACCTATGTCTGATCTTTATTAGAATGGAGAGTTTTGCAACCTGAGCTGTGATTTTCACATACATCTCATATCTGAGGTAATTTTCTCCTTTTACCTTCAGGGACAGCTCCGTGTCATCCACATCCCATTTCTTTTACCTCACCATAGGATAGCAAGCTCATTGCAGCATATTCCATAGTACAGGAACATTAGATGCAGCTCTCCAAGGCCAGTTGTGGCATTCTACCCATCAGCAAATACAATCAATATGAAAAGAAAAAAATTATTTCAGTGCCTACAAGTGGAGAGGCTGGTTAAGCTCCTTAGGACCTGGTGAATAGATCCTACATGACTTCACTGGCAATCTGGAGTCCACCTATGGAGAATTTATAGCAATATAAAGGATCAGTGCCTTAATCAGTATTTACTGGCATTTTGGGGATTATTGGTAGAGGCTTGCCACTGTTACCCTTTCCTCACAGCACCTATTACTAGCCAGTGTTTTCCCTACAGCAGTTAATTTTTCCATACCTAGACCCCTTCCCATTACTGAGACGTCATCCACAAGCAACTTTCCCCACCTCCAATTCTGTCTATCCTTTAGAATAAAGGAGGGTCTGAACTCTTGACATGTTTATTCTGTCCCCCAGTTCTAAAAATGGTTAACCTCAGTGTTAACACTTCCTTACCACAGCTGAAAGAGATTCACAAAGGAAAAATGCTAAGAGCTACTATCTTATGGACAGAGCAGCAACTCTGATAAATCTCCTGGTTCAAGCCAAGGAATCCCAGCTTCTATTCCTCTGTGGTTATCCCTACACAAAACCTCTCACCTGTAACAGATAAAAGCATATAAAAGAGTTGAATAAAGTCACTGTCCTATAGATAACAGAAGGAAGACCGAGGCATTTACCTTATGGACTGGCAAGAATATGTTCACCCCTAACAACTGAAATGCAAGTATATGCTTTATTTTAGCATCCACTCATAACGTAGCATTATCAATAATTTATTTCACGCTAATAACAGAATCAATTCCCACAGCATTAAATTCTCAGATTCCACCTAGCTAGCAATTCTTAGCTAGCAAGAGCCACATCATCCCACTCATTATAAATAAACACAGTGCCACATGGGCTGCTCAGTTCTTACTCACTAAGCCAATTTAATTGCCTATTTCAGGTATGGACACTGATGACCAGAGGGTTCTACCTTCAGTCAGCTTTTTGATGAAGTCTTCAATGCACTAGTGTCTGACTCATCACCACCTTTTTTTAAGGGATCAGTAATTTCTCTTTGTCATCTTAGAGAAAGATGTTTGGCCTCTCATGCTAATGTACAGTATACAGCACATCAGGAACATCCTCTTGTGTTTACAGAAACATATCATAGTACCATTAGATTTCTGCAGAGAATTGAATCTTCCTTGCAGAAGCCAAAGGCCTTCAGCAAGATAATTCAGGTGGATATCTTGCATCCTTGTCCCAGTACACTGCTGAGACTGGAGAGAAACAAACATTAGGTTGCTTTTGCTGTGGACACCTAAATATGAAATATCTGCACAGGACAGAATCAGTGTATTGTGCAAAGAAAATAACTTCTCTACTCACCTGTGGTGAACTAGGATTCACAGAGCATGTCCAGACAAACACATACGTGCCTTTTGTAGGGTCCCAAACCAGTTTGAGATGCTGCAATAGGCAGGCTGCAAATGAAACAATATTCCCCATGCTGCAATTATGCAGCATGGGCTCAAAATTTGAAAATACCCCAGGAGGAAAAAGTGGAGTAGGGCACAGTCCTGGAGCCTGCCCTGAGGTAACCCAGAAGCCGATTCTCCAGAGAGCTGCTCTGGTTTCTGGCCAGAGCATCTCTATGTACTTCTGCTATCCCAGGATGCAGGACATGCACCCTTAGCATGCTGGTGCAAGCAGGAGCGCGGCAAGGATTGAGACCAGGGTGCTGTTGGGATAAGTAGGGACTGTGGCAGGGTGGGGGGAGATTGTGGGTGTGGTCTGCTTGGGGGGAC
>NW_017728886.1:128106213-128120911 GCF_001723895.1 Crocodylus porosus | reverse complement strand
CTGCCACTGTTGGAGTGCTGTTGTGGCACAGCGCAGCCCCAACTGCCGACACTGCTTGTGCCACTTGGTGCAGGTGTTGCCTGGCTTGGTGCACCACAGGGCCATGCAGCTTTCTGTAGCCCCAGGCCGCTTGTGCTTTCACTCATGGGCCAGCACCACTTGTGGGAACCACGTGATGTGCTGGGCTGGGTCCTGTGTGCATGGGCCCCGTGCACTGCTGGGCTGGGCCAGGCCGGGTCCATGGAGGCAGGACCTTGCCTAGCATGACATGTGGTCCCTGCAAATGGCGTTGGCCCTTGGGTGACAGTGCAAGCAGCCTGGGGCTGCAGAAAGGTGCACCGGCCTGCACTGAGCTGGGCCACATCCACAATGAGCAGCACAGGTGGCACCAGCTCTGGGCCTATTGGGGCTGTGCCATGGGAGAGCTCCAACAGCAGCAGGCACCCTATGGCCACTGCTGCTGCAGGGGGGTTGGGACCCCGAGGTGGGGGCAGGCCATGTGCTGTGTGGGGAGGCTGTGCCCTGTGGAGGGCAAGGGACCATCTCTCCTAAACAGCCCCCCACACCTACCCACACACCAACCCACAATTCCCCACACCACTTCCCACTCCCCTCCTGCAAACCCCACATCCCCCAATCATACACTCATCGTGTGATAAGAAAACCAAAAACAAACATCAAAACACATAGATATTTAGAATTCCTTATGATGATAGAGATATTGGTAGGCTTCAAAACTGCTTTAACATTGTACATATAGCAATAAAATATTGCCCAACTGATCACTATCTCTCTCTCTATATACATACACATATATAGTGCTCTTTTGTTCTAATTGTGGAAGAACATGGATTTTGGGGTATTTTAAAGAGTGAATTTGGGATTTTTCTATCAGAGATTTTGCAGTTTTTAAATAAGGAACACCGGAATTCCTCCTAGGGAGGCAAGTGGCAGGACCCAGGCAGAGAAGCCTGCTCAGGCAAGTGGCACTTGGACCCAGCTGGAGGTGGCCGACCTCCTGCCCACTTGGGCCCAGAAGGACATACTTTGACAGTTCAAAACAGGCCACCACACTGAGAACATCCTCTGGGCAATAGCTGCCCAGATGGCAGGGCGGTGGCACACAGGGCAGCAGTGTAAAGGCCAGCATAAAGGCCAACTGTGCAGCCACAGCCCACTGGCAGCTGGCCCAGAGGTGCAGATGTCTCTGCTGCAGTTGTGCAGTCCCTGTTTGGGTCTGGCAGGCACACAGCCTTGGAGCCACTTGCTGTTGCAGGTGGCAGCAGCTCATAACCAGGCAGCAGCCCCCACTGCCAGACTGCTGCAGTGGATAGAGGGTACAGGGAACTCTCATGGCTGCTTCAGCAGTCCAGCTGGAACAAGGAGTAGTGTCCCCAGCTACCAACTGGCTGGGCCCCAAGAACTTCCTCAGAGCTAGCCCTGAGTTGATTGCCAGAGCAGATTTTTATACTGCTAGAGCCAGCATAGGTGCTAGCTCCAGGCTCTAGCTCTCCCTGGCTGCAGATCCAGGAAGAGCTGGGCAGGGTTATTTTGCTCCAAGTGGCACAACTTGCCCCACACCAAAGTGCATGTCTGGATACGTGTGCTTAGGCAAATATCCCTGGCTCACATTTGTGCCGCTTCTATTTGAGCTGCTGCAAGCACATGTGCCTGCATGTGTAGATGTGCCCATGGGGTTCTTTAAGTTTTATCAGGTATACCTGTTTCTGTACAGGGAGGGTTATAGCAGAAGACCTCAAATATGGCCACAACATTAAGCAGCAACTTAGAATCACATGCAAGTCAGTGGCCTTTACATTTCCATAAACAGCACCATCCATCATACCAGTGCTCAAGTTCATCCATCTCACTGATGGAAAGTGAGCAACACAATAGAGCTCACCTATTTTACAGGGGTACCAGTTGCTGTGTGTAGGTGAGGCTTGGTATGATGGTTGGATCCAAACACTTTTATGTCCGACACAGTTACAGAGCTGCTTGAAACAGAAGGCATGGCCCCTGTTTCACTCATTTCAGATCATTATCATGCATGTGCACAATAACTATGGAAATGGAACCTGAACCTCTGGACTACGGGTGCCTTAGAGATCCTTAGGACAAAACCTTATCGGGACAAAATCCTTAGGACAAAACCTCCTCCATGAGGAGGTCAGGTGGCAGGCAGTAACTGGGCCACCTCTTACTCTGCCAAACAAAACTGAAAATATACCCTCACCTCAACCCCTGTGCAAGTCTGTCTCTGTCCACAGCATGGCTTCAGGCCACAAGCTCCATCTCCAAGCATGGAGCACAGAACCAGGGCTGACATCTGAGTAGCTTAACTAATACCTATTGGCCCAACTGCTGGCATGACCCAAGTGAGATTCTTGAGAGGTCTTTGACCACAATTGCAATCTGCAGGTTGTCAGTTCTTTCAATAAACAACATGCTTTTATTTTTTGCCATTTGAAAGCCTGTGAGGTTAGTAATATTTGCCCATAGTCTGGTATGGTTAACACCGTGGCCTACTTTTATTCTTGGATGTGGGCCATTTTCTTGTTCCTTGAGAAGATAGATGGATGTGTAGTCACAAAACAGCCAGAAGCATGAACTTTTGTAACAAAAGAGAGGTTGGGGAGGATTATTTTATTTTCCTAACAGGCTGCTGGTCCTTCCAAGGTCAAATACAGTGAACATTCTGTACGTTGATTGCTAAGATTTCCATGGTAATTTTTTTTGCTGGGGGTGGAGGGGGGGAAGTGGATGAAGGGAGATAACAAGGGAAATAACTTCTATAGTGGATACTAGACAACCCTGAAAATCAGGAGTTCAATACACTCACTGACATGAATGTCACATGTTGAGTTACTGACCTTTAACTTACTCTTTGAATTGCAAATTACATTCTCAGGGCAAAACTGTTATATCAGTTGTTACAGCAAAACCTTCCATGGAAGAAAATAACTCTTTCAGTACAGCAGGAGTGTAACTGCAGCAATACCCTTTATGTAATTTAGTGGGCTCCTTTCATCTCTTGATAAATAAATGGCTTGCTATAAATGCTGTATAGTCCCGGATTTCGAGTAGACTAAGACTTCTAAGTTAGTCACATGCTCAAACAGTCCGTCAAAACTGGGGTGCTACAAAAAACCTCAGTAACTACAGTGGGTGGCAAATTTAATTTTAGTAGAAACCCTTGTTTGTCACAGGGCTCCACTTGAGTACAACAAGCCCTAGATTGCTATGCCTTAAAACAAGAGAGATTAGACAAATATGTCAAATATGTTTAATTTTTTTTTCAAAATAAGTGATGGCAAAATAAAATATTTACATCACATCATACTGTGTAAACACATAACATCACTGTACAAAGAAATATACATGCAAAATAAAAGTAAAAATTTAACCAAAATAATAAAGGAAAATAATACACAAAACAAAAATGGTATGAGGCTGGTAAGGATACACATCCAGTTTTGATTTCAATTGTCTTAAAAAGTTTCTATACAACTTTACAAAATCAAACAAAAAAACCCAAATGTTAAAGGAATAAATAGAATATAGTGGAAGTGGCAAATCTTAAAACTAACCAAAGCCAGCTTATGGCTTAAGACCCATTTATCTAATTAGCATGTGATTTAGGCTCATTTTCCTTAGTAAAACATGGCATTTCACACAAAGAAACATAGATGACAACATGTCCATATGAATTGATGCACAGAAAACTGTCTTTTTTTCCTTTTTCAATACTTCACGTTAGTATTACCTCAGTCTTACAAACAGATATGTAAGACAGTTACATCTGTTGTGTCAAGTTCTAGCCTTATAACCACCAACTGCTCAAAGATATTTCTTCACCAAAGAGCACAAAATCCATTTTATTCTTGTACATAAAGAAGCAGACACAGATTTCAAAATTCTAAAAAGTAGCAAATACTGAGACTGCTTTTGGGAAAGTAACACTTTGGCATTTGAATAATATAATACATTTAAAAATGTTATCCTATTTCTTATCCAGTTTGTGATTTGGGATAGTTTTGTTTTTTTTTTTTTCAAAGACATTCCTTAAAACTCACTAGGCTCTCTCTAAGCTCTATGCTAGACCCCGTACTAAACTAATAATGACAATGGGATATAACATTCCTTTTCCCCACCCACCCATAAACCCCAAAACACGCAAACAAAACCATAAAGCTCACCATACTATGTGCTTTTTCTATATATTTATTACAGTTACAACAGAGGTCATCATAAATAGTTGCATAAAATGTTAAAGCCACAACATTGCACATGATATGAAATAAAACAAAATCCCAAATGAGTACATTTACAGTATTTTCATCCTGCTGTGTACTGTTCAACAATCAGATTGGCAGGCTGGGCACCAACCTGAAGTCCTTTTCTAATAGGACAGCAAGAGCTGACCCTTACTGAAGACCCGCACAGTGGCATACCACCATTTAGGGAGGAAGTAGAAGGGAGAGAGGGAGAAAAAAATTACAAAGCAAAGGCAGATAACAGTCTATGTACAAGTAAGGCCTACATTTTATCAGAGCAAAACAATTCATTCTATTTGTATGCAAAAATTTTGAGGTTGGATGCACTTAAAAGCAGAGTCCAATCGCAGTGCACTGCTATGTGGGATACGTCCAGGCGAGGCAACTGGAAAGTTCTAGGACCAAGTGGAAACCAGATTTCATAAATGGAAGCCACATCAACAGGCACCCATTCTGATGAGTCCTCTCCAGATGTATTTTGTCGTAAGTGTCCTTGGTTTGTTTGTTAATACCAGTGCTTTAAACATAGGCATGTTTTACTTGAATAAACCTTGAAAACATCAGTTAAATTCATTTGCAAAATTCTACTCTTGTTCATTTATTAAAAAAGTATTTTTTTTTTTGCCGAAACCTGAATAAAATACTGTTACTGTTACTGTCATGTTCTTGACTGCCTTTTGCAGAGTACAATGCTTATAGTTCTCTACCCCAGCCTAGTCTGCATTGCTAGTCCCAAGTACTACTATGTGCAGGCTTACTTGGAATGCATTTTTCACACAAACATTCTAGCAGCTGATTGGCTCTGTTTGTTTTTCTTTTCAAAATTTAAGTCATCAGCTGATTGGCAGGAAAGTTTTATCTCCAGTCTGATTGGCACGTGAAAGAGAATGAGAGAGAATTTCAAGGTAGGTCAAACTCTTGGCAAGAGCCTGCTCTGTAAGAAATTTTTAATGCTACGGATGGGTCGAACATCATTCTGGTGTTTTCGCCGCTCGATGAATGAAGTCAGTCTGGATGTATCAATGCTGTCAACACTTTTGCTATTCCCCAGCTGCAGCCATGGCTCCTGGAGAGCCAGGGCTGCAGATGGACGCTTCACTGGGTCATCCTGAAGTAGGAAACATACAAAATCTTTGGCCTTCTGGCTAACTCCTTTGAAGTAGTCATCTGGGAAACTAAAGTCTAGGCGGCAAATATTCAGGCAAGTTTCCTCTATGCTTTCATCCAAGAAAGGAGACACGCCGCTAAGAAGGACATACGTGAGCACTCCAACACTCCAAACATCTGAGGTGAGGGAGACAGGATTTCCAAGGATAATTTCAGGAGCTGTAAACTCTGGGTTTCCAAGTAACTGGTGGATATAATAGGTGGTACCGAGCTGGACTGCATCTCCAAAGTCAGCCAATTTTATTGTTGGCTTAGCAGAACTCTGATCCACCAAAACATTTTCAGGCTAGAAAATAAAAAGGAAATTTTAATATGTTTTTCAAGCCAGTCTAGCAAACATTTAAATGCTGCAGTATTACTGTATTTACCTGAATACAAGAGGACTTCAAATTTAAGATGACCTGACTAATCAGATTCTAAACATCTATTAAAATTTTCCACATATAGAATCGTTATTGGAGGATCATCTTCAATTTGGTCCCCCCACTGATCTGGCAGGGAAAGCAGCAATGAAAGTGGGGTAGGGAATGCCAGACCCTTGTCTCTCTAACTTGCTCCTGCTTGCCCAACCTACTGTCCTCCATACCTGTGTCTGCCCTCCCGCCTCCCCCTTACCAAACCCACCCCCCTTAGCATCTGTCCCAGTGCCTGCCTTTCCTTGCTCCACCTGTGCCTGCCCCTATGCCACCTGTCCCCTCCCATGTTCTGTCTCCCAACCACTTACCCCTTTCCCCTGACCTCCCCACTGCATGAGCCAGTCCCGGCCTAGGGAGGTGGCAGTGGCTCAGCTTTGGCCCTGAGCCTGGAGCTGAGGCCAGAGCTGAGCAGCCATCTGCCCCAAGCTGATACCCAAATCTAAGACATGGCTTTCCAAGGCCTTCACCCATGTTGATTGGGTAAAAAAACCCCAAACAACTATTTGTCTTGGATTTGAGTAAATATGGTCCAGTTTCCCAATCAGCATTGCCAATTTAAGGGCACAATAAACACTGACAAGCTATGCACTTGGGGGGGGGGCAGGGGGCGGGAATGGGTTGGGGCATTACTGTGGTTAATTCCACAAAGCTCCAAAGCAGCTCTATCACACCCTTGCAACTTCCTAAGAACCTTTAACTGTCTGCAGAATCCTGCCAACTGCAATGTGCGATAACCATGTTTTAGTTGCTGGTACTGTAACAGACACAGGAAACAGTCTTGCCAGATATGACTGGAAAAGTTCACACCCATTCTACAACACTCCACAAGTTCATAACCATTCTGCAACACTGGGGCCTTCAGACGGAAGGCCTAACACTTTGGCCAGTGCTACATACAGAATATTGAATGGCAGTTTGCCTCAAGACAAAACATGCAGCACATTTCTCAAGACTGGGATTGCCTCAAAGCTACTGTTTTCTATTATGCTATGTAGGCAGGCATTTGCTTTAAGTCCAGTTTTACATCTGTCCTTTCAAACTACATGGTGAAAACTGTGGCAGCCCACTGGAATGCTTTCGAATGCCTGGTAGGGAGGAAAAATGAAATCCTGTTGTGTTTCTAGATCTGAAGTGTTGGGCTAACTTTTTCTTATTAACAAAATAAGGACATTACTTACTTGGTATGGGCTTTTGCAAAGATGCCTCAGTACTGGCCCTCATTTAGGAAGTGCATCCTACTTGGGCCCAGAGGGTTTTAATTTGGAACTCCACACAATACAGGAATCCAGTCAGTTTCCTGCCCCTCCCACACTGATCAGATGAAATTCGGGGCAGATGGTGGTGGGTCGGAAGAGGGCTGTTTTTCTTTTGCCCTTTGCCCACCTTGAAAACCAAGTCCAAGGATCCTTATGGTCAAACAGGCTATATCTGCTCAGAGGAGGGTCTCAGCACCAGATTTCTACTTTCCCAAGTTGGGGAGGTAAGGGAAGAAAGGCCAAGAACAGGTTTTGGAAGAACAAGTGCCGCAGATGAGATTTTGGCAGCTCCTGAATGCTGTTTTTGCAACAGAACCTCATCTTTTAAATATGAATCCACTCAGCAAATTCCTCTTTGGGATAAAGGGAGGGTAGGACAGGGGGACTGGGACTACACCACATGCCATACCAGGTGAAAAAAACCTACCAAAAAACTCCAACTATTATTTACAAAGGAGAGAGACGATGAATAACCAGAAAGCTAAGGAAGAAGCAGCAAAAGAAGTTCAAACTTTCAGCTGAGGGAATAGAAGTCATCAGAAGCACAATGTTCACACCCTTCTCATAGCCTTAGATGGAGCACTTCATAGCTCCAGGATGCCACTTCTTGGCGCTTTTACAAAGACCATGACATGTACTGAAGTGCAAGCTGGCATTTCAATTATGACAATCTGTTGTGATAATACTCCAAGGGTGTCACATTCATGCCTCACCTTTAGGTCCAGGTGTGCTATTCTGCAGTTGTGAAGATACTGTATAGCTTCCAGAATCTCTCCCAGATAAAGCCTGATCTTTCCTTCAGTGAGGTTTCCCCATTGCACAACATAGTCGAGAAGGCGACCCTGGTCAGCCCTAATGAAGGACAAGAATTATATTTAAATGAAACAGCAAAATATTAGCATTTAAAAATATATCTGTTAACTTTAACATTCCAAAAATGCCTTTCAAAGTAAAGGCATCAACTTTGACTGCTCATGCAGTCTTCTTTTTTCTGAAGCCAAGTGATAAGTGTTTTATGTCACTTAGGGCTCATTGGTCTCCATTAATCAGACAGTAACTGATCTGAAGTCTATTTTGGAAGGGGGCCAGTAAAGAAGAAAAAGATTTCATTTGAATCAGTTAAAAGCATCTAAACAAGCATTGATACCAACTGGTGTATTTAAATTGAAGTCTATTAATTTGGGAATTAAAAGATGACTTGGTGTTCTGGGAGCCTGACAGCACTGCTCCAAGATTCCATATTATTGGAAGATCCACAATTCCCTTTGTCCGTTTAAGTGAAAGAGCTGTGATGTATTACAAACTATTTTAATCCACTGACTTTCTAGCAAACAGATCTGTAAGAGTAAGCAGCTGACTGAAGACTAAAAAACAGATCTGGATATCTCCACTTTTAGGGCCCAATCTGAGACAAAGTTATGCATCCAAAACCAACCTGAAAATCTTGTTCAACATGTTTAAGTCAGACATGGAGAAAAAACCTCTGGTTTGGCCCTCAGTTTTGAATAATGTCAATACAGCTACAAATAAGACCTCAAAAGCTTTTGCTGCATTTAAATGAAACAAAGAAACACTCAGTAAGTACAGGGCTTAACAGGAGAACATTAAATTTTTGAGCTTGCTAGGATGTTAGAGAGGAATTTCACCCTCCCAGAATAGCTCAGAAATGTAAAGCCCGGCACACGAGAGAGAATTAATATATGGGAAATGATGAAGCTGGCAGGCAAGGCTTACTGAACTCTTCTGATTGGGACTCATTTACATAAAACTTAAATCAGTGAAAGAGATTCTTATAAACAGGTAGAGCATTTTCTTGGCTTTTCATTACAGATAGCTATAACTCCTGGGAAAATCTTAAGACATACTTGATGCCTGTACATGAGTGTGGAGGCTATAATTACAGCGCTTCAGAGCAGACTCAATTAGCATGGTAATTACTGTATTCCAGCAGCCTCCCATGTCTTGTGCATCAGTGTCCCTGCACTTCAAAATGGCAGCAGGGGTGCTTTGAACTAAAGCTTGTCAAACGAGTCAGCCGCATGAAGTCTGTGTATGTGTGCGTATGTACACATGTATGTATATATAAAATAGTAAAGTATTAAGATTCCACACACATCTCTAATACTAAGACATAGCTGGTGGAAGTCTCAAAGGTATCAAGGAGGCCAATGAGTTGGGGATGCTGGAGATTCTGTATGATTCCGAGTTCATGGGTAACCTGGTCTCGTTTCATCAACTTCTTGTTTACAAACTTAGCAGCCACTACTTGTTTGGTTCCCTTCTGATCACACTTCTTCACAACTGAAAACCTGCCCCTGAAAGACACATTACAAGGAAAAGAATTACCGAAAAGCAGCATCACAGGATTGAAAACTGTGTACTAATTGTACTAGTGCAAAGGTTATGAGTAAGGTGTTCAGTAAGATTGCACACATAGGATAGTTTGCTGATATTTCAACATTTTTAGTACAGGATTGTTCAACAAGAGGTGGGTTTGTTAACTTGCTCTGGATAAAAATGCTTTCACATTTTCTGTGAAGTAAGTTAATATATAGAAATGCTTTGTATGGTGCTACACTTAAGCAAAACAGATGGGTGTTAAACCCTTAAATACACCTGGGCTCAGGCCTGATTTTCAAAGTTATTCATGGTTGTTTGGTTGCTCAAGCCAGAACATGTAACTATGTAGGTAGTAAGTACATGGTACAATCGTCACCCTCAAGACACACTTATGGCTTATGTAAAATATTTCGGAGAAATGGTGTAAATTTTCATAAGAAATCCATTAGCAATACATATATACTCCAATTTAGCTGTCAAGTACAGCGTCAGCCTCAAGACTCATTTCATACTGAGGAAGTATCATCTAATTCTGGTAAGATTTTAGCAGTAGGTTATGTCTTTCTCAGCAGCAAAAAAATTGTGCTGTTTTCAACTTAAATGCCTGATCATTGCTAAACATCTTCGTAGTTTTCAAGAAGATATCATAAAGAAATAATCTGAATCAGAATATCTTATTTTGACACATTTTTTTCCAGCTTTCAGAGACTAACATACACACAGGCTGAATTTTCCACCCTTCACAATTAATATGACATGGTTAAAATCATACCTCCCAAGCTCAGCTACTTCACTGTAAAGGGAATCAAAGTTGTCTTTCCAGATTACCATGATCCCATCACTTCCAGGACCTTTGGAGAAAGACGAGTACAATTTAATTGTAGAAAGACAGAAAAATGTATCCACTATTTAGGCAACCTACACTTGAAAGGAATATTTAAAAGGTTACTAAGACAACAAGTGAAGGGGCTGTTTCAGTGGGTTGTAGATAAGGCACTGGAACTAATATTCTACTTTGGAGATTTTGGGGAGATGAAATCTGTTGCAGCATGACTATTTTCATCTGTGCTTACCATCTAAGTATCCTAAAAAGGTGATTGATTGATTTTGATTTCACCACTAAACTTAATATCAATAGCAGAAGAGAAGTCTGTTATTACCAGGGATTCTGGTTTTCTCTGTTTCAAAATCAGGAATTCTCTGATTAAAAAACCTAAAATCTAAGATTAAAATGAAACATCATTATATATATGGGTATCAGTTGAACACAATGTTTTACTGATATATTTACAATTTACTGATATATTTACAATTTTAAAGCAGTTTGGAAGCCTACCAGTGCCTCAATCACTATAATAAAACAAATTCTAAGTACCTATACATTTTGGTATTTGATTTAGGGTTTTGATTTTTTTTTTTACCATGCAAAATTGCAGCTCCCCTTGCCCGCTTTATGCACCAGGGACCAGGTCCAGGCCCCTCACTCCCTACCCACAGCCCCTCAGCTCTGCTAGTGCCCCTCGCTCCCCACCCACAGCTTCCATGCCCCCTCACCCCGCCCTGCCAGAGGAGACCCCCAGCTGCCGGAGCTACAGGACCAGGAACCTGGGTCCATTGCCCCCTGCCCCTCTCACAGCAGCTCCTGGGCCCTAGCTGCTGCCTGTGGAGTGGAGTTGGAAACCTGGCTCCCCCTCTCTCATGGGAAATATGACACAAACTCATGGTAGGGGAGGGGAGTGCGGCCTACCCACTGTGGGCTCAGGCTCCCTGCCCTGCTGCCCTCCCACAGGGCTTCCGCAGCCCAGCGGGTGGGATCTGATATGGCAGGGCAGAGCGGAGCCATGTGCAGAAGTTCGGTGTTGCTGCTTGGAACTCGGCACTGCCATGGCAAGGCACCCCTTGCCTGCCTGGGAGCAGCAAAGGGCACAATTCCATGCTGCTTCCAGGCAAATAGGGGGCATCTGAACAGGGCGGCATGGGGTTTGTAGTGGTGGCAACAAGTTTGCCTGCCCCATCCCACTCTGCTGTGCCAGGTCCCACCCACTGGGCTGCAGAGGCCCTGGCATTCATCCAATCAAACTGCAGCAGTCTCCTGTCATCAAGTCACTCGTGAAATGACCTCTAAAGACAAGGCTAGAGGGCATTTATAGACATGATAACCAGAGATCTAGGTTTTCCATTTCCCACAGAAAAGCAGAAAAAAATGTGGATTTTCCCTTTTAGCTGAGAATTTCCTGTGGGTGGCTGCTGGGCCCTGGGGTCCAAGCCCCACGCACCACCTGAGTTGGGCAGAAGCTCCAGCCCAGCCCAACTCGCTCCCTCGCTATGGCAGCTTCAACTCCTCGCCCCGCTGCTAGACTTACCTGTGGAAGCTACTCTCCAGGCTGCCTAGTGGCCATGTGCACATGTGAGCATTCACATGCACATGACGTCCCCTGCCTGACTGCCCTTCTCCCGCTCTCCTCAGTCCCTTGCAGGCTGGAACACTGCCAGCCTTCAGAGAACTCTTTGCAAAAGTGGAAAATCCTGTGTTTCTTCATTAAGATGAAAAATCTAGCCTTTTCTCAGTTAAAAAGGGAAAATCTGGGTTTTTTCCCTGTTTTTCTGTGGGAAAACCCAGATCTCTCATAATCATGTCTATAAATGCACTTTAGCCTTATTCTTTCACAAGTGACCTGAAAACAAGAGATAAGAGAAGCCTGCTGCAGGTTGATTGGATGAACTCCAGTGCTGATGGATAAAATCCTACAAAAGTCAGATTAATTGGATGGGCTTCAAAGATCATAGGCTGCAACCTTGCAGAAAGGGAAAAGCTTTGTGCTGCAGACCTAGAAGTTAGACTCTTATCCTTGCTTGCTAGTGAATCTTAGTTAAGAAGCACTAGAGCCACTGTTTACAAGATAAGCACTTCCCTATAAAATGCTGAGATCAAAAAAGGGAAGCAAGCTGTCCATGTGAGAACAGGGCTACTGAACTCAAGACTTAAGGTTCCAGTCTGTTTTTTTATGGATAACTCCTCTCCCATTTTTTGGGAAAGGCCAAAAAGACCAAAAAGGAACCAAGAAGGCAGGAGGAATCTTGGCATATCTGTGGAAGAAGCCAGAGGGAAGGACTTCATGGGACTTCCCTACAGTTGCCTCCGTCAAAACACAGACACGTAACTTGGATGTGTTATTAGATTGAGGAGTACCAGCTGCAGCTAAGAGGCCTTCCAGCCCTGCTTCATATGCACCTCATAAGAACAGCAAGCCTCTCTCAGATATACATGCTATTACCTCAGAATTAGATTGCTGTAATGCACTTAGCATACTTTGCATCAGAAATTGGTGCCAAGTCTTGGTTCATTATTAAAAAATGATATGGGATGAAAGAGATATGGGCAAAAAACTGGCAAAAAGTAGCTTTTAGCAATCTAAATCAATAAAACATTGCTTCCTGACATTTAAAAAAATATATACAACTTTTTGAATGTAGTGTTTTTGATGCGACGCATGTGCGGCTGTTAAACTGCCAATTTCTGTTGTTTTATCACTGCTCTTGTAAAGCTTTGAAAACAACTGCGGAAGACTCATAACTAGAGAAAAGTGAATGTCACACACAAGTAAATTACCAAAACTTGTGGGCATCACAAAAACACCAAGTATGTAAACCAAAAATATGTTTCTCCTCTAGTTCTAATAGTTCATGTAATTACAATAGGTAAAGTCAAGTCAGTAAAGCAATGGTTCTTATATTGATAGTCTTCTCCTACATACATTCTTAGAAGTCCACATTATTTTAGATTCCAAAGAAAGTTACAACCTAAGAATTAAGTGGATCAGTAAAATGAGCCCAGTTTATGGATCTAGAAGACAGACAAATCTAAAGCATCCCACTAAGCATCACAACTTCCTACTTGAAAAGCACCAAGAAAGAATTCCTAGGTGAAGTATGACTAATGTTTGCTCTCCAAGTTTTAGAACTAAAATATTCTTATTTTTCTGCAGATTAGACTAACAACCCAGATTTAAAAGAACATTCTATTGTTCTGATATTGGAACATGGATTTTGGTAGCCAAAATGATGACAATGTAAGACACAGAGATGGATGCAGCACCATCAACTTATTGGGCCAAAATGAGTCTGTACTAGTAAACTCAAGTCTGACCACAGAGGGTTACCCTTGTGGGAGCCTTGAGACTTTTGAAATCTGTGTAGTCTTGCAAAAAATTGTGGCTAAGTAATAAACCTAAAGGCCAGAGTTTTCTCTTTAAGAACAACAAGAAAACATAATAAAAAAAATAAACAGACACAGTCTATCTGATGAAACCAAAAGGTACTGTTAAAAGATGAACCCACCTAAAACTCGCAAACTGGCTGAAGATGAAACTGAACCCATATCGTTTGCAGCTATGCAGGTATAGATACCATCGTCTTCTGTGGTCACACCGATGATTTTCAGTGATGCCTCTCCTAAATCACTGCAAAACAAGTCAGAATCAGTTAGTGAATACCACGTGCTATTTATAGGTCTCTGTCTACAGCATATATTTCAGTGCCAAACTCCTGTAGTTTCTTGTTTGAAAGCTGGAGGAAGGGGCTGGGGGGGGGAGCCTCACACGCACACACACCCCTCCAAAAACGCCACCAGTCCTCAAATTTGATTTGTACCTGGCTATCATGGTTAATGGCCTAAAGAAGCAACATGCACCACTAGCCCTTTCCACTTAAAAATGAAACTTGTGGTCCTACCTCTCTGTCCCTAAATTCTTGCTTCTCTGTAAAAATGTTTACCTGCTTAAATAACATTTAAATTTCCTGCAACTAAAAAGCTACTCAATACACTCCTCAATATTATTTCCTCTCTTTGTTCAGGATGTTTACTTTGTACAACACTTCATGTATCACCAGTCAGCCAGTTCCCCTAGTTTGTACATCTAAACAGCAGCAGGGCAGAACAAAGCAGAACATGAAGTATGAATCAATCATGCAAGGTACCAGGGGGATTCAGAGCAGATGTAGCATGTGCCCATCACTGCTTAGTATGGGATGATCAGGAGCCTTCCATGGTGACCAGAGATGTAGTATTTTCTAAGGGGTTTTGAAAGGGACAAAACTGGATGCTGGCATTCTTTAAATGATTTCATAGATTTCATAGACATTAGGGCTGGAAGGGACCTGGGAAGATCGAGTCCAGCCCTCCGCCCAGAGTGCAGGAAGTCAGCTGGGGTCATAGGATCCCAGCAAGATAAGCATCCAATTT
>NW_017728886.1:128104469-128106113 GCF_001723895.1 Crocodylus porosus | reverse complement strand
TCCCACGAGATGTCCAGGTAATTGAAGTCACCCATGACAACCATGGTCCTGGAGCATGCAGCCTCAGCCAGTTCCCAGGTGAACTCCTGGTCAAGCTCAGGACTTTGACTGGGAGGTCTGTAGTAGACTCCCACCATTGTGTCCCCTGTGCCATGTTCCTCATGAAATTTAACCCAGAGGGTCTCCAGTTGTCCACCCTGGTCGCCAATATCAGCTTGCAGGGACATGTAGTTTTCCTTAACATAGAGAGCTACACTCTGGCCCCTTTTATCTACATGATCCCTCCTGTATAGGGTATAGCCATCTATACCCGAGGTCCAGTCATGTGTGGAGTCCCACCAGGTCTCCGTCATCCCAATGACATCATAATTTGCATTGAGCAGGAGGACAAGCTACTCCTGCTTATTTCCCAAGCTCCCGGCATTTGTGTACAGGCAGGAAAGTGCTCCCTTGGGGGTTCTTGCCTTGCCCACAGATTGTGCCAGGGCTGGGGCAGGGGTGGGCTCCCTTAAGTGCCTTGGCCCGCTGGCTTTGCAAGGGTTGCTCAGTGGGGCAGCAGTGGCAGTAGTCCCCCCATCCCCCAGCGGGCTTAGTTTAAAGCCCGGTGGAGCAGGTCAGCCAGCCTGGCTGAGAAGAGCCTCCTCCCCAGGGGAGAGAGGTGGAGGCCATCCCTTCCCAGCAGCTCACTGCCTCTCTTGCCAAAGAGCGGGCTGTGGTCAGGGAAGCCAAAGCCTTCCCGATGACACCAGCGCCGCAGTCTTTGGTGGACCATGTGGATCCTCCTCTCCCTCCTCAGCCCATAGCCCGAGACTGGGAGGATTGACGAGAACACCACTTGTGCCCCCAGACCCTCTAGCCCCACTCCCAAATCCCTGTAGCGTCTCATGACCTGGCTGGGAGCGATCCGAGCCATGTCACTGGTGCCCACATGAATAAGGAGCATATGATATATCCTCCTATTCTGTATAGGATATATGCACCCGGACATAGTGGGGATCACTGAAATGTGGTGGGACCCAACGCATGACTGGGCAGTGAATATAAAGGGCTATAAGTTGTACAGGAGGGACAGGATAGGAAGGAAAGGTGGGGGCATGGCACTCTATATTAAGAAAGAATATCCATCCTCGTCAATTAACGAAGAATCAGAGGAGGGGCACTCTGAAGTGCTTTGGGTTAGAATACAAGGCAGTTGAAGGGAAAGAGACTTAACAGTGGGGGACTACTACAGACCTCCCAACCAAGGGGAAGAGCTCGACCAGGAATTCTTAAGTCAGCTCACAGAGGTAGCAAAGACAAAGGATGTGGTAGTCATGGGGGTCCTGAACTTCCCAGACATCTGCTGGGAAGAGCAGTCAGCCAGATCTGACTGCTCACATAGGTTCCTAGCCAGAATGCAGGACCTCCATTTAACCCAGGAGGTGCACAGCCCCACCAGGGGAGATGCCTTGTTGGACCTGGTGCTGACCACAGGAGACGACCTGTTGAGGGGGCTGCGGGTGCTCGACCACCTGGGCGACAGTGATCATTGCCTGCTGGAATTCACCATCCAGCACAAGGTGGCAAAGGCCTGCAGCAAGGCAGCAGCCCTAGATTTCAGGAGGGCAGACTTCAATGAGCTAAGGAGAATAGTCAGGGAAGCAC
>NW_017728886.1:128102806-128104239 GCF_001723895.1 Crocodylus porosus | reverse complement strand
TTCCCAGATTAAGGACAATAAGAAGTCCTTTTTTAAATATATAGGGGGTAAAAAGAAGGTTACGGGTAACGTGGGGCCCCTGCAGGACAAGTTAGGAAATTTGGTCGCCATACCAGACAACAAAAGCCAACATATTTAAGGATTTCTTTGCCTCCATTTTCCTAAGCAGGGACCGGAACAGTCATCCCTGCGCTGTGTCCCCCTCAGGCCCCAGGGGAGGCACACCTAGGCCAAGGGTTAGTGAGGAACTAGTTAGGGAACTTCTGGAGGGACTGGATGTATTCAAGTCAGCTGGTCCGGACCATCTCCACCCCAGAGTACTGAGGGAATTGGCTGAGGTTATTGCAGGACCCCTGGCATGGCTTTACAAGCACTCATGGTGCTCTGGTGTTGTCCCAGAGGACTGGAAGAGGGCCACTCTGGGTCGGCTGGGAAGGCCTGGGCGGCAGGTGGCTCACCGCTTTGCGGCGGCAAGTGTTACAGCCCCCAGGCAGCAGCTCTTGCCGTATCCCGGGGTCGAAGGAGATGACCGCCGCCGCGCCTTCCCCTGGCGGCCCCCCCCTCCTCCTGGAGGGGGGCGCCTGCCAGGGGGATGGGCCCCCTCGCTCCCGGCGTGACTGTCAACCGGGGTGGACTGTCCTCAGTGCGCCCCGACCGCGTCGCGCCGCCGGGCGGGGAGGGCCACGCCAGGCGCCCGGGGTCTGCGGCGATGTCGGCCACCCACCCGACCCGTCTTGAAACACGGACCAAGGAGTCTAACACGTGCATATCATGCATGTCTAAGTACACACAGCCGGTACAGTGAAACTGTGAGGGCCAATGTGGTCCCCATCTTCAAAAAGGGGAAGAAGGAGGACCTGGGAAACTATAGGCCAGTTAGTCTTACCTCAATCCTGGGCAAGCTTTTTGAGAAAATTATTCTGGTACATTATCCATGAGGGGCCAGCAGGGGAGATCAGGCTTAGGGGCAACCAACACGGGTTCATTAGCTGCAGGCCCACACAATCAATTGGGTTGCCAACTGACTGGAGGGTCGCACCCAGAGAGTGGTAGTGATAGGTCATTTTCGACCTGGAGGGATGTGGGCAGTGGGGTTCCGCAGGGCTCAGTCCTCGGTCCTTCATCAGCAACTTGGATGAGGGGGTAAAAAGCACCCTGTTCAAATTTGCTGATGACACTCCATTCTTGTCAGTACAGAGGCAGAAAAGGATCTTGGAGTCATTGTTGACTCCAAGATGATGATGGGCCGGCAGTGTGGGGAGGCAGTCAGGAAGGCCAACCGCACCCTGTCACGCATCCACAGATGCATCTCAAGCAGGTCCAAAGAGGTGACACTCCTGCAGCTGGTGATACTCCTACTGTGTCCAGTTCTAGGTGCCGCACTTCAAGAGGGATGTGGACAACATGGAGAGGGTCCAGAGGAGGGCCACTCG
>NW_017728886.1:128100423-128102706 GCF_001723895.1 Crocodylus porosus | reverse complement strand
GCGGGGCTGCAGAGCCTGAGGGGACCCTTGGGGTGTGGTACATGCCCATCTGTGTCATGCCTTTGGTAGGCTGGCTACGGCTGGGACTGTCTACCCTGGGGGGTTTGCAGGCAGGGCCTCGGGCCCTCCCGCGCGCTCTCCTGCTTGTGCAGCCTGGTCACGTGGCTCCCTGGGGGGCTGGGTGAAGTAGGGGCATGGGCGGGGGCTTGACCAGGCCCAGCTCCAGGCAGCCGCCTCCTCCCACTCAGAGAGGGGTTAATTCCTTCCCACCACGAGCCCCGCTCGCCTTTGGCTGTGCTGGGGGTTGGTGGGGGACTCCACGGCTGCTGGCGGGTGTATGGGGGGCTTCGGGTTTTCACCTGCGCATCTCTCACCGCTCTGGAGCCTAACTGGGGCTTTTTTTGCTGATGGCGGGCCCTTTTAAACTGCGCACATGTGCACAGTGGGCCTGCTGTCGGGGAAAGCTGCTCTCGGGAAAGGGGGGGGCCCTGCCCTACTGGAGGGGGACTGGTGAGTACCCCCTCCTACCTTTCTCTCTCCCTGGGGGGCTGGGCCAAGTAGGGGCCTGGGCCGGGGCTTGACCCGGCCCGGCTCCACACAGCCACCTCCTCCCACAAACCATTTGTTTTTTAAAAAAGTAATGGTCGGATAAACAGCCACAGCTACTTCAGCAGTGGCAACTCTGGTGTTCCACAAAGGTACGGAATCAGAAAAGTTTTATAGTGAAACCTCATATTTGTACGTAGCAATACCTCACTGCATTTTTCTGCGCCACTTATTTTAAAACTCCTTCAGATTTATTCTTCAGCTCATTCACAAATCTTTAAAGAAGTGTTAAGGTTCCTTATCGCCCCTACCTTCCAACGCACTTTGTGCGATTTCCAGGATAGCAACAAACTGGGAACAATCAGAGGACAACTGGGCAGTTTATTATGTATAGTCAGAGCACAGACAGGAATTTGCTAACAAGTTCGCTGACTTTCTGCAGGAGGGAAGGAACTGAATGGAGAATGGAAGATCACTGGCAATCCCTTGCAGTCAAGGGTGATTGTCTTCCATGATTGCCTTATCTGTGGGTCCCAGATGGCTGACAAGGCCACTATGGGATCAACCAGTTCTACTGCAACTTGGGCATGTTTCTTGTGGACAGGTGGCTCTGGATTCTTCGTTTGGTCTGCAGCATGTGGACTGAAAGGAAGACAGCACTGAAGACAATTATCCCACACATTTTAGAGACACACACACAATTCTACTCATTTGCCAGAACTCTTTCTTTTTGAATGCAAAGACACAATTGAACCCATATTAACCTACCTGTAAGAGATACTGTAATGACCATCATTGTTTAGTGTGTTACGATCAGGACCCTTCCAAGTGACTGAAGCTTTAGGGCGACCACAGACTTTACACCTAAGCATGATGGTTTCTCCTGTCTCACAAGTTACCTCACTCAATGGTATTATAAACTCTGGGGGAACTGGAAGAAGAAGAAAAAAAATATGTGGATTAAAGTTCAATGACATGCTTATGTATCCCTTTTACACAACTTCTCTCATTTTCCAAAATCAAGCACTGTATTAATTACAAATCTTATGTGGCAACCGTTCTACCTTTCCAACATTCAAGACTTCACCATTCAAGACTTGACAGAGTTCCACTCATTCCATTAGAGAGACCCATGGACTAAGCAAAGTAGGGGAAGCCAGTTGACTTCATTACATCTTAAGCAACAAAGGAAGAGCTCACAGAGAACCATATGCAATATCTAAGGCAAGTTTCCCCAGGTCAAAGCTAAAGTGAGTGATCTGAAAGTGTGTCAAGGAAGGAGGATTAAGTCCTTTAAGGAAGTTAACACAGAGGACTAAAAGAAAACAAGTTATTCAGTAACTGCTCAAGTTTTCTGTTCATTTGTAGGAAGAAACAAAGTGTTGACTTTTGTCTATAAACCCCAGAATGATTGAAATCCTGGCTCTACCCCTCCCTCTTCTCCCTGACCTGGTTCAACCCTCGCATTTGAGGAACTGGAGGGCACGATCCCTGGATCTCAACATAGTTTCAGTTTCTAGGGTCAGAAGGGACCTGAGTAGATCATCTAGTCCGACCCCCCGCCACGGCAGGGAACAATACTGGGGTCAAACAACCCCAGCAAGATGTTCATCTAACCTCCTCTTAAAAACCCCCAGGGTAGGAGCCAGGACCACCTCTCTTGGAAGTTGGTTCCAGATCCTAGCCGCCCTGACTGTGAAGTAGTGCCTCCTGATATCTAACCTAAACCTTCCCTCT
>NW_017728886.1:128084460-128099762 GCF_001723895.1 Crocodylus porosus | reverse complement strand
GGCCACCAGGTTGGTCTGACAGGACCTGCCACTGATGAACCCGTGTTGGTTGCCCCTATGCATGCAGTCCCCAGCTGGCCCCTCATGGATGTGTGCCAACATAATTTTCTCAAACAGCTTTCCCAGGATCGAGGTAAGACTGACTGGCCTATAGTTTCCTGGGTCCTCCTTCCTCCCCTTCTTGAAGATTGGAACCACGTTGGCCCTCTTCCAGTCCTCTGGGACCACATCAGAGCACCACGAGTACTCATAGAGCTGTGCCAGGGGTCCTGCAATGACCTCAGCCAATTCCTTAAGGACTCTAGGGTGGAGATTGTCCAGGCTGGCTGACTTGAACACGTCCAGCCCCTCCAGAAGCCCCTTAACTAGTTCCACGCTAACCTTTGGCCCAGGTGTGCCTCCCCATGAAGGGATGAAAACGTGGATATCCTGGAGGAGAGTTCTCAGCTTGAAATATTGGTCCCCAAACTCACCCACCAAGCCTGGCCTTCACTAACCTTCAGTGTTGAATGCATCACTTGCACCTTTTTTTTTTTTTTAAAACTTACCTCTTCCCTACGCATAGACTTTAGAGCAGGGGTGTTAATTATATGACCCATGGACTGGATCCGGCTCACAGAGCCACACCACTCAGCCCTGATGCTGCCCCTGAATTTGATCAGACCCACACAGCACATGATACATGCCTATGACATAGGGCTGGTCCATGGGCTGGATCCAACCAATGGGTCCCCCTCCCATTCCCTCTTGCTCCTGATTCTCTAACTCTAGCAGATCTGATTCAGTGGCTGTGACAGCTGGTCTGGGACTCATGATGTGTGCAGTACAGCTCCTGGAGTGGCTGAAATGGACGTTGCATGAGAGTCAGCCCAGCCAGGGTGGAAGCCACACTGCACATAGAATCTGCCTCAGCAGCTTCACAACTGCACTGCATGCAGTGCCTGTTCCAGCCAGCCCATGACCAGCTGCAGCGACCACATGCAGCATAGGTCCCAAACTGCCTGGAACTGCAAGATCAGGTATACTTGCAGGGTGAAGGAGTAGAGGGTTTGTGGGCCTGATCCAGCCTGCAGATTGGCTCATGCCTTAGAGACATGGAAGAGCACATTTCGGCCCATGTTGGCTGGGATGTTTTAGTCAGGGTTGATGCTGTCTTGAGCAGAGGGTTGGACTAGATGATCTTGTAAGGTCCCATCCAGCCCTACTTTCCTATGATTCTGTAACTGAAATAAGTGTCATGCAGTGACATACCTATGTTAAACTTCTGATTAAATGTTGGGTGCATGATTAAAGCAAAAGGTGCATTTCTTAATTCTAAAAAAAAAAAAAATATGACAGTACATTTCTTAGAGAGTCTTTCTTCTAAAATATTCTTAACACTTAGCATTAGTCAATTACTGATGCATCTTGCATCAAGCAAACTGCTATTCTCACAGACAACAAACAATGTTCTTTCCAATATTCAAGGTACATCAGATGAGGATTCTAAGTCCTATCACACAATTCATTGGGAAAGTATATTTCCCTCAAACTATCATTACCATAGAATTTTAATTACTCAATTAAATTACTCAAGCAACTTACCATCATAAATGTAGTTGGGGTTGAGAAGCTGAAAGGGAGAAATTCCAAGAATTAAGCAAAATTATTTCCAAGAAATAAGCAAAATTATATGCAAATCTAAAAAGTACTTAGTGATGGGTGACAATTAGTCATGCCTACAAAGGCCCCAGGAGCAGATAAACTCAGCATTTTTGCACTCTCCCTAGTAAGCATTACAGACCCAAGCTAGACAATTACTTATGCCTGCTTTAAATTTTGACAAAAGTCACACACACAAAAGCTAAATTCCTCCCTATCTAACCATATTTAAAATTAGAAAGATTACACCAAAGATTAAATTGACCAATGCAAACTTGCTCCAGGGGCCATTTTTGTGAAATAACAATCCCCTGGAATAATTACCTTCACGGAAACCTTGTTGGCAAGTCCTTCTCGGGATTTACGATAACCATTTTCTAGTTTGCCTTCCCTTTTACCATCTTTATCTTTTTTCTCAGATTTCTTCCTTAAACGGAGTGTTGTATGCCAAGATGTTGACTTCCTGAAAGGGCATTGTGCTCTTTAATTAGTTTGGATTAAAAATGCTTTTAATGGAACATACAAATGTTGAAAATTATCTAACAGAAAAAAAAGAGTTCCAGGTCTAGTACCATCAATTTCAAGTATTTCTAACAAGAGTTCTTGATGACCTCCATTCTATGAGCATCAATTCTGATATCTACATATCACTCCTAGTGAATTTAAAGGAAAGGTGGTAACTTCAGAATATATGTTTTACCTACAGTTTTAACGAAAGGCAAAGAGATGAAGGAAGAAGATTTACTCCTCTCTTAAAAACGCTAGGCATTTCATAAAGGTGCGGGAATTGTCATATAAAAAACAGGCTTGTTATACCAATTTCAAATACTGGCCAATATAACTACCTCAGCTAAAATATGAAAACTCCATAGATTATTTAATACTATAGCATGAGAAGAAATATCTTTTTGACCAAACACCACTTTCCATAGCATGGGCAAATGAACAAATTATACAAAGTAAAGGGAACGGAAGAAAGGGTAAGACTTATCAAGTACGAATTGCTCCACTTGAACAAAATGTTTGGGTTTCTGCTCCTATGCCACAGTAAGCAGAAGCTGAACAGCAGCTTCTGCAATTTCAATCAAAGACAAGCTACTTTGATTTAGCTTCAGTTTAGAAGAGCAGACACACAGAACAGTTACTGCAGAACAGCTGTTTATCACAGCATACACCCTCTTCCTTTCCACCTTTTCAACTCTATCATTTGTCTATTGTTCCACCTTCTGCCTGCTTTGTATTTTATATCATAGGTACTGTAACCCCATGTAATCCCATCCTAGTGTAAATTACGCTTCTGAAATACCTAGCGTTCATTAAATAATTCAATGTAATTTCTTATTTTTATTTCCATTCATGTTCTCTTGATTCTTATTCTTCTATACTCCAAGATTAGCAAGTAACATAATTAGCCTCCCCTGAAACATATGGAACAATTTCAGGGGACCTAAAAGAATGGCTGAAACAAAGACACTATATTACTGCTTTTTTATTATATACTTCTATTACAGCAAATTTCCAATTCATTAATAAATTGAATGGATGCCAAAACAAAACAGCCTCCAAGAATTCTTCAGTCTTGATGTTCATTTCCTCCTGGAAGATCAAACCAATACTTGCTTTAAAAAGTTCAGTGTTTTATTGAACTGGAAATGTCCCCAGCCCTGTAAAATACAGTAATATGAAATGCATGCCCAATCCTGTCTTCTAATGGACTCCAGACACTCACTTGATTGTTCCATCAGGGTTATCAATGATGACTGCACTAGTATGCCCCAGGACATAGCCGGGAATCCAGCCCTCGGCTGCAGGACACTGCTCAGTGGCGGCTCTGAACACCAAAAACATGTTCTGTTGGTTGCTGGCTAGAATCTGCACGACCTCTCCTTGGTAGACATTTATCTCATCCTCCTTCACTGCCGTGTAATCGTGCGCTACCAGCATGGTGGAGATATTGCTACTGCTGCTACTTTCACTCTGTGGGTATCAATTGGGCAAGAAGAAAGCAAGGAAGGGGAACAAAAACAAAAAGTATGACGTTTAGAATTCAGTGCAGTGGCACTTTGGCCAAGAGTGAGATAATCCATATGATTACACCATGTGTAATCAAATAAATCTATAAAAGTGTTTTCTTTTTGAATTTGCCATGTTTCTCTATATGTGCCTAAACATGTAGTTTGTCTATTGTTCCCAAAAGCTGGTACAGAAATGCTTCCATTTATCATTCTCTGGATGTCAGTTTTATTCAAGTTTTGCTATATGCAGTTATTTTTATCTCTCTACACCTCCACTTCTTCCCTATAAAAGCAAGCTACAGCACAGAGGATTATCCTTTATGAGGACTTGCAGAACTCAAATGGGAAAAAGAGATCAAGTTTTAAGGCTAGGGCTTTAAAGTAATAAAAGCTGAGAAATTCAGTAAACAAACACTCTTCACCTAGCTCCACCTGCTAGCCTGATCTAGCACACTATACATAAAATAAGACAAAAAGGCAAATTAATGGACTTCTGCGAGCATCTCCCCAAAATCCATAAGGTTGGCCATCAGTTTAACTGGCATGCTTACAGATGTACAAAATAAGAGAGTACATACTGTTTAGTTTTAAAATACATCTCCTGGGCAATTTTTTTTAAAAGACATCTCCTTATACCATTTAATATGGAGGTCCCATTGTCATCATTAAACACAATTCTTATGATTGTACTCTATTAAAAGTTTATATTGAATATGGAGTCGGTATTCTTGAATTTTTGCTTGAAATAAGCATCAGCAACAACTGCTGCTGTAACTGACCAAGAACATGTGATATAAATCATATCTCTCATAAATTTAAGTTTACTGGGGAAAGGGCAGGTGGGGGATTGTCTTAACAGTTCCACCTGAAAATAATAAAAGTTGTCAAGCTATTTCTTCTTATGACTAGTTAGCACTTGCTTTGGAAATTCCATGAACGTTGACACACTACTTATTTGTCAAACTAACATGAACTGAGACATACTCTGGTCTCACTAGGAACCTCTAGGCAGTACTAGGACAGTTGCTTACGCTACTGATTAAGTGCTGCACTACTTTTTACTTCTATTTGCCTGATAAAGTAAACAACAGCAATGGAGGAGACAACAAGGTTTTATTCTGAGTTGCATATGCTCAGTGAGGTGGCTTTCAAATTGCTGGTTATACATTTCTTGTGAAAGTGCTCAAAAGGATGAGAACCCAGGCTTGACTGTTTCCAGGCTGAGTTTATAGGGAAACTGATAGGGAAAATTTTCCTTTTAACTGATAAAAATTGGGCAAATTTCAACTGAGTATCCAAGAAACTAATATGGAACTCTGCAAAACTTTTTTTGCAGCACTCCCTGAAATGCTGTCTATATTGGATAAAAATAACTATTCACAAAGAATGCATATATATGCACCCCTTGCTGGAAAAGACTAAAGGGGAGAGCAGGGTAACAAAACTATTCTGTGAGAAAACAACACAGACCGCTTTAATATAATTTATGCCATTTCTCAAAAATGAATTGGTATTTATACAACCTCATATCTAATCTTGCTTCACCAAAAAACCAAGCCTCCTTCTAAACTCTACCATTCTTAGATAAGGATAAACTCACAAGCTGACCTTATTTCATTAACAAGGTTGAACAGATCAATCTGAAAACCAATGGTTGGATTTCAGTTGTCAACTTGGCTGTGGCAACTTTTGCCTACTAATTCTGTTGAATATATTTTTCTTACAACAGGAAGATAATCTCCTCCTCTTTCCTCTTGAGAGAAAAGAGTCACTCTTGTAGAGTAACTAGTCTTCTGTTGTATATTTTGCTAGATAATGCTGCTCCCGAATATGGGATTATAGAAAAGGGAGTCAATATAAAAAAGTTAAACTAAAAATGGATTCCTTGTACTCAAGAATCCAATAAACTGGAGTCTCCTTCTGTTTTTAAAAAGATGTTGCTCACATCATTTGTAAATTCCAGGGTAAAGAGATTCATTAAAGGGATTTTCCAGATTTGTGCCTCCTTTTGTTAGTTATGAAATACACCCATATGCATGTGTATGCTTGTTCTTATGCACATGGTTTAACTGTACCTGTGTGTGCAGATGTGTACATACACATAAATCAAATTTAAATAGACTTAAACCTTCAGAACTTATTTCTTCCAACTACTTGGTTGCACAATGAAGTCCAAGTTTTTAACTGACATCACTATCTTTGTAAAAAAAATGTAAAAGATGTTAAGCACAAGAATATGACCCACCTCTATGATCAAGCTCAGAGAGAAGATTAATTGGGAGGAAGAAGGCTTATAATTTGGGTACTGTCAGCTATAGTGGGAAGATAACAGAAACGATGGCATCTTTTTCAAGTTTGCAACAAAGCTATTCCATTAAAAAATAAAGGAATTTTAATTAACTTATTTGACTTGACAGAAACCCCACCCCACCATTGACGTGCATATAAAAGTACCATTATGTTATCTTTATTTATAACCTATTCATTATTTGCAAAGGTATCCATTTACCTTGGATACCGTATTAACATAACATTCCACTAAAGAAAAGAATGCAAGACAAAAACAAAGAAAATTAAAATTTGACAGGAGACCAGAACCAAGGGGGCGGCAGGGGGAGTACATGCAAAGCACAATTTTTTTTCTCTTCTGAGGCTATTACAAGGATAAGAAAGAACTAAAGAGAGTCTAGAGAGCTCTATGTTATTCTAACCAGAAGAACATGCGTTAACAGAAGTATTGCAGGTTAGGTGATCTGCCATTGTGTAGGAGTTGCAAGGTACTAAAAAAGTAACAGTGAGAGAAAGCCCAAGCACTAGTAAAAGGCTCTGTGACACGCCTACCACACTCATGGACAGTGGCATTTCTTTTCTGTGCCCTAAACTTGCTCATGCCTGTGACTGCTGTGTCTCATTTCCTGTTCGGCGATCAATACAGAAGATGTGGATTCTTTTAACCCTGCTCCCGCCTCATTCCTCCAACAAAAAAGTGTTGACTTGGATGCTGAATCTCCAGATACCCTAACACAGTTCCTTTTACATGGAGGGGAGGGGGCAGAAGAGTGGAATCAATATCTCCACAGACTACTGTTTTGGGGGTGATAGCCACAGCTTTAATTTGTGTTGGTTTTTGTTTGGAGTTGGTAGCTTCATAGTTGGTAGTTCCAGATATTGAATTTAAAAAAGGATGAGTCAAAAAGATGTCACAAGTCAATTAAGGCTGAAAGGAGAGAAAAAAATCAAGCAGCACAGGAGTGCAAAATGGATGTCTCACTGAAGTTAGAACTATTAGGAAAAAAGGTGGAGTTGGATGCGTGTGGAGGAAAAACCCCAATACAAGCTGCCAACTGAAAGGTTTAGAAATGCTGGCAGAGGTACATAAACAGGCTCCATGGCTGCCACATTCAGTATGTTAATGATCTGCCTTCAGATTAGAAAGACAAAAAAACAAAAAGCAAGGAAAGCAAGTTAGTAGTAATCAGCCTAGTGATTTATGTTTTCAGCAGAGGTGGAATTTTCAACTACTGTTAGAAATTTGGTGTCTGTATACATATGTCACAGGTCTATGCTTTATGTATACACACCCAGACAGAATGTGCCTTCTAATTGCTTATGTACAAAGATATTGGAACAGTTGATTATCTCAGAGCAGTGCAGCACTGGAGAGCCGGAAGTTAGTACGGAGAGTGATGGTAACGTACAGAAGGGGAGCATGGGAAGGTTTTAGAAGAGGTCGCAGGACAGAAGTGCTCCGCTCTTACCCCATTACTTTGGGTGGAGTGAATTGACTGCTCGCTGGTCGAGGAGCATGTGCTCATGCGGTCTGTGTCCTTGCTGTGTGAAGAGTGGTGGTGGACCGGCCGCTGGAGGGAGTCACTGTCCCCAGGGAAAGTGAAGGAGCCAGGGCGGCTGGCAGGGGAAGCTGGGATGGAGCTCCAAAAGGAGCCCTTCTGCAGGGGGCTGCTGGGTGGAAAAGTTTCCTTGCCAAAAGGAGAAGGAAAATTCGTTGAAAGAGGAGAATTCAGTGGCGAGATGGCTCCTGGCCTCGACTTCCCAAGTGCTAGGGATCCTATGCTGCTCCTTGAGCGATTGTCCTCCATGCTCCCACGCAATTCTTTCTGGGCTCCATCAACTGAGCCAGAAACACTTCCAGCTGTCTTCCGGGGACTCTCAATAACCTTCATCTTGGGAATTTGCTCAGTTTCTCTCCGAGGACCATCCAGCTCTGTACTGAGAGGATGCCTGTCTGCCTGGCTGAGGCCAGTCTCTAAGGAGGTGCTGTGGAGTGGCAAGGAGGGACTGGGAATGGACATACCTGACATCTTGTCTGCCTCTGCTTGGGCTGAGGCTGCAGAGGAGACCAGGACTGGGGAATGGTGTCTGACAGGCTGGGGGATCCGGGACGGCCTGCTACGGCTGGAACTGGTAATTCCGCTACAGCTGCTGGGACCACTGCTGTTGCTGCTACCACTTCCACCACCGCTGCCACCACCAGCACCGCTGCCACTACTGTGGTTCCTCTGATACTCAATGGGTGATGTCAAGGCTGCAATTAAAACCGAGAAAAAAGACAAAGGGAAGTCAAGATAGATGCATTCAATGGCAAAGCAGAGAGTTTATCAAGAAGGTAACATTCTTTTTCACACCATTTCTCCTGAAGTAACTGCAACGTGCTGTATGACAGCTATATGAAGGAAGGCTGATTATGTTACAAGCCCATTACCAAGGATATATCGTTTCCCCTCTGGTTACAGGGTGCAGTCAATGGCCAACTTGGAAATACCAGTACAGCTGCTTCCTAGTACTGTGCTCCAGCCATTAGAAGCCATTCCAACCAACAGTGGTTTGTTTTCTTTTTGGTAAAAAAAACTATTTACTGTTAAAAAAAATCCTGCACACAGTGAGAGGAATTCAAAATCAGGAACAGGGTGCAAATCAGTGAACAGATCAGATAAATGGCAAGTTCTAGCATTTCCTCATTTGCTCCCCTTGATAGTAAACATTATTGTATTAAAACATATAATAAAAACAAAGATTTAATTCACCTGACATAAGTTACCTTTGGGTATTCAACCTTTACATAGGTTTTCCACATGCAAGACTTAATTGGTTTAAGATGGATACCCTATTCCCCTACAACAGAGGAAAGTAGCAACCTAATTATTTCTAGAAGTGCACTGATACATAGGTCTGATATTAGATTGGCACTGAAATAAAGAGAATGGATGATATTGGAAAATGGCCTGATGTAGCCCATAATATGTCCAATAAATGGCCCGTGCAAGCGTGCAGCTGCAGCGCAGCATGTAGGCAGCCAAGAGTACAGCACAACAACTTGGAGAGCTGTGTGCAGCTGGTAAGTTGTTGTGGTGGAAGGGGAGGGGAGAGATCAATGCCCCCTGCAGTAAGAGAGGAAGTGGGGATGGGGCGGAGCGTGGGATGAAACCATGGATCCTCTGGGGGGCAAGGGGAGGGGGTGCGGCTTGGGCTCTGCACAGGGCAGGTTGCAGCTGTGGACTGAGGCCAGGGCTGTGCCCGGCTCTTCGTGGTGGAGGTGGAGTTGGGCCGGGCTGAGCTTGGAGTGGGCAGTGTCGGGGCTGGGGGTGGGCAGGGGGAGCTGCAGCCACCCCAAATTTTGCTATAGCCCCCCCCATAGCCTCCCTCTCAGTGCTGCCACGGCCCACCCCAAGTGCAGCCAGGCCCAACATCCCCCACACCAGGAAGAGCCTGGTGCAGTCCCAGCTTGCAGCTGCAGCCCACCCTGTCCCGTCCCATGCAGATGTGGGGGCACATGCCCCGCTGTGCCCTCCACGTGCAGTGATAGGACCCGCCTCTCCCCTCCCCCCAGATGAACTGCAGCTCTGTCCCGTGTCCTGGTTGGGAGCAACTACCCCAGCTCCATTTCATTCCCTCACCACAGGGGGTGTTGATATGTTCCCCCCACTTCCATTTTCCTCCTCTTTCACCACAACATACTGGATGCAGCTGTATTGGAAATTGGATCAGTATTGGCCAATATGCCTTCTTAAAATTCAGTTATTGGTATCAGCCCCAAAAATCTCTATTGGTGCACCCCTAATTATTTCTGTAAAGCAATTATGACGCATTATGTTTTTCTTTTAATATAAGATTTTTTATGGAATAGTTTATTCATTACACATCAAATGAAATACGTAAGAACAAGTAGTTGGGGTTACCTAATAAATGTTTTGCGGCAGGAAGAGAAATGTAAAAGGATTTACCATTTAAAAAATTGCGCTGGTTTTCCAGAATTTGGTTAATTTCATGGATCCATAATTGGCGGACTCCTGGACTAGCAGAATGCAAAACAAACGTCTCTGTGACATCACCTGTTCTTGATGTTAGTGCAAATTTACATGGATCATTGTCCACATTTTCCTCCAGGGAAAGGCAACTCACCTTAAATGAAAGAGAATTTACTGCATCCATTGAATTAGAAGAAGCTTCCACCAAGAAGCCCCAACCAGTAGCTCTGAAACAGTCAAGTCTTTACCATATTAAATTACAATCATCTTAACATTATTCAAAGATGTTTGTTAAAAAGTATTAAAATCCTAAAAATTAAGAATGAATGCACATCTTTTGGTACTTAAGATCTCACTTAGTCACTAACAGCATCTTATTCTATTGCATCCTCTTTCAGAAGCTACAACTAAGAGCTATTGGCTATTGCACTTCAATTAAACTGACCTATGCTGGTCAACACAGTTAAAAGATGCCTTTTATTTGAATATTAAATCAATTTCATACTTCAAACTTTAGTCTACATGGAAAGACTTCTACTGTACTGCCAAACAAATGGAAGATGCACTGTGGCATACAGATTTTGCTTGAACCACTTGCAGGTACAATTTTTCCTATTACTTAGAAGTCCCCGTCAGATTTCTTCTTGGAATTAAACAAGACTCTTGGACCTATACCTCACAATACTGTCTCAGGGAAAGCTTGGCATGCTAAGTTACCGTGTGAGAGATTAATTTGTGGAAGTGATGTAATGTGACATAACCTGAAGTTAGGTTTCCAGTAGTGTTGATAGTCATTAAAATTTGACATCAGCTGAGTTTTGCTGAAATTGTTGTCTTGGGAAACAGGAGTTACTGCCTTCAAGTTTAAGATTTACACATGCTAGGCTAAGTGCCGTGTACTGCTATTATCTGTAATGAGATATGGGTATGATGTTGAGAGTTACTGAGTACAAAGATAAAGAGGTATTTTACGTGGAAGACATCAGAGTCTTGACAAAGACTCTTTTGTTGTCAAAGCTCAGCACAGAACTGTTTGGAAGGGGTATCAGCGCAGAGCTGAAGATCTTCTATTCTTTTAAGGGTTATTGCTAAGGACATGGAATGTCATCACCAGAAAAGGGTTACCTTGGTCCCCACTGCACAACCCTACAAAGCTCACACACAACAGTTACCTTGATACTATTTTTAAACAAGAATCCCGGCATGGAGAAACCTTTCTTTTTATCTAGTGGCTCACTAAATATGACAATCTGCTCAAACAGGAAGACACGTCTTTCTTTGCAGCGTGGCAGAAGTCCCGTGTCCTGGTCTGTGACCAAGAAAGTGTCTTGCAGCAGGAGCTTACCCTGGGCTACAATTTTACCCTAAAAACAGAAGCAACAAATTCAATTAGTTCATTAATTTTTTTTCTAACTAGATTTACCGAGGAAAGGAAAAGTAAAGCTCATTGCAAAGATTTTTTTTCTTTTTCTTTAAAAGAGTTCAGAATAGTTTTAAATTTATTGACAGAGCTATTACTGATATATCAGATGCATGTAATCAAAACACTTTCAACTCACTGGTACAAAATTAGCCTAAACTTATGCAAAAAAGTCAGTCAAAATGATGATGATATAAATGAAACATTTATGAAACATTGATCTGTTTCAGCTGTCCATATCACACCTGAAAAAAAATCAAATCAGTGAGAAACAGGTCTATCATGTTTCCTAAAAAGCAGGTGGCAACCAGTTGGCTTGCTTTTGAGAAGGACTGAGATTGAAGTTTTTTCACTCAAATGGGAATGTAAAAGTGGTAGGAGAAAAAAGAAACTGTCCCCTCACCCCTGCACAAATTGCTTTGGGCAACATATGATTATCAGACATGTGTCATGGTTAAAAACCAAGAAACAACTTACATCAAATCCTTGCAGGCGACCAACGTTCATCATGTCATTGCATCGCTTTGGTACTATGCACATGACCTCTACAGCTCTCTGTTACAGGAAAGGAGAGATTTAAAACTAAGCTTTCCAGTGGAAGAATGTGCGTCAGAATATGGGATTCACAATGTAGTTAGCAAGTTTAAAAGGCAAAAGCAAAAAAGGAAGAACAGTAACTCTGTGCAAACAGACTTCAGCAGAAGTAGTGAGTAGTACACACTAATTAGTACTCAAGGTAATAGAAGAAAAATGCCCAAATACCTCTAGTTCTGTTGTATCAAGATTTGCTTTTTTGGAGTATTTGAGGAAGTCCTGTAAGGGAAAAGATTAAGTTAGCTCGAGTCCATACTACTGATGAACAGAGAGAACCCTGAACAAGATTGAACAGGATCCCATTTGTATGAAAGAAAATATAGTCAAGGAAATTATTTTAAGAAAAACCATGAAAAAATTGGTTGACATAACTAAGATATTCTCAGTGCCAGTTTTATGCCTTCATGTGATTCAAGAACATTTTGTCACTAATCAGGCTCCTTGCTAGAAGGGTCACAGTTAACTTTTGTCAAGTAAACGGGGGTGCTAAAATAATAAAATTACACGCTTGTGTCAGAGGAACCATGAAATTCAATATATTTAAACCATTTCCTACACACAGGATCATATTTTGCTCTGGGTCACACCCTTGAAAATGGTCAGTATCTCTGCCCCAGCAACTTCAGTTAAATTGCGCTTATACTGGCTTAAATCCAGATTGGTATTTTGCTTCAGGATGTTTGCTATGATTCAAAGATGTAAACACTAGTTAGAAAATTAATCACATTAGAGAGAAACCCGTACAACTTTTACATTTTGTGTTAATAAAAAAAAGAAACAAAAAGCTATTTTTGGCTATTAAGATTGTCTTAGGGCTGGTTACCCTGAAAATAAAATAAAAAATCACTTTACCTTTAGTAAGAGCTGGTATTTCATAATTCTCTGTACTGGCTTTATTAGCAAGTCTGTGAGCTGAAGTCGGTGGCCCAGGCGCTGCTTTAAGTCCTAAGGAGAAAAACAGAAGAACTTCAGCTTTCATGTCTTCTTGATTCATTTGGAAATAAATACAGCAGTGTGTTTTACTGTCATGACAGTCGAGCAGAAACAAGAGCTGACTCTAGTCTTCAGTTAAACAAGGAATTGCCCAGCACCACACTCCCTGCTCCTCACTTTCTTGCCACTTCCTTATGGCTCTTTCTTCACTTGATTGTTCAAGCATTCCAAATTCTGTCTTTCCAAACCTTTACCAGTAACTGCTGACTTGATCTTTTATATTTTTCAGGTTTGCAGGGTCCACTGCAGGAGCATGATGGCAATGCTGTGGGAGGGCAAGCAAGGGCTGCTGGCAGGGCAGACCAATGCTTTTTTACATCAACAAGGGCAGGAGAGAAGAATCATGTGACTTAGCAGGGAGGGCCACAAAAGGAAAAGAAGGGAATGGCGTTTCAAAATGGATCTAAGATCTCTGATGTGCTGTGCAGTTGCTTCACTTGCTGTTTCAACTCAGTGGTTGGCAGCCCTCAAGCTGACCAGTGATCTTTAATCAGCTACTCCCTGGCTGGGTTAAAATTTCACTCTCTCAAGAGCCATATCTCCCATCCACAGAGTCCATGTAACCCCTACTTTACTGAAGATGGAGCAACAGATTATCTTGTTTTTTTATTTTTAAATAAAATATGTAAAAATGATTTTGGTGACTTTGTCTGAGTGAGTACAGAATTTGTGTCGCATACAGGCTTTATGCCTAAATAAGGAACACATAAAAGATTAACTTTATAATTCAAAGTATTTACTTCAGTTTATTTAAATGGCTGTCAACTTTTCTGCCTCATTTAAATCTGCTTGAGCCGTTTTGCAGAGCTGGCTGAAGTTCTGAATATAAACTACTGGGAGGATAACTTTATGTGACAAAAACTTAGCTTTAAGTTTTGACTTAACCTTTTATGTTATGTCTGTAGCATCTAAGTTTCTGTGGATCCTCATGTCCTCCAGAGCAAAACCAAATTTCTCTATCTGTATTCGTAATATAGTTAAGTAGTCTCCAACCGACATCAATTTACCAGTGAAAAATATCAAGCAAGTCACAGGCTGCAAGCTCTCCCTGTCAACCTCAGTTTTAACTTTTTGGAGACTCAAAGTGGCTCAGAGGCACTCCATGAGCCATATTCTGCCTATGAGGGCACCTGAGGCTGTCCTCAAGGGGTGAGGACCAACATCGTAGCCCATCTCTTGCTCTGCATTACTATTTACTACAGAACAGAAGTGCTCTTGACAACCTTAAATCCATACCTCAAAAGCTCAGCGCTGCAGGCTATCTATAAATCTCTCAGAAAAAACAAACATCATCTCTCAGTTTGGATTAATGCCATCTACCTTTGTTAGTGTTTAGGAACTGCATTCAAACTCTTTCCTGAAAAATTACACTCACTTACCCACTCAGGGACTTACCTCAAAAAATGTATCAATGTATTCTGAAACAATGTGCTCGGACCTTGGTTTGTTTTGGCAGTAAACTATGTACATGTGCAACCTTCTTTCCTACAAAAAACACCCCCATGAACAAAGACACAATAATATATAACAGTCAGAAATAAGTGATACACAGAATGGGAGTACAATAAAAAAGCAATAAAACATTGAAATATATCCTTGCTTTATGAAACCGGACACAGTTTTACTGAATCGAGAACAAAGAAGCAACTATACTTCAAATCCAGCACAAGAAATTGGATAGAACAGACACAAGGAAGAAACTAAATAGACAAGTCTACAAAGAATTTCAAGGACCTATATAATAGGAGTTAAAATATACATATACATATATTTTAAACTAGGTACCCAGAGATGGGTATAATTTGCAGGAAGTACAGATGTGAAAACATGATAAGTATTTAATGTTGATGTTGTGCTAATTTTCATGGAATAAAATAAGCCAACAATGAAAAGCCCATACTGTGTTCCCAAGTCCCTGCAACATAAAAAATTTAAACATGTTTTTGAGTACAAAAAACACAGCAAGTTTAGTTCTGCAGGAAAATCGCCAGTAAACCGTTTTTAAACACCACAGAAGCAAGCACCAGAATAGCTAAGACACTTGAAATCTAAAGAATTAAGAAAAGTTCTTTAAAATTAATGATCCTTCCAGGTGTATAGTCTAAGTTGCCCATTTAATATCTCAGACAACTTGGATACAAAACGAGTTTTGTATCTGGTACAAGAGTTGTGTGTAACACGACACTGGGACATAAACAAGATCATGGGAACAACACAAACAATATTGGGCTTGAACAATATTTTGCAATCACAAGTTGTTGTTTTCTTTAAAACAAAATTAGCATGAAGCATTACTTCTCTTAGTTACCATTAATGGGTTCTGAATATTACAATATCTAAATGCATACAGTTATTGCCTTTTTTTTTTTGGTAAAA
>NW_017728886.1:128066054-128084360 GCF_001723895.1 Crocodylus porosus | reverse complement strand
GGGGGGGACGAATGAGCAATTTCACTACCAAAGAAAATTTGTTAGATGCTTCATTGCTTTCGATTTCAAATTAGACTGAATACAAAACCAGAAAACACTGCAGGATAATTTTGCATTGACATTAGGGAGAGAGCTAAGCTCCCCTAGTTGGTTAATTGCACAATTAATTTAGGCCAATTACAGGTGCAAACAAACAATCTTGCTTTAAAAAGCTCCAACCAGGTATAAAGTTAGAGCTGGAAAATGTGTAAGCATTTTTATACCTATGTAATCCAGTTCTAATTTGCATGTGTAATCTATGCCCCTGTGCCTTGGAGATGTCAGCTGTGTGGGAGCACTATGCACTGCCACAGCCGGGAATCCTGCAGCTAACGGGAGTCCCAGCCATGGCACTGTCCCATAGGCTGCTGCAACTGGAAGTCTTCTCAGCCAATTGGAGCTCTCAGTTGTGGGAAAGGTTATGCTCCCAGTTATTCACCCACAACTGGGAACCACATCACATGACAAGGCTTCCAGCCCTGGGGACACCCTAAGCAGTTTCCCTGCAGTGGGGACCCTTAGGGCGTTCCTGTGGCTGGAAACCCAGATCGGGCTCCCCCTGCACTGGGAATAAGGTGTGGCTGGATCTGATGACACTGTCGGGGGGGCACATGCACCCCCCTGCACCCCCTACCAGTTGGCTGTGCCTCCTGCTGTGCACATGTGGCATAGTATGAAGTGCAATTGTGTTTCTGCTTACTACTCTAGAAAATTTTATTTTACTGATTTCTTATATAGTATAAGAAAACAGAGTATGGAGGAAAAGACAAACAAGCGCTTGCAGACTCTTACAAAAGATCTGATGCCTTGAGCAAGATTAAGAGCACAGAACAGGGCATGCTGCGAGAACCAATGAGAGAAGGCAGGAAAAAGAAGACTTCAGAAACTGAGGTGGAGGATATCGGATTTCAAGGTGACCCAGGCAACAATGGGAAGATAACAAAAACAGACCTGGAAGGGATAGGCGAAGATGTGACAAGTTGGAAGGAGACTGCATATAAGAAAAGGAGATAGAAGGTTGTGGTTGAGGTAGCTGTAAGGCCCTCAAGGTTGAGAGACCAGAGAGACAGAGACCTGAGAAGACCGTCTTTACACATGTTGCTCCACAAAAGGATCCTTGATATATTAAAAAAATAAATAAAGTTTGTAGCATTTCCAGGTGATATAAATGTTCTTGTCCAAGATCTTAGTGCTACTTACATGCTTAACAAACAGGGATCCCAGTTTTTCTGGATCTTCGAGGCACTTCTCCAATTCTCCTAAAAAGAAGCTAAGATAAACAGAAAAAAGACATTTTATACCCTATTTTATGGTACTGTCAACCGCCCAACATTTTTGGCCTTGAATACTTTGCATCTGTTTTAACTTGCTGTGATCTTGAGTAGTCTGTAGCTTATCTGCAACATAAGCCTACATAAAGAATGTACTAAACTATTTCAAACACATTAATTTTAAATACAGCTCTTCACCAGTGGAATAGTTTCATTGAACTTGATTGAAATTTCCCTTTTGGTTATTCCAAATCCCTTGTGTGTTCTTTTAACCTTATTAGACAGTGACATTCAAGAATAAAATCTTTTGAGCAAGCACATCTCTTTGATACAGAGCCCAAGTATCATCTAAACACCAGGGAAGGCCTGCACATATTCATGCATAAGCTACAGATCATAAATCAAGTATGTAATATATTTTTCAAGCCTCTATACAAATGCTTGTAGAAAGAGTCCTACTAAAAATAAAATTTCAAATTACAAACTAGGATAACTGCTCTTTGTTGCTTTTAGTACTTATTCATGTGACCTTAAATTAAAAGCTATTTAATTTGGTTCCTTAGTTGGTAATGTTTAGAATTCATAAGTTATTTTCAGCAAGTACTGCATACAACGCTTAAGTTTAAAAACATACATACTCTCTGTGCCAGTCATAAATCTGGTGAATGTTGCCAAATACAATTTTATCTTTCCCCTTCATATCATCGGGAACACCATCTTCCTTCATAAGTGCCATGTAACCCTGCAACCATCCAGAAGAATTCACTGTGAAAAATCCTGACTTAAGAGAAGTGGCGTTTTTAAGGAGCATAAGAATCTGTTCACTGCATTCTGAAATTTAAGTCACTAAACCAGTAATATTTACAAATACAAGAGACAATTTAATCACTAATACAAATTAATTTAACTAACAATAAGAGTTTTGTTTGAATTAAACCTGTTTAATTTTTCAGCTACTTAATTTATGGCATGATATTTAAGCTTGGTTCAATGCATCTTTGTGATGATAAAAATCAGAGTGGCTGGTTTTACATTTCCTTGTACTCAAATTCAGTGCAATCAAAAATGTTCATATTTGGCCTGTTAAGCCTTCAAGTTCACAGAACAAATATTATGATCTAAATATATGTCATAAGATCCTTAGAAAAGTATTAATAAAAAATAAAATTCTCTCTCAGGGATACCTAACCCCATAATTTTGTAAAAATGCTAGAGAAGTCTGATTTTTCTCACTATTCATCACCATAATTTTTTTACAAGCACTTTGTACAGGAGAAATGAAAATAATAGAAAAATAAGTGGTTATCTACATAGCCAACAGTTCAAATTTCTTCACAAGTTATCTTACAAGTGCTGGAAATCCAAAGTAAAGACAGAAAAACCTAGAACCATGATGGCCAAACTGAAGCCCTTCCTACTTCTCTTGGCCCTGCTGGCTCAGGCACTGGGCTCCCTGTGGGAAAAAGCTGGAGCGGCTCAATGCTCGCTCAGCACCTCCCCCCACCCCACTGGTTGCTCAGTACCCCTACCCCGCTTTCTCACCAGGTTGTTCAGCAGCAGCCCCCCACCTTTCTGGCTCTTGAACTTCAGTGGAGGACCAGATGTGGCCCCCAGGGTAAGTAACTCTAGTCACCCCTGACACAGAATGTAAAAACATTTTTTCCCTGTACCATTTCTCATTTAAGAATAAAACAAAAGGAAATTTTGACAACTAAAGGGGAAAAACTAGTATTAAAAATATAGCACGTTACTGCTGATATAGGTTACACACAGGGTAATATTTAGATCTCACAAGTAAATTAATTTGCAAGCCTTTGTGTAACTATTTGCTTAGTATATTTGAGGCCTGCATTGTCTGACATTTATTCAGCATAATGGGGTGAGCCTCATATGAGAAATGACCTTTGATCTACCTGTTAATCAAGACTTCTAAGAAAATATCTAGATTTAGCCTTCTAAAACATACTCAAGCTAAAGTAACTCTTCCAAAAGGTAGCACAGGTAAGGTACCTATTTACTTTAGAATGGGCTAAGTTAATGGAATCTGGAGCCTTGATATAGGCATTTTGTTTGCAATACTAGTGACACCTACAGGCTTTTCCAGCTCTTCACGAAAGCAGATTAATGCTTTGGGATGCCCAGCACTTAAGAAGATATGAGTTTCCTTAGAAGGCAGCATACAAAAATGCAGGAAGAGATGGATCTTTCTCAAAGTGGCTTACAATTAAAGGGATGATGCCATGAATGCAAGCCTATCCACATGGCTACTCACTTGAACTGTCCCACTGAGGTCATGTGAAAGATGGTACACGTGTGCTATCCATTGCAAAGGGCAATGAAAAAAAGACTCTAAAAAATGGAAAAGGATTTGATACATTTTTCTAGTCTATTTTTAAAAAGTTGCAGAAAAATCCATCCATGCAGCAGACTTCAGAAGTCTATAGTTTTCTCTTCAATTCTGTCTTTATACACCTGAATTGTGGGATTTTTTTAAAGCCACTTCAGAAGACTGAACATACATACCTCAACTACACAGCCCAGATCTCGTACATAATCTCGTTCTGTTTCCACTAATTCCTGTAAGACATAGCTACAAAACAGAAGAAAGAAGTGAATGCATGTTCAAGGAGGCAGACTCATTAAAAATTAAAGATTCTTAAAAGGATTCTCAGATAGACAATACTTTACAAGCTTGTGGTTATGTACAACCAGGCTTTAAATACATGTCGTGTTGGACTTGGGCCTGACTGTCCTGGCCAGGATCAATACAAGAATGGCTCAGTCATTACATACATTGCACTTCTAAGCTGCATTGCTACCCCTGCACCAATAGATGGCCATTGAGAGCACACAACCTGGCCAGCTTGTCCTGGTAACCTGCAATAATTTAAGATACATACAGCTGTGTCCCAGGGAAAAAAACATTAGCTCTGTTCATCCTCCATAGTGCAGACACAGTTTAAATGGAAGCTTCACTGCCTTTGGTTTTTGAGCATTCTTATTTCTGTTTAACAAACCATAGCTGCAATAGTCAGATACTCTGTTTGAGTCATAATAATTCAGTCGCGTTTTAAACGTTCTAATATTCAATTCCCTGAAAACAAACCATAATAGTAATTAATAAAACAAACTGAATAATTTTCATGGAACGCAAGATTAGTCTTCAAAACTAGGAATACTTCTGTACCTATTCTACTAGCATCTGAGTTTACCATACAGAAGAAAAGCATCCTGGAAAAAATAATGTGCTTTCTGAGAAACTTTTAAAAAACCCCCCATAAAACCCAGAATCCTTCTCCACAAGGCCTGAGGCTGATATGTTTTCACAGGACTTATCTGTTACGCATAGGAAGGTTCTTTGAACAACAGCTGAACCAAACTGAAACAGGCATCTGATCTTGAAAGTGCAAAAAGGCAATGGAAAATTGGAACTATTTCTGCTTTTGGTTCAATACAGAACACTTTCAAATGGTGCAGGGGCTCCAGAAATACTAGCTTATTAACAGCAGATGGGAAAAATATATATTTATTGGCCAATCTTACTGTCGCCGTTTTAAAGAACTGGATTTCCTTTCTTCCATCTCATCTATAGGTGATGAGGAGGAGAGGAGGGAGTTATCTGATGGGTTAAATGATGGACTGCTGCTGTCACCTTGGTCTACCAACAAGGAACTTGGACGATCCTCCAGTGCCTAAGGATGCATTCGTAAAAGGTTAGCAAATGTTGCATTTTGATCTTTAATTTATAACATATGGCTTTAAATACAGTTCTCTACAGAAAATACACATTAACAGCAAATAACGCAGAAACCCTACCCAAACCTGTTTGTTTAAGTTACCTTGGGCAATCAAGAAGACAACAACCATTTAAGGGTTGCCATTAACAAATTAACATTTACTGTACTGTACGGTTAGCACAATTGTTTCTGTTTCTAAATCCTTTAAAAAACAAAATAAAACATAGTAACTGTTGCCAAACACTGAAATTGTTAATGGAGACCACTAGAAGAAAATTAGGGCAATTAAAATCTCTTGTATTACACATAAATATTAAAAAGGGGACTTTTAAAAATACTTTTCTTCTTTAAGAAATGAAGAAATACAATTTTCCTTTTAGTTTTTCTTTATGCTCAAGAAGCTCTTCTGAGCAGACTCTGCATTTTAATTCATATTTTTATAGCTTCAAGCACAGTGCATTTGAATGCAGATTACAGCCTCAAAACCAGGGCAATAACACATTCTTAACAGACTGTCCAACTGGGAAGACTGGTAACGTAAAAAAGGGACGGATTTATGAAATCAGAGATAAGAGCAGGTAAACCAAACAAAGGGATTTTTAGTCATATATTCTTGAAATGGTTTTTGACTGCTTTTGCCAGTGACTGTATCTTGGAGAGTAGATCAGTTAAAGACTAAACAAATGCCTTTCACTTCAACTCAGACAGAAGGTAACAATTCTGTGGCACCCAAAACAACCAGCACAGGTGTTCCTAGTATATATTTTAGGAAAAAAGGTATTTTCTTCCAAACATCAACCTCCTTGGCTTTCACTTTATTTAACCAAAGGGCTACATGAACCTCAAGTCCAATTGCAAAAGAAACTGCATTTATAGATACCTTGCCAACCTTCCCCCAGACATGCATTAAATTCAATAACTGACCCTGGTAGCTCTTAAAATTTCATTTTCAAAACCGGAGGCAAAACTTATCTGTTGAACATGGGTGTAGCAACATTGCCTCTAGAAGCCAAGGGAGCAACACAGCTTACCTAGGAGGCTAACTGAATCAGAAGTGCTAGCATTTTCATTTTGGATAGGGACAGAAGTTACACATAAACTGGTTTAAGTCATCAAAAACTGGTTTAAACCTGTAACAGAACAGAAGCTCAATGCATATAAACCAGTTCAAAATGGTTGAAACTGGTTTGAGATAAGCCTGGTTAAACCAAGCAAAGGGATGCAACTCATCCTGCTGGTATGTTAAATCTAGGAACTGAAGTCCCCACTTTTTTGTGGGGAAGAAGGGGAAGAAATGGGGGATAGGGTAGATGACAGGGGAGAAGGCAGGTCTGAGAGACAGCATGCAGAGAAAAATTGTGAAAGGCTTTTATTTGCTCAGTTCAACTGTAATCCATTATGGTCAGACCTGGTTGTAATTATCCATCATCATTTCCCAAACATGACAAGATACAGCTGGACTACACCCTTCTAAATCAGATGTACCACTGAAGCCTTCAAACAATCAATAAAATCCGAACAAGGATTTGACCTCCTGGAGAGACTGCCCATAAATAAGCTGATATTTATTGACTAATGATATGAAATGAAGACATCACTGCTTGAGATTATATGAAGCAATTTGCTAAAAAGACAGTGGTACTGGGCTGCATCAGGGAAAAATTATGAATCACTGCCAGTTTTATTTTACTAAAGCCCGCCATGGGTTTTTACGTGGTTACATTTTGAAAACTGTTTGCTCCTCTTTCCTGTGTAATTAAGTAAAAAATGAACCCAAAGAGGCCAATAGAAGAAGTTACTACATAGAAAGATTCAGGACTGTTCTGAGCTAGGGCAAAATGTATAAAGGAAATATATTCTTGTTTTCTGCAGCTAGTTCAAAAAAATAAAAAAAAGGAGCAAAGGGTTGGAAAAAGCACATGCAAACTCTAAAAATCAGATGCAATAAAAGCAGCCTGCTGTAAACCAAGCCCTACATAGTTAATCCTGACAAATGAATGAGCTGTTACTAAATGCTAAAGATAATCTCCAACCAGAAACCAAGGGTGGGGTGGGGGTTGTACCCAAATTTAGGTATTTTTGTTATTGGACAGGGGTGAGGAAGGGGGCTCTCCCAAGTATCTTGGCATCTAACCCCCTTGTGAGTATATATCTGCATCTTTATGTACTTTCATTCAAAAAAAAATAAAAAAAAAAATCAGGCCCTAAATGCTCCTTTTGGAATCACTTTACCCAAGTGAACAAGCCAGTGCAAAAAAAAAAAAAAAATGCCAAGAGAGCACAAATCTTTTAAAAAAAAGGGAAGGATTCTCTCTCTTGCCACAATGCCTACAAAACATTACCAGCTGACAGCAGCTTGACAGCCAGGGGGTAGGGACTTCTGCTCGGGTTATTTGCTTCCTTTATGGTTAAATCTGTGCAACATACACCAGTTATACTTTGACAAAACTTTATAAAAGGTTCTGGGTACACAGAGTGTAATGCAATTCTACAGCATAATGCACCATGGACACATGATCCTAAACTTATCCCATACTAACAAATCATCTTCTCTCTCTACGTGTATATATGGCTCCCCACAGGTTTGGTGGTGGGGGAGCAGTGGCAGCATTAATGGCTACTCCTTTGCCAAATTTCTGGACCTGTAGGGAGGCCCTGTGGGATGGATAATGTGGCTTTGCATGCTGGCTTGTGGGGTGCATGGTAGGATTGGGATAGTATGTGGCCACATCAGAGCATGGTGCTGGGCCACCAAACAGGATGGCACCTGTGGACGAAAACTAGGCAGAAACCAGTCCAGAAACATACCACTTTCCATTCATTTGGCATGTGGGGCCCCAAGGTTGAGCACCACTACATACATCATTTGCACAAAATTGCACACATGCCACTTGTCATATATGAAGCTGTGAGACTACTTTTTGAAACATGTTCTAACTGTTCTAGCTCATGGATAATGTATCAGAGTTTTCATTGAGCAGTGCTTCAAGGCACCGTGGCTTAGCTTCTGTTTTATGCTCATCTGCTACTCAGTCTCACCATTTTACTTTTGACGAGTTCCTCAATTGCGCTGACTAGTTCTGCAGCACTTGGTGTCTCAGAGCTGGTGGGCCGTACCAACAATCGAGAAGATGTCTACGCCATGCCACAAAAAAGAAAAAAAGAAAAAAAAAAAAAGATGAAAGGACAGCCTTAAAGTTAGTTCGTAATGTGTGAATTTCAAGAATCTTTTTCAAATGTTTCTTAGATAAACCTACCCAGGCAAAACTTTTCCTGCATTAATTTGAAAATAAACTCCCTTCTCTCTAGTAAAAGGCTACAATTTGAAATTTTAAAATAATCCTCTATAGAAACAAATAATGAAAGCTGCCCATGCTTCTTTTAAATCAATTTAGTGCCCCAAGATGCAACTTCCTAGTTCCTCACAGCAGATGACAGATCTAGGAGATATTCTTAGGAGCTCTTAGGAGCTCCTTTAACATCTGCAAGGACAGCAATGCAAATTATAGCAACTAACCAGCTCTATATCTAATGGATACATTTTTTCTAATACTGAAATATGTTAAAGAACTGCAATAATAATTCCAATACATATATTGTGAAATAAGACAGAGACCTTCTTGGAGAAAAAGGGAAGGGAGAGGAGGAAGTCAAGAATATCTACATTTCTAAAAAGAGCTGGAGAAGAGTACCCAAATTGGAAGGGGGAAATCAAGCTCACCATTCTTTGTGCCATCCATTTTTCCCAATGATATGTGCAGAGTATAGAAGATCTCTGGCCTCACAAGCTACAAGATGCCAGTTTATAGCTACAACTGAGGGTAAAACGCATTCACAGCAAAGGATTCTGGGAAAGGGCCATTCTATTAAGCTTCAGTAATTAGCAAACCCACTGCTGGTTTGCATATTACACGTATCATTAAATAACTGGAAGATGAAAAGGGATATAATATGAACCTTACTTCATATTAAGGACTAAACAGATGCACATCATGCAAACAGACTCAATAATTCTGCAAATGGTCCAAACACAGCTGACAAAGAAATGACATTTACAGTGAAATCCAAAATAGAAATCGGGTTGCACAAGCTATCCCATAATGTAATAAAGACAATATACAGATCTGGGTTTGGGGTTTTTTTGCTTTATCAAGATAGGAATGTGGGGTAGGGTGAGCAAGAAATGTATGTAAAACTTTAAATGGACAGGTAGGGAAACTGAGCCAAAGCAGAGACAGAACACAAGTCAACATAATGCTGCAGTCAAAGTTTACAAAAAGACAAAAAAAGAAAAGAGAAAACAAAAACCAAACAATTAGTTTCACAATCATAACAACTGTCTTGAAACATCAATAGTGTTTAGCCAAAAAAATGCAAAAAAACCTCATAAGCTTCTATTATATGTAGATAAATGACACGTGCGAACAGAAGAATACATATTGTGCAGACGAGAGCTAATGAAGAATATGATTCTGTTATTTAGTGATATTAGACAAGTCAATATGGCCAGTATCCGGCACTTGCATACACACCCTAAATTGAGCAAGCCCAGAGTTAACGGATCTGTGATGTGGTCAAATATTACTATCCCAATTCCCTAATGTAGCTGAACAGTTTTACAAAACATATGCTCAACCATAGGTTTGTCCAGAATAAAAGCCAGTATTTTCATATTTTGGCTATCCAAATGCTATATGAAAGTAGGCAAAATTTAAACTGAAATAAACCTTGGCAGTCAAATCTACACTTGAGTGGAAGCAACTTTAGGTTCCAACATTGTTTATGAACAATAGGTACCCAATCAAGGATTATCTTCAGGTTTAAAGCCACTTGAAGTATACCATTCAACATGGTACTAGAGATCCAATATTACACTAAAAAGGCTGCTCTGAATGGATGCCATGTTGCAACAGTAGAGGGTGTGGTAGAGCCACACTATGGATTCAATATAAGGGCAGTATAATGTTATTACCAAAGTTTTGATATTAACTTTAGCATTATCCCTTGGCATAACTACACTTGCAGTGTAAGTTAAATCTATATAATAAAGATAATAATCTGGGACAGTTTTAAAGTTTATTTATATTACACTGGTGAAGGAACCAATTTTGAAATACTGTTCTCATCAACACTATTGTTACCTCAGTATATGCAAGGTTAAACAATCATCTTCTACCTAGTGGGAAAAACCCCAAAAGACTACATAAGATCAGAAGAAAATAAATCTTTAATTGAATTTCTGCAGTTTTCCTGTGTGTTTATTCATTAATATCAGTATTCCAATAGTTTCCAGTTCAGAAAACATACAGGAAACTAATATATGCAGAATATGGAAAAAAGTCACTGCAGTTCAGGAAATGATTGTTTAGAGGTGATTGAGATCCTCAGGAGAAAATGCCATGAGTGCAAGAGAGAGAGGAAAAAAACCTGCCAAAAACATCTGCTTCATTCAAAGCTGTGAGTAACTGCCAACAAAATTCACTCACAATGAGCTCATACTACAGGTTTCAACACTAGTATGTTTTAAGCAGCACAGTGGGAATACAAGGATATTAGAAGAAAAGTCTGTGCTGAGAAAATCAACGTTTCAATTTTCATATAATTATTTTCAGGCTTTTTTAACTATCCCATAAATCCTGACCCAGGTTGAAAACTGAAATAAATGGCTTCGATCTATGCATGAGGATGACTTCTTTTTTTTTTAAGCAACTGTGTTACAAGACAATAAGATTCATTTGTTGAATTTACACATCTACTAGAAAATGACCAAGTTTGCATTTTCAGATTCATTCTTTTACTCTCAATCTAAAAGGATGCCTTCTGCTGCTTCTTTCTTTGAGTATTTCTGGGATGCAAATAACTATTGTGGAGTCATAGTAGAGGGAAATTCATTACAGACACTGGGAAAACTATGGTATCTCTTAACAAATAAGCTATTGTACCTTTATTCCTAATTTCAGTCAACCTGTGTATATGAAAGAAGATACACAAAACATTTCAGAGGTGAGGCTAAAAAAAAAAAAAAGATTTGTTTGCTGAATAATATACAGGGTAAAAGGGTTTCACTTCAAAAAATCAATGGCTCCCAATCTTAAGTTTTCCCTGCTTACAAAAAATGAAGTCACTAGAAAGGGTGCATGTATTAGGCATGTGTTTATATGTTCATAGGCACACAAAACAGATGCCCATCTCCGTGTTCAGTGTAAGATCCTTCTGAGCTTGCCTATAAAATACTTCTGCTTTGTACTCGACTGTACAATTGCATACAATTTATACATTTTCTCTGTAGCCAAACCCAAGCTGCCCCAAAATGACACAAAGAGGCTTTAAACATTTCAAGATGACACACATTTAATGCAGTAGTGCTCATTCTTAGATAAGAAAGAGTTCTCTTTGATGAAACTCTCTCTGCTTATCAATTTTTTCCATGCTTTCCTTTTACCTTGTCATCCTGGGAATCTGGCTGGAGTAGACTGTGTTGCTGAATTGCCATTGGTGGAGGGAGTGGTACAGCATCTGCTCCTTCTTCACCTTCCTCCTCGCCACAACTCTGCATACCAGAGGAGGAGGATTTGGAGAGTGTGCCACTGCTTAGCCCCTCATTTCGACCTCTCTGCAAAGATCAAGGCATTCAAACTTCTTTACCTCCTTCAAAGGACCACAAAGTAGATCAAGCCCAACTACTCAATGTTCATAACCCTCTCGACAAGTCTAGAAATAGCTGAAAAGATCTCTTCAAAGAAAAGGCCTGGCTGCCAAAAATCTAATCCCTTCAAAAGCATGCAATTTGCAATAGCTAGATAGGTAAGGCAGCCAGGAAACATACAACTCTTACAACATTCTCCCAGGCAATCTCAAGAAATATGGACTGGATGAATGGACTGAAGGTAGATAGAAAATTGACTAAAGCATCAGGCTCAGAGAGGAGTAATTAATGGCTCAATGTCTACTTGGCAGCCAGTATCAAGTGGAGTGCCAAGCATTTGAGAAGAGCGCCAAATTATTCCCAAACTTGCGGCCCTTACACCTTCATGGTGCTAAGTCCTGAGTCCATTTCTTGCTAGTTGCTACTGTATCCCCTAATTGACACATTAAATCTAATAAAATATGCCAGATATCTAAGTTTATATTAGATACTAATAATTGATATTCTATATAATTAACCTGAGAACGTTGGTAGGTGACCTGGCCACAAGATTACCTGTAATCTGGGTAATAAGATTATTTAGATAATATAACCAATATTTAGATTTAAAGGAAGTAAAAGGTGAAAAAATACAGCATAAACCTGTCTGTCTCCTTGAATACATTAGGATGGCACTAACTTCAACCTGGGCTATGTACAAAACTGAAATTTGGTCCAAATGGTATCAAAATGGATCCAAGGACTATTTATATATGAGAGTTATGAACATGGGGAAAAATCCAGTAGAAAGACTTCTCCACTCTCTTTGCTTTGCTTTTCCTGAATGCTTATGCAGGTATTATTTAACAGACGCCAACCACCCTTCAATTAGAGAAAGCGAACCATTTCCCAGGACAATCCACCAGAATACAGCAAACAGTCTGAAATTCCTGCATTTTAGCAATATCTGGCCTCAAAGGAGTTAAAAACAAACAAGCTAACACATGCCCTATGTCTCCTTGGTTCTTTTGGAATGGAAAGGAGGAAAAAGAATCATGCAATTTTTCTTGTTATCAGAACATTAGTTCTCCATACCATGAGAAAGTGGAGCTCTGCCATTGAATAGGAAGTCCAGAGATTTTCCTTCCCTCTCTTTTCTATTTTTAAATCAGAGTGCTTTCTTCACTCAGTCCTACTATTTATTCAAGGGATCTGTGAAACTGAAGGGAGTGCTAAACCTGAGACAGGTGAGTTGTAGGAGATGCCATATTTACTTTGCCTACAAAAAACAAAAAGGCAAAGGAAACTCTACCGCCAGGCTACAGTACCACCTAGCATACCAAAACTGAGAATCCAAGTCATGTCCAACAAGCATAGGCCACAAAAGGTTTGCCTCAAACACTCACCTCTTCAGTAGTTTCATCCTGGGGTGTAGCAGCACTGTCATCAGAGTCCTTCTGAGAACCAGCATCAGCACTTTTGCGCACCTCCCTACTCTTCTTATGCTTGTGTGCCAATTTTTTAACATGCCCATCTGCCTTTCCACTGCTAAGGCGCCTCACAGGACTGGTAAGCCATTTCCTTAGGGTGTTGCCAGGACGTTTGGGACCTGGTGAACTCTGCGCACCAATCATATGGGGCTGTAACGATGTTACTGAGGCAGGAGGACTGGCATCATTACTGGAGACTGAAAGAGAGTCTGAGAATAGAAAATGAAAAATATTTTAAAAGCTGAAATATTAATGATTGAGCAATTTAAAAGCAAGAGAAAAGTTCAGTATTTTATAAAGCCGTATTTAGAATTGACTTGAGAGGAAATAGCACCCAAATCTGTTCATATCTGCATGACAACAAGCAAAATCTGACTGTACCTTTCATGTAACATATTAGCTGGAAAAGTGAGGTAGCAGAAACATAAACCTTCACTTATAACATTGCATTAACCATGGTGCATCAGATCATTGGATCAAGACCTGTGCAGTATCTTCCTCCTGGGTGGCTACATAGTGGGGGAGCAGGAAGCTTAAAAGCCCCTTTGCAAACCTGAACCAGTGTTTTTGCAAAATGACCTACCAGTTTGTGTGCTCAGCATGTGATATCTACAGAGATCTGGGTTTGCTAAAAGTGATGAACACTTGCACACTGAACACAAGGGCCCTTCAAAGTATCTTAATGGCGAAATCAATTTAGATCTCAGCTGTTGACAAAATAAAAGACCACCCACATGAAAGCAGACATTTTCAAGACCCATAAACATCTAATTAAATAATCATGCATTTCCCCTGCCACTGGTGATTACAATATGTTGTAATGTATTGACAAACAATTACTGTGTTAACTATTTTGGTATCGAGTACAAATTCAACAAAGCATTTAGAGAACATGTAGGATGTATTTTATCTTAAATGCACATTATTTTTAACTCAGCCATTATTAGTCAAGCATTTCAACTGATAATAAGTAAAACCTCCTATTGTTCATAAAAATTACATATGCCCTGATTATTTTCATTACAATCATGGGAATTAGATTTTTTTTTGAACTGCCTCACTTCCCTTCCACTTACAAAGGACAGGTGCTGATAGACTAAATAGAATAAATTTAACCAAAATATAAAATCAATCCTTCAACTCCTGGACAATCAAGGCAGAACAGTAGATCACGCATTTATCTACAATGAATCATGGCAAAAACTAGGACAGCACCCTCTGAGACCGAGTGCCACCGATCCAGCTCCATTACATAAAATGGTATAGCTGCAACATACAATGTCATTGTAACAAAGCATATCATTAGGAGTAGTGCAGTGGCTAAGTCAGGAGTACCGTGTACTGTGATCAAGTAGCAGGATCGTCAGAGGCTCTTTCTCCTCCCCCCTGCTCCCTGGGCAGAGCTCCTCCAGCACAGACTTGCAGACATAGCAGAGTCTGCTGACTTCCCCTCGTCTCCCACCCCCTCCCCTCTCACCACTTGCTGCTTAAGCAGGGATCCCTACCTTCCCTCTCCCACAGCACAGATCATAGCCAGCATGTGGTATGCTAGCTAGTGCTGTATAAGGCTCTGGCAGAGGCTGCAGACACAACAGGGTCTGTTGGCTTCTCCCTGCCCTATCCCCACTCCCTGCTCAAGCAGGAATCCCCCACTTCCTCCCTCCCATCTTCTACAGCACAGACTCCAGGCATGTGGTGTGCTAGCTAATGCTGAGAGGTGTCTGTATGCATGTCTCTCCAATTTCACTGGGGCAGGCAGGCAGACAGAACAGGGCTTTTGGAGCTAATCAACAGGTCACCCCTGGTAAGCTGTTTAAGAAGAGTATGAGGTAATGGGAGAGAGGCTATTGTTTTGCTAATTGGGTGATAAATACTTTTATCAGCTCTGGGCTATTTTGCTTGCCTGTCAGTTTGCTGCAGACAGTATGACAAGCAGGGAGGGAAATTGAAAAGTTCTGTATCATCAACAGATGCATGCATTGCACCCCCCACCTTGCCTCAGAGTGCTAGCAAGGGTCTGACAACTCTCCCACCCCTTGTGCAGCCATTAGGGAAAATCCTGGGATGTTGCAGGCAGACCTCCTGAATGAGAGAGTCCTGCCAGGGCCTGGCCACACCCCCCTCAGCTCAACTCTGTGCAAGGGAAGGGAGGGCTGCTCTAGTGTCCTCCGGCCTCTACCTTGAGCCACTGAAGGCATGTGCCTGAATTTCCTCAGATCAAAGAGAATGTCTGTCCAGTTTCCAACCGGTTCTGGCTGGTCAAGTTAAACTAACCTACAAAGGCTGTCCCTTCTCCCTAATGACAGCTTTTGGCTAGTCAACTCTTTCCTTGATACAGATGTCTCTGATACACAAATGGCCTCCCTGCAAAGCTTCTGAGATACCTTGGGGAAGATAGGGTGCAGGGTTTGTTTACTTGTTTGTACTATTATTGCAATATTTAGACTTTTAAAGCCTAGCATCCAACTGTTTATGGGCAAAGGAGAGAGGGAAGAAAGCCACAATTCATTTTAAGTGGAGAAAAATCTAGGAGACAAAATGAAGTGAGACAACCATATTTCAAGGTGCACTCTTGAAATGGATCCTCCCACAGAGTTGAGCTGTTAGCCCTCATTATGTTAGCAGTAAGTGGTTGTACCATGTTAGCTTCCAGTTTGCAAGTTTTACTAAAAAGAATTCCTTGGATCCATTTTTTGTTAGTGCTAAAGGAAAAGTTACCAAGGGATAAAACAAACAAAGGTCAAAATGATGGACTGTGTTAGCCTGGGGTTGGCAACCTACAACCTGTAGGTTGAATCCAGTTTTCATCCAGCCTGTGAAGACTGGATATTGTTGGCAATCTGTCTGGGTGGAGGAGGGAAGGTGAGAGTTTCTGCAGTGTTTGGTTCACATTTGCTTCAGCAGCAGTTCAGTGGTGGGGAGAAGCAGTGGTAATGGCCAGGTTGGAACTATCAGCATGCCTTAGAATGAGCTGTCATTTTGGCCTACTGCTCAGAAAAGATTGCCAATCCCTGACGTTAGCTTATCAGTGTTTATTTCCCATGCAATTGCCACCCTTCACTGCACAAAATTATTCAACTGACTAAAGACAAACAAAGGAAAAACATGTAGGAAAAAAAGCTTAAAAGAAGCAAATGAACAGTCAAGGTCAGATTATCATCAACCTCTTTATATTTTCCCTGGTTCCCAAAATTTCATAAAAGTGGCAGTGTAAAACATGTAGGCTTCCTGAATATTGGTTAGGTAGGTCAAAAGAGAAGTATGTCTACCCTTAGTCCTTGAAGATCAAACTCTAGTATTGCCTTGTTTGCAAGAAAGCCCAGTCCACCTTTTCAGCAGTCCTCTATAAGCCATTTTAAAAATCTTCTGCTTTTATTTTTTTGGCCCAAGAAAACAGTTGCTCTCAATGAGTAGAGGGCTCTCTGAGATATGTTAGGATTGGGTTTTAGGGACAGCGTGCCACCTTTGCATGTCTTGGAAGTCTGGCACTGGTCCCTCCCACTGGGTGCATCAACACATGCAAGCATGTGCACTTGCAGCAGCTCAAAGAGAAGTGGTGCAAATTTGAACCAGGGCTTTTTGCTTCAGCGCATGTACTCAGACATGCACTTTCTTGTACAGCAAATTGTGCCGCTTGGGGCAAATTAACCCTACCTGGCTCCCCCCGGACCTTCAGCCAGGGGGAACTAGAGCCCGGGGCCAGCACCTGTGCTGTCCTCAGCAGTGCCCTGTCCTGGCCACAGCAGTATAAAAAGCCGCCCTGGCAAGTAGCTCAGGGCTACTAGCTCTCAGGAGCGTCTGGGGCCCAGCCAGTTGGTACCTGGAGACACTATCCCTTGTGCCAGCTGGACTGCTGAAGCAGCCGTGAGAGTTCTCTGCACCCTCTACCCACCGCAACAGTCTGGCAGTTGGGGCTGCTGCTTGGCTGACCTGTTGTGCACCTGCCAGACCTGGATGCGGACTGCACAGCCAGTAGAGGCATCTGCCCCTCTGGGCCAGCTGCCAGTGGACTCTGGTTGCAGGGTTGGCCTTTGTGCAGCACTACTGCCATTTGTGCCCCCTGCCCAGCCATCTAGGTAGCTATCACCTGGAAAATGTTCTGGGTGTGGTGGCCTGCTTTGAACTGTCAAAGCATGTCCTCTTGGCCCCATTTGTCCAGGAGGTTAGCCACAGCCAGATGGGTCCAAGATGAGCAAGCAGGGTCCTGCCACTGGCCTCCCTAGCAGGAATTATGGTGTTCCCTATTGGAAAACTGAAAAATCCCTGATAAAAAACATCCCGAAGTCACTCTGTAAAATACCCCAAAATCCATGTTCCTCTACAAGTAAAACAAAAGACCACTATAAAGACAGAAAGCGAGACAGAGACAGCGATTAGTTGGACAATGTTTTATTGATATATCTTACAGTGTTAAAGCTACTCTCATCATAATAATAGAGTGAATCAAAATACATGTTTCATGAATTCATGAACACATTTGGCTGCACTCCCACAGGGCGATGGCCCCCTCACAACGGGTTTGCCCCCCCCAACAGGGGGTTCAGCCTTTTAACAAGAGGTATGCCCCCTATAGGGGGTTCAACCCCCACACAAGGGGTATGAGCCCCCAACAGTGGATTCAGTCCCCACACACCCCACACAAGGGGTATGCCCTCCCAACAGGGGATTCAGCCCCCACACAAGGGGTATGCCACCCAACAGGGGGTTCAGCCCCCACACAAGGGGTATGCCCCCCCCAACAGTGGCCAAATGGCTCTCACAGGGGCTACCACCTCCCTTGCAAGGCCCACATGCCCCTCCCCAGACCCCCAATTGCTGCCCCACCTGGCCCCATCCCCCACCAGTTCCTGCAGACCCCACAATGGCTGCCCTCCCAGCCCCACCCCCCTAACTTGAACCCCCGGGACCTGATGGCTACCCCTACAACCCCAGGCACCATCACTTAAAAAAAAAAAACCCAGAAAAAAAAAGGAAAAAAAAAAGCCTCTGCTTATCTTAGAATGAGGGGTGGGGGGGCTCCAGGGCCTCCTGGCAGAGCCCCTTGGGGCAGCACAGGGCAGCAGACGGGGAGGGGGGACAGCAGGGCCTGGGCTGGGGCCACTGGGGCCGTCACCCAGCCCCGTACCATGCGGGTGGGGCCCAAT
>NW_017728886.1:128043144-128065954 GCF_001723895.1 Crocodylus porosus | reverse complement strand
GCCCCCTGGTTCCCTCCCCCAGCCCCCCTGACCGCTTACTCACCAGCACCGGAGCCCTGGTGCTGAAACACAGCCTGGCTGGCCATGTGTTTCAGCACCAGGGCAAGGGCCAACCACAGAGATGCTCTGGCAGCCAGAGTGTCTTCATGGAGGACCCAGCCTCCGGTTGCCTCAGGGCACAGTCCCTGGCTATGTCCTGCTCTGCTTTTTAAAATGTCTGATTTTCTCCCCGCACTGCAAGTTTGCAGCGCTGGGTACCTTTATTTGTTGCTACATGTACCTGCTGCCGCGCCTTGAAGGGGTTTGAGGCGGGGCAAGTGGCATATGCGTGCCTGTGTGGATGCACCCACTGTGGCCTGGCACTACCCCTGCTCAGCCCTGCATGCTGGGATTTGGTATCCAATTCAGCGTGCAGAGCCTGGGGCACCCCACAGACCTGTGGGGAGCTCCATGGGCCTTATGTCATGGAGCTGTGGACCTGATCTAAGTAACAAGTTCCATCAGTGTCACATATAAGCAAAATCAAGTTGGCTGATTAAACATGGTGAACATTTCTCTAAAGTGATGTACGCACATTGACTTTCATTTAACAAAACTGCCACTAGGTTGCTTTTGAATATGTTACTCCTAATGCTTCTATATACTTAAAGTATATATGTAATGTTCTCTCTCCTGTTTACAGTTTCCCTTGGGAGCCTTAGCATTAGCATTTTTTTTTTTTATTGAGACTGTTCAGCAATTTGTTTTTCTAGGGTTGCTGATGAATCCTTTTTTCCTCAGACATGCATTAAGAAAAAAAATTCAAGATGAGACCATGAACAACATGGCCTTCCTAAGCCAAGTCAGATGGATTACACTTTGAACATGTTTGCTTCATTTGCATCTGCTGTACGCAAACTTTCCAGCAAGTATTTTCTCAGAGTCCCATAGCTTTTACTTTACAACAAGATAAATGGAACCTATGGATGTCTTGACAAGAAATTAGAAAGTCATTACTCAGTTCTATCAAGCCAAAGACAAAATCCAAATTATTATAAATTTAATTATCTGCGTAGTACATTTTTTAGTATGAAGCTTAGTACATTTCTGGCCTCTTTGTTTAGTTACTGCTTGAGCACAATTTATTTTATTAGACAAGTCATAACCTCAAAAGAAAGTCTCTTATATTCTGCCTTTCCCCTAACACAAAGCTGAACCACATGTGTTATTCTGGAGATGAGGTCAGAGTTGACAGAAAGTCCATAATTTTCTCCAGCCCTGACAAGCTAAAGAAACAGGCAGCATAACCCATTCCCAGAAAAAGATAAAGTTACCTCACCTCCAGTGAACAGACAAATTCCTGAAGCTGAAGGGAAAAGGGAATACTCAATTCTATTCCTAGCTATGCTACAACTGGATATAGGGACATGTGTGATTAATAACAGTTGGGGTTTTTTCTTTAAATAATCAACTGTACCCAACTAGTTGATGACCCAGAGGTCTCTGTTTCAGATTAACTAGTTCCATATTACCTTGTAATAGTTGTAATATTTAAAGGAGGCCAGGGGCACTACAAGGAAAAAAAATTCCCACTTTTTAAGAAAGCAAATCAAGTACTTCTGTGGCATTTTGTACACCATCTACACATTATTTATTGTTCACTTTAGTGAGGGCAACTTCAAAAACCACTTTAACTACCAAATCAAGACAAACAGACACCAAGTCAGTACGATGCCAGTGAAAGCACATCTTATTTATAAGAAACCAGGAGGAAAGCACAAAACCCAAAACTGAACCCAGCTGCACACCACCTGCTTCCTGGTTAAATGAGTGCGCGAAAGCATGGGAAGAGAGAAGAGGGGCATGCTTTATTCAGACATGTCAACACACAGCACACTGCTTTAATCTCTGAACCAAAGAGATTAGGGGGAGAGAGGTTCAAAGCAGCTGTATAAATAAGCAGCCAAACTTTGGCTAATGGCATAAACTCATTTCTCTCCAGCTAAAGCATTTCCTTTTGACTATCCATACCTAATATTTCTGTAAACCAATATTATAACATGTATCAAAGGGCACTAAATGGTTCATCTTTAACAAGCATCTATAAAAAGCAGCTACCACTTAAAGGGCAACAAAACTGCCATTGTATTAGGCCTGAAAATGTGGAATTTACCCTCTGCTCTTTGGGGGACATGAATTTCCCTTACCATGAAGCTATTGTACTTGTTTCCATGGAACTGGGTTTTTTTGTTTTTTTTAAACAGGTTCACAGAATACTGGAAACCTTTATTTATTTCATATATAAAAGAAAGGGATATTTTAATCATGTTCATTATTCTGAGTGGTACAAAGACCCTGACTTTTGGTCAACAACTTTCTCTTGCTGTTCCTGTTAAGTGGTAAGCTGTAGTAAAACATGCTCCATGACATTTTTATATATAGTACCTGCCTTATGTTATAATTCAAAATATTTTTCCATGGTTTGAAACGTAGAGTGTTCAGTGCTTCATTTCCAAAACTGTGTATTAAAAAATGGCACAGAAATTAGGCAGTGCCTGCACAATAATTAGTAATACTCTTTTCAGTATTCTACTCTGCCATCTCGGTTGTAAGAATAATTAGCTTTCTACACTGTAATCCATCACAGTCAACTTCTGCACAAACACAAAATGTTTCTATTATGGATACTGTAAAACCATACTTCCATTTCTACAACAAAACAAGGTGGTACACTGATCACTTGGGAATCAAACATGTTGCCCACAGAGATGATGTTGAACTACTGCAGCTGGTTTTTAACTCCAGCAACCCGGTCTTCTGCTGCAGAATACAAAGATGAAAAAGCTGCACCAGCTCTTAAAAACAATCTATTCTTCCTTCTCTATTATGACAGGCAAGATGGCATTTTGCCATCCAACTATGAAGTTCTTTGGACCACACCCACCTGAAGACAGCAGATCTACCATATTAACCTACTACAGAAATGGTGCCAGTGAGACGGATGGTTGATGAGAGAAGTGAATGAATTAGATGATGAGGAAATAGCAATACCTCAGAGCCTCGCAGAGTTACACGGAGAGCCAGAAATTGATAACCAATTAAATATCAAACAATGGGAAGAGCTTAAGGCCCTGATTCTAGAATTCTGGGATGTGTTCCAAAAGGTACCAGGCATAGCAAGGGGTGTTAATTACCAAATTCTGACACCACCAGGAAGGGTGATATGTGACCACTGGAGAAGGTTACCCCATCATCAACAGCAGTAAAACAAGAGATCGATCAGATGAAGAAACTAGGAATTACTGAAGAATCCCGAAGCCTGTGGAGGAGCCCGATGGTAGTGGTGCCAAAAACAGATGGTTCTATACGTTTATGCATTGACTACTGCAAGTTAAACGAAATTGCAACATTTGATGCCTTTCCAATGCCACAAGTAGACATGCTGGAGAAAGCTGACCGAGCCCAATATATATTCACCCTGAATCTGACCAAGGGCTATCGGCAGATTCCTATGGCAGCTGCAGATAAGGAAAAAACAGCCGTTGGCACTCCATGGGGTCTGTTCCAGTTTAAACAGATGCCATTTGGGCTTCATGCAGCAGCCACTTCGTTCCAGCCGTTAACGGACAGGATATGAGCATCATATCAGGGTACGCGGTAGCATACATTGATGATATTATCATTTTCTCACAAGATTGGGAGACACATTGTCAACACCTATGTCAAATACTGATGGAACTAAAACAGGCAGGACTCACAGCCAATCCCAGGAAGTGCACACTCAGAAAGGAGGCCGGCCCCACACCTAGGCTTTCTAGTTGGTCAAGTCGTCATAAAACCAGTGGCAGATAAAGTGGTGGGAATACAACAACATCCTTTGCCAAAGACACTTAAACAAGTGCGTTTGTTCCTGGGGTACTCTAATTATTATAGGAGATTTATCCTTGGGTTAAATCTTGGGTTACTGTCTTCCAAGAAGATGGGGGTGAGGAAAGGCCCATAGCTTTTGCCAATAAGAAACTCAGCCCCGCAGAAACTCACTACTCCACAATTGAACAAGAGTGTTTAGGTATCCAATGGGGAATAGAATTATTCCATTATTATCTCCTAGGGAGGGAATTTGTGTTGATCACTGATCATGCCCTACTATTTTGGTTAAGGATGGCTAGGCTGCATAATGCTAGGGTAATGAGGTGGTCCTTGGTCTTACAAACCATTTTATTATACGGTAAGGCAGGGAGACAAAGTGAGAATGCTGACTTCTTCTCTCGCCCAGGCAACAAATAAGACAACACCAAGACTTATCTGCAGGAAGTTGAACAAAGACACCAACTCCGAAGTAATCTTTTTTTTCTTGTCTGTTTTTGTTTTTTCCTTCTTGTTTTTTGTGTTTTTGGTTATGCTGCTACCCATCCTAGCAGCGGGACTATTGAACTTAGGGGGGAGGTGTGTAACAGACTCAGGCAAGAACCCTCTTACTTAGACAAGGCTGGGTCAGATTGACCCAACAATGATGAACCTGCCAGGTGGGAGGGATTGCACACCTGCAATAGGACCAGTGATTAGCCCACTGAATGAGGCATAAAAATGGCGTGGGAAAGAGACTGTTTGCCTTTGGGCATCAAAAGAAGCATGAGGAGTAGCAATGTTCCCATACAGAAAAGATGATGACAAAGGACTCTGAGAAGAGTGAAGCTCCTGAGGTATGCAGCAGGTCAGTGACAAAGGGGTTTGCCTTCCTGGGAACCTTGCTGTGCTGACGAGTGCAGGAGAAATGGAGACTTTGGGTGGCGGATCCCTGAGAAGGAGATTGCCTTGCTGGCAACCCCTGCTGTGCCAGTGAGTGCAGGGAAAGACTGAGACGCCAGGTGGCAGATCTGCCAGGACCTCTAAGAAGGAGGGATCATGCTCCTCAGTAAGAGAAAGGGGGATTGGGGTTATCTCCAAGTCTAGATCCCAGTGGGACTGTGGAAACTGGGAGTGGGAAAACAGATTGAGAGAGGGAATAGCAAGGGACTACTGCCAGGATCACACATCCACGAAGAATGAGGGACGTGGAGAGTGTATGCCGCTAATTACATAATTAGCAGCAAAGAATCCTTACCCAGCACATACAAAGTAACTAGTCTGAGTATTTCCTGATTATAACACTGACTACCTTCTGCCAATGAAGTAATTGGCAAGGACGTTGTTATCTCACCACTGTTAAACTAGAAATAAAAAACTTGCACTGTGAGCATTTGACATCAGGGTGGCATTATTCCATCCAAGAACAACAAAAAGCATTAACCTCCTTTCTTTTCTCCTTCATCCAAGTCATGGCAGGTAAGTATAAAGGAGAGATGAGGATAAGATTGACTATCCTGCTCACATGTCCTATCAAATATTTTCCTCCAGTCAAGTTGGGTTGTTTAACACCTGTGCATCACCTCTAAACATTAATGTGTTTCAGGTCATGTTAGATGAGTTTCATAGGCTCAATTTAACTCATATCTTCTGGTACAATACCTGTGAAATTGCACTGAAGACAGGTCTAACCAGTGGGAATTTACCATGTAGCTATTTTAGTGATGAAGATGGTAAGAAGCTAATCCTCTCCAAGAGTAGTGACGATTCTGCAAGCTTAAACCATTAACAAACAGGAAAGAAGAAAAAAAGATTTCTGAACAATTATTTTATGCACAAAAAGGAAGCAGATTTTTTTATTTAAAAAAAAAAATGATGAGATTTTAGCATTTACAACAACAATGCAGTCCTAAGAAAGTTAAAAATCTCCACTGAGATGGCTTCTTCTCATTTAGGAGAATTTCACTGTCCATTCCTGATGTATTGCCTACACTATGACTTCCTGTGTGAAATCTCTAGGTTTATTTTGTGAATCATATTTGGATACCCAACAGTGTTAACATTGTGTGGCACCTCTCAGGACCCTTGAAAGGCTCTCAAGAAACCCCAAGGTGCTGGAGCAGCCTGGTTGAGGGTCGCTGGTCTACAGACTCCAGAAGTTTGTGCCACATGTAGAAAGATGATTGGCCATCCATATAAATTGCAGATACTTTATTTGGGTTATTTTCCGGGGGAACAGCAGGAGTCCTTCAGAACTGCTCCACTTCCCCGCATCACCTCGGGGAGCGAGGCACATGGTGTCAGGACTGGGGAGTGGAGCAGTTCCCTGGAGCCGGTAGAGCCTGCACCAGCCTCAGCCCGTCCCTGCCTTGCCTCACCTCAGGGAGGAGCTGCTGCCTCCCTAACCCTGATACCATGTGCCTTGTCACTCCCCAGGGGTGATGCGAGGGAGCGGAGTAGTTTCCCAGAGCTGGTGGAGCCTGCAGAGCAGTTCCCCAGAGCTGGCGGAGCCTGCACCAGCCCACAGGCCCAGCCCCCATGCCCATCTCTGCCTCACCTCGGGGAGGAACCGCTGCCTGCCCTGCCTGGCATGATGAGTATGGAGCTTACCTTTGGTAAGTGCCCCACACTGGCCCTGGTGCCTCCGCCACACTGTGTGCCCAGTTCCTCTCCAGGCAGGTGTGCAGCCTTTAAAAGTTTGTGTGTGGCCAGATTTTTATTTACGCGCGCACTTTAGAGGGAACACTGCATACTGGACAAGTCCTTTTCCGGAAGCAGATGAAGTGAAGTAGTGCCATTTCCCTTCTCACTTTATTAAGAACAGATACTTTTAATGAGACAACTAGGGGCTTGTGAACAACCATTTTATAAACACATTGACCCTAAAGCAGTAAAACCACCTTGAACTTTAATTAAGTTCTCATACTGTTTAGCTTCAGGGATATTTTATTAACTTTGATAATTTTTCTCTTTCCAAATATTTTACTACTATTGTCTTATAAAAAAGTGCAGTAGGTAGATAAAAGTTTGGGGGGAAGATGACACTACAAAGCCAACAAAATATATAGGGCCTTTCAAGTGAACATATTCAAGGAAAGGCATTTGGTTTTGGATAGAAACATTGATTCCAGCATTGCAAAAACCCACCACACACTTTGCTAACACATGCTCTTTCAAAGAATGTATTATCTTTGGGCATATAAATGCATTTTTTTTTGCCCTATTATAAATCTTCATGGGCACCAGAGCTCACAAGTTACTTACCGAGCCTATGGCAGATAAATTCATCCCAAACAGATAAATTCATCCCAACCCCACCAGTCCTCAATAACTAGTAAACAGAAGTTTAGTTGACAACTGAAAGAGTCATATAGTTCATGCACAAGTTTCTAACTTCATGTACAAGAGTAACCTGAACAAAAAGAAACAACGCATGTATCGACAGCTTCAGTGCAGGCTAATCATCACACCATCAGGTTATTTTTTAATAGTGTTACTATAGGCAAGGCCAAGCACCATCTCATTAACTCAACATGGCATGTTATTAAAATATCATATACATTCTAGGGTTTGGCTACAATGAGAAGATGGGAACAGAGGAAACCGCCACTAAGTGGAATGAATATGATCAACCTCATACTATTCCCCATAGATATGTCACATGACATAGGTCTGATGTTTAGGGTGGTAAGTGCCTTTTGAATGGTACTGCACATCTCCAAATCAAGGCAATAGAAAACAAAGGTGCTAAATCTCAGGACCAAGCAAAAGGAACCATAAGTTGTGTCTAATTTAAAGCGCATCACTAGAGTTTCTAACTTTGACTGAAGCTATTCTGGGAGATTTTTTCCCCAACGTGATGTAATGTCACTAATTAGCCCATTCACAATATCAATCTCCTGGATTGCTTTCAATAGTCACCGGGAGAGATCGATACTGATTCTGGTAGACACCCAGCAAATCTGGGAGGGTTGGTAACCCTAGGCATTACTGAGTTCCTAGCAGGAAAAAGAAAAAGTCACCTTCAGGGAAAAGATTCTTACCACTCAAAGACTGTTATGTATGGTAGTCTCCTTTTCAAAGCAATCCTGAATTATGCCCTCCTCCCCACTCTCAATGACTGAAAAAGGAAACCTGTCAAACCTGAATGGACAAATTCCACAGATCATTACAACTCTACGTAGTCACATTTATCAAACTTTATGAAGGCACTGTTCAGCTCTGACCAAGCAGTGAGCACCTGGGAGGAAATTCTTCAGTGTCAAAAACAATTATTTGTTCTTCTCTTGTAGCCTGGCTGAAGCTGTAAACAGTGCGAGTCCTGGCCTAGTTGTAATATTGATTATGCATGTGTAGGATGGCTAGAGGTTAGAAGTCTCTGGAACGTCTAAACTTCTGACCTACTTATGGAACCGAGGCATGCGCAGTTGAAACCTTGTTATATAACAACAGAGCGGGAAAATTATGTTAATAAGTTTATGTGGTACTATTTAATGTGACTGGTCCAAGAAAATAATGTTACTGATTGATTGTAATGAATGAATTGTGATTGGACCACTAGCATGATTGACAGGTGGCATGAGGTGGCCACCATAAAACGGGTCTCGACTGTTGCCTCAGTGCGTGCATGTCTGCGTGTGCAGTGGAGGCTGTGTAAGCTGCGTATGTGCAGGTAGATGTGACTGACGGTGCATGACTGGCTGTATGCCTGGATGTCTGTATGCATTGGGCGTGGTGGCTGAGAGCCTGAGAGATTTGTGTGGTGTTGAATCTGCCAGAGAGGCTGGGGACGATTGGGAGTGCGGGTGCCGAGTGGTGTGTGTGGGGACAAGGATAAGTCCACCAAGATGCATTTGAATTCCACCTGAGATACTCACCTTCATTTCATTCCCCCTCATAGGACAGGTAAAGTATCACCTTTCCCTTCAGAAGTCTCCAAGTACGCCCTTGAGGAAGAAAGGGTAGAAATCCTCTGTCTGACAGGGATCTGACAGCAGGCCCTGCAGCCTGGATGTCAGTGCTCTTAGCTGCCACTGCTGGTGACAGGCCAGTACTGCTCTCTGTACATATTTGTATATAGCGTTCTGTTAAGTGGTTGTTCACTAGTTCATGTTGTTATGATTGTTGATACTTTTGGCTTGTAATACAGGTTGCTTATTAACCCTTACTTGGGTGTTTGTATTCATTAACAGTAGTGTGCCTCAGGGTGGGGCTGGGCCACAGGCCAGTACTCTGAGGGATTAACCCCTTCAGGTGCAATTGAATCATAGACCCTTGGCACAGTAGAGGCCAAAGAAACCTCTGACCCTGTAATTACCATAGCCCTTGTGCCAGGCCAGTCTTCAAAGCAGGTGAGTTAAATATACATGTACCACACCAGACAGCACTCCTTATATTAAAATGACACATGCAACAACAGAAAGCAAAAGCCAGTGCCTCTTCCCTTTCTTTTCAAATTACTGTGCTCACTTTAAAGCTGAAGGCTGTCAGACACTCAATTTTAAGTATTTTTTTGAGACGCTTGATTCTTGTGGATAAAATCACTACCTCAGTGTAGCTTTTCTAGTGCTATTAACAAGTCTGAAATTCAGTCTTTCCTGTTTAAAGTTTCACATGTATCCCTTGTTGCCTTCCTGTGTTCTATGGCTAGATTTTACTTTGAGAAGTGAATGACAATTTATAATTCATCAGGCTAGGAAAGTCATCTTAGGAGACTTTTTATGAGCTTCTTTATTAGCTCTTGGGGAGAATGGGCTAGAGACAAGGAACCAAAGGATGTGAAGGCTGTCTCCTAATGAGAGAGCAGTGCTTCCAGCAGTGATCTCAAAAGTTACATTGATTTCAGAGCTCGATCAGATCCAACCTAGATCACACTTGTTTCTTCTTGCTGCCACCTTTGTACCCGGCCCTTAGACACCCTTTGTTGGGATGCTCTTTCCCAAATTTATGCAGCAGCCCAACTATCTGGGCTTATAGATGTGCAAATTATTCTGATGTTGGGTGATGGTGAAAAACGTAAGCAAGTAAACAAAGTGAATTTGGTCCATATAAATTCTTGTAAGTGCAGTTAGATAACCAGAGCTACAAATAATATTCAGTGATATAAAATCATTTCCTCCAAGCAAAAAAATGCCCAGCTATCTTCCTTCCCCCCCCGCCCTTCCTACTACTTGGCTTAACTGTTAAAGAATAAACCATTGCTTTGTAGAGCTGTTCCGTGGGTTTCACCCATAAGGCTTTCATTCCCACCGCTATTTCCAAATGTAAAATTATACATATATATCCATATCCATTTGGGGACCAAAATATATATGCTGTTTAACTCCTTCTGGCTAACAGGATCATTGTAAAAAAAAAAATGAAATTGTTTGGTTAAAGCTCTAATCATTACATCCTCCTTCAACTGTTAAACCAAATTAAGTTTTGTTTTCAACCAGCCTCCTCTTTACTTAATGCATCTTTATGTTTGCTGGACTGGATGAGGTTACTGTGAGAATGTATTTCCTGATATTTTTTTAAATAGGAAATCCTAACATAATCATCTTGCATTGCTAACCTAAATTAGAAAAAAGCAAGAGTACTTGGTTTACCTCTTTTCTTTGAAGACTGTACCTTCTTTGATTCACCACTTAAGAGAATCCTGTGTTCAAAGGTAGCTGACACATTTGGGATGAATATAACACAGAAGAGAGTTCAGAATAGGAACAAACCACTCATTCTATGAAAGCATTTCTGAGTAAGTAAACCTGTGTTGTGGCTCAAAACTTCTACTAGTAATATTTTGCATTACGCTTGTACTCATAGTTAGTAGGGTCGGAAGGCACCTGAGCAGATCATCAAGTCTGACCCCCTGCCATGGCAGGAAAGAGTACTGGGGTCAAATGACCCCAGGAAGGTGTTTATCTCACCTCCTCTTAAAGACCCCCAGGGTAGGAGCCAGCACCACTTCTCTTGGAAGTTGGTTCCAGATCCTAGATGCCCTCACCGTGAAGTAGCGCCTCCTGATATCTAGCCTAAATCTACCCTCTGCCAGCTTGTGACCATTATTCCTAAACTGCTAGAGGGATATCCAGGGGTCTAAAAGTGGGAAAAAACCCAAAGCAGTGCATGCTCCGGCAGTATGTGCTGCTAAAATGCAGAGCTGGGCCACTTGGAGCCATGCTGCAGCTGCCAGCCAGGCTCCACCTGGCAGGATCACCATGGCTGCAGCTCCAGGAAGCCCCGAGAACCGCAGGTAAGCCTCCCCTACCTCACCAGGCAACTTGTTGCATGCTAAAGCATGCGTGGCACAGGCGTTCCCTGGGGACAAGAAGTGGCAGCACAAGGTTCACCACTGCTTCTTGTCCCCGGAAATCCAAACATCTGTACACGTCTAGACGTGCTCCTAGCGGTCTTTTCTATAGGGATCAAGAACATTTCCGTCATATTCCACCTGTTTACCACACTAGGTCTGGATGTGCTTCAGTTCTACTGAAGAGATTAGACCTATGAAGTAGTTTGGTCTAAATGAATAGACTGACTGATGTTTTTCCTTTGCTTAGGTTCCTTTTGTAACCTAGTCTGTATCAACTTTTTCCCCGAGAATAGTGGGGATGTAGTAGTAAGGGTTAAAAGTGCTGCCATCCAGAGGACATGGTTGGCGGATCATTTTGGCGGTTCAGGGGTTAGTTGTTACAATAAAGGCTTAATGAGGACAAGGAATCTCCCTGCTTTTTCCTAAGACCCACAATAACACACTACTGAGGTCCCTTCCAACCCTATTTTTTTATGATTTTTCTATTATTCTAATGCACCTTCTGCACAATTCCAAGGTTACAAAAACAAAAAAAAAATTAAAAAACAAGCAGCTTTAAATATGTGGCAGCTTGCTTTTACCAGTGTAGTTGACTCCAGAACAGATCTTAAAGCAAACCATCTCCCTTATTACGAAAGAATTTAAGGGCTGCTGAAAGCATGCCTTGTGCACATTGACATAAATTTAACAGCAGTGGCAGGATATCTTTAAGTGGAAATCATACTTCCTAAAGAATTCCACCATAACTCAATGTGAAGAGTCAACACTTGCCAGCAAGACTTCTGAAAAGTAATGCACTTCCCAATCTTTATTTATCAATTAGCAGAAACAAAATTGCTTGCCTGATCTAGGTTTATTACACTCAGCCTTTCAACAAACATGTTCTTTATAAAGACCCCAGGAAGCGCTGCACGTGGTACACTGCTTAACAAACATTACAGTAACAAGAACTCAGCAGAGATGGAAGAGAAGCTACACAAGCAAAGATGATGGAGTGCTTGGGGTCTCCCCAGAAGGAGCATCCTGCCAAGTGAATTAATGGCCTCAGGCAGCTAAATGCCTAAGGCTTATCAAGGGTGTTGGCAGCAAAGGACTTTGTTGACATGAGCTTGACAGAAGAAAAAGCACAGTACTTGTTATCCATTTATTCTGAAACTTGAATGGCTGAATAATCATCATTTCTGGACGTACCAAGGTTACTCAGAAGAACACTGATAGCATGATTCTGTATGACAAATACCAAACACAGGCTGGTATCCATTGGCCCCTTCAAGAAACATCAGATTACTAGATGAAGAATAGGTGTCCACTTACCTAACCTTTCAGTAAGCTAGAGTTATGAGATGCCATTCAGTTAGCAACACATGTTCTCTGCAGCTGTCCATAGCAAACCAAGTGCTATTCTGGTCTATTTTTAAGTGTCCCCTGCCTCCTTTTAGTTCAATCCACAAAACCAGCCTGGGTATGAGCAGCAAGTTCTACATATCTTGGCTCTTGTTGTCTATTTATGGGACATACAGACAGTGGGTAGGAAAACAGAAAACTTCCAATTACTAGCACAGGTGGGGTAATTCTTTCTGCAGCCACACCGGTGATAGCATTTTAGATATTTGTACTAAGCACTGTTTTTCTAATGAAAAGACTGCACTTGTTCCCTGTTGACAGCTATCCTATTTTCAGAACTGAAACCACCATATCATAGTGAGAGGAACACAATTATCAGTTACTATCATCCCCTGCCACCCTACCCTCACAAACTTAGCTTAACTTCTTCAGTGTTCTGCCATAGCCTACACTACCCTCATGGTCCTTCCTCAGACGATCCCTCCCGTTTGAGGAATGATTTTTTCCCTGGTCAGCATAACATCTTCTTACCAACGATAGATCTTCAAACAATTCTGAAACCGAATAACTGGTTTGCTGCTTCCAAACAACCATTTATCAGAACTGCACTTTTACTACCTCTCACTTAAAGACAGGAACAACAAGTAAATAATAAAGAATCCAACCTTCCTTGGTAGCAACTATCCTGCATAGCTGATCCTAAACTCTCCCAGTTAAGTGATCAGGTGATTAACACATACAAAAAAAATAACAAAAAGGTAACATTTTTCATTTCTACAGCTTTTCTTCAAACAATGTAAATGCTTTCTTTTCTGGAAGAGCCTTCTCAACATTCTCCCAGATTTTTACAGAGGTAACAGCTGAATTGAATATCTACTACCCCTTTGTTACAAAAGCATCCTTTTATAATTCTCCACCAATTTGATTATTTTTGGGAGAGGGAAGCAAAAAAAAAAAGTCCATAAACATGATATACTACAATTCCCATGATTTGAAAACATCCCATGAAAACATAACTGCTTTATGGGTACTTATACCTAAGTCAAGGATCCAGTATTTACAGCTGCCAGGCTGCCTGTTGCCACAGTAGGAAGAGTTAACAGGATGAAGAGAATCCAGAGTATCAAGCTGCTTAATTCTGTTTGGCATAGTAAAAAACTAGTTGTTCCGAGTTGTTTAGTTAAAAAAAAAAAGAAAAAAAAAAAATCATTTCCTTGCTTGCATGCCAAGGAAGCATTACACAAAACACACCTCTGAGGATGTTCACATAGACAACATAAAAAAACCCAACACATCATTAGATTCAAGTCATGCCATCTTTTAACTGTTTTAACCGCAGCTTCAGAGCAGCTCCTCTCTTTCAGGGGATGTTCTTCTCCTCTGACTCACTATGGAGCACTGCTCCAGTTTTTAACTTCACATGTGGGACTAGCCAGATGCAGTTGATTACCCTCTACCGTAACTACCCTAATTGAAGCTCAAGTAATCCTAGAAAATGGTGTGAATCAGATGGCCCTTTTTTTCTCCTCCCTCAGAAAAGGGTATTACTTATTACCAGTAAAGTATCAGAGAGGAACACAAAAGCCTCAATCAGATTAGTATTAATTTAGCTAGTAATAAAGTTAGTTTTGTGACCTCCCCACTGCTGACTGTATCTGAAGCAAGACTGGAAAACACTGAGACACAAGCTAGACATTTTCTGGTCCCTAAGAGCAATTGGTCTTCCTCTACCTTCAGTAGCTGTGCAACAGAAAATCTGTACACAGGGCTAAATTCTGTCTGTGGGTATAAATGTTCATGCTTCTTACATATCTTGACAGGACAGAATAAAAAATAAATGCCTCTCTTCTTAAAGAAAGTATGAAAGTTAAATTTCAGAGTAGCACATTTTTCTATTCAAACTCCTGCAGAATGAAGTCAGATTTTTGGAACTTATATTTTTTAATGCATGTATTTTCCCATAACACACTACACTGGCATTTGCTAGCATTTTTTTCTGCATGTACACATAGTTATTTATGATTTCCTTTAGTTATGAAGGCTTTACTTGTCATTTTGCAATGTGAACAGGAAAATTTGAATCCTGCACCAGGAAGCTCACCACCTAATTTTATAGGTGATACAAAAAGCAGCATCACTGCAGTCACTCAGTAGGTATATAAGCTATTTACTGGCTCAAAGGAATATTCAAGTTGTTAGGAAAATGGTAATTAAAGTCTTAGATCACAGTATCACAGAAGAAAGGGAAAGATCCAGTGAGTGTTGCTAAGAGAGACACACACCTGAGCTGAGAAGTGAACTGATGAATTATTGGGACTGGCACTATGAAATCTAAAGGGGAAGGACATGATGTGGAGAAAACTAGGTAAAAGTTGTTACCATGTAACCAGAACATGACTTGTGAAAGACTGTGAAAGCAGGGACTGCTCACCATCAATATTCAGTACAGCTCAGGTACATACATGGTAAACTATTAACATGAAGCAGCCCCTCCACCAAACCTGGATTTCAATGAATAATACTGAGCTGATGAAAAAGAAATTACTTTTCTTTTGCAACATGGGTACATTTTTATAAAATTTTCTGACTACACAATTCCCACAAATAAATTCTTGCATACACTGTTTTGTGATATCTGCTCTCTCATTAGGTCTGCTGTTTGTTCTTTATTTCCTAGCTATCATTAAGGGGAAAAAATTAAAAGATACTCTCATTCACTGTCTCCCCACAGTTTCCTTAGCCTCCCCAAAAAGATACCTATTAAAAGAAAGTTTCTCTGGAGATCAAAGGAATGGAAGCCCTTCACATTTCCTTTTTTGTTGCACACATGAAGTGAGGTTTGGGAAAAATCCAATGGATTTGTCAGCATGCAAAATACTGTATTTTCAGTTTCATAGTTTCTAGGGTCTGAAGGGACCTGAGCAGATCATCGAGTCCAACCCCCTGCCATGGCAGGAAAGAGTACTGGGGTCAAATGATCCCAGCAAGGTGAAGGGCTAGATATCCTTTTCTGCCTCTGCACTGACGAGAAGGAAGTTCCCCAACCTGTAGGTATGGTGCCCACTGTTCCTGCCCAGGTGCAGCACCTTGCACTTGTCAGTGTTGAATCCCATACTATTCTCATCCACCCACCCCTGTAACCTGTCTAGGTCTGATTGCAGCCTATTCCTCCCTTCTAGCGTGCCCACGCCCCCCGCACATCTTAGTGTCATCTGCAAATTTGAACAGGTGCTTTTCATTCCCTCATCGAACTCACTGATGAAGATGTTGAACAGTGTGCGTTCTGGGTATGAACATACTTCAAAATTTGTATGTCCAGGTCAGCCAGCAGAACTACTGTGATTTTAACTGAAAACAGATTGGCCATAGATGAGCAAAGCAAATATGTAGCAAACACAGAAATCAAATGCTCTGGAGCTTTGTACTGCAACAGATCTCGGTTGTCCTTTAAGCTGTTTGGTGGGGTTCTTTCTCCAAACAGAATCTGAGCAGTAAACTGATGAAGAGATAATGACCACGTGAACCACAAGACCAAATACAGGGTCTTCAAAAGTCCTTGTGCACTTTGAAACTTTAATAACTTAGACTGTAGGTATGATAGAAACAATCTGTAAGTGACACTTAAAAGCAAATTTATTAAAGTTTTAGGACAACTAGAGTACACAATGCTAGACTTCATAAGTAATAACAAACTTATTCTTAAATAAGATGGAGCTCTGTGTCACTACGCTCTGAATGTATAACAGTTCCTAAATGATGTCTTCCCAGAGAAATGGATAGGCAGAGGTGGACCAATTGCTTGACCTCATTCACCTGACCTATTGCTGTTGGACTTCTTCTTATGGGGACATGTTAAAAGTGTAGTTTGTGTGTCAAAACTACATTCTTTGGTGGAACTTAGGGCTAGGATCATCAATGCAATTAGTGCAGTAACTCAAGAGTAACTGGGAAACGTTTTCAAGGTGTTGGAAGATCGGATTGATCACTGTATCATGATGGATGGCAGTTATGTTGAAGTCTAGCATTATGTACTCTACTTGTCCTAAAACTTTAATAAAATTTGCTTTTAAATGCTGTTTACAGATTGTTTCTATCATACCCACAACCTAATTTATTAAAGTTTAAAAGTGCACAACGACTTTGTGAAGATCCTGTACATTACATAGTCATCAGTGGCAGATCAAGCCAGAAAACAAGTCTATCTTCAGCACCTGAAGGAGCACTGTAGAAAACCATGATCATGGATGTCAATGTGAGGCCAACCTTTTTGGCAGGCACTCCAAACACTAGACCCACACCCTCCTTGAGTGCCACTCTGATCCCTTGCCACTCCCTGCCCAATCTGCTGCTCTGCTTTCTGCTCCCTGCTCCCTACTCTGTGCTCCCTGCCCAATTTGCTGATTCACTTTCTGCTGCCTGCCAGATCTCCTTCTCTACCTTATGCTTTCTGCACTATCTGCTGCAATGCTGCCGTCCCCACCCTGATCTGCTGCGTACGATGCACAGAGGCTGCCTATCCTACTTGCGGCATTGTGTTGCAGGCTGGCCTCCCCTGGTGCAAGGAGGCGGCTGGAGCTGGCTTCAGACAGCCTTGGTGATTTTGTTAGGCTGCAGTTGTGAGAGTGCAACCTTGCTCCAAAGCACCACACAGTGTACATTTAAAAAAAAAAATCTTGTCTGATTGACAAAACCAGGATTTTCCATTTGTAAATTCACTGTCAAAAGACCTGTTACGCAGGAAAAAAACATCATAACACCAATTGATACACACAGAACCAAAATTTATAACCACTCATATTCATTTAGACACAAAAAGTTTTAAAAAACCAAATGACTCCCATACCCAATTTCTCTTAACCCTTATCTGACCAAATGAGCGTTGCATTTGATTTTTATGCCGTTTATTTTACATATTTTCATTGCTTTCTCAGATCTCTCTCACTGAATGTCCTATGTCCCTCACCATCTCTACACTTCTCCAGTAGCTTTTATTTTGCAGCCCCCAGTAACCCTAGCAGCTTTCCCTTATTCACCATTGTTTCCTGTGTGCTTCTTATATTTTCAGAGTTTTGTTTTTGTTTTGTTTTTTACTGAAAAGGCCACATAATTAAGGAAATCTCAACTAATCTTCCAAGCCAATTTGCTTCAACTGATAACTAACCTTCTCATGTGTTTGTGCAGTGCTCAGCACAGTGAGGCCACAAGGCTTCAGGGAACCAATCAGAGGACAAACTTACAGGCCTAAGTTACAGAACAAATGAGTTTTAGCAGGATCTGCAAAACGGTTGGCAATATGTAGGTTATTTGGAAGAAAAAAGTTAAACTACTTCCTCACTGATGTTTATTTCCTCTCCTAAAAATGTACAACTGAATTCACTTTCACTATTTAAATAATTTCCATCATCCTGCTTCAAAGACTGGATTTCTGGCTTTGACAGTTTATTGGCACAGCTGGCATGCCTGCCTATTAAGGTTACCTAACATGCGCTAGCTAATACAAGACCCTGTTTTCAGTTATTTATAACTTTGCCAAACTGTTGGGGTTATAACTGACCTTCCAGATGTTTGCATCAGGCCAACAGAGATGTACACAGTTTAAAGAAGGAGGGGACAATTTTTCTGGCAGGTATGCCATAAATTAGACCTGTACCCTCCCTAAATGTCAGTCTGATTCACTTCCCTACCTAATCTGCTATTCTGCAGTTCTCTACTCTGTGCTACTTGTCCAATCAGCTGCTTTGCTTTCTGTTCCCGCTGCTGTGCTGCCTGTCCTCTCCCTGACCTGTGTGCTGCAGGTTGAGCACCCCTACTTTAAAATATTTATTTAAACTCAGCTCTTTTTAAGAATGTGGCCAGAAGACCTGCAATTTGTCATTACAGTGGCCCTTCCATCAGAAATGTGTCTGTTACGGAAGCCAGGAAAAACTGCCCATATTATGAGCTCCTGGCAATGAAAGCTGTTTTTTGCACATGCTCCAATTAAATTCCTTGAATACTCCATGTGCTTCAAGCATACTTTAGGCCAGGTGTGGGTAGGAGTTTATTCCCTTCTATTGCAGTTCTTGCCTACTTAACAGCTACACCAGGACTTGGGACCCAGACTGCATTGGTAACCTGCCTATCCTGAACACTGGATCTCTACCCTAGCTTGGCCTAGGCAGCATGGGGAAAGGAGCCGCCTGATATAAATTCCATAAGACAGAAGCCTGTGGACTGGTACTTTTAAGGTGGAAAGGAAAACTGAAAATGGGAAGGGCAGGTATACTAAAACTGAAAAAACTTCTAAAGTGGAGGGATGACAGGTCTGATGAAAAGCAGGATGCTGGAGAAAAAAAATGTATCTGACCATGGAAAGAGAACAGGAAACCAAGGCAAAGATAGGCTGGACAAGAACCTGGGAGAAGAAGATTAAATTGAGAACCAGTAGGTGCATTTAATTACTGCAATTAATGTGAAGCAATACATTCTGGAGCTGTCTGACCTGGAGTAAACTGCTCCCGGGCACAGCGTCTATATGTGTGCCTAAAACAGCAGCAATTTGAGCCAGGGTGGACCACGCTCCCACTTGGCTGGGGTGACTGTGTGCAATTTATGCCTGTAGTCAGTGTTTACACGTGCATTTCAGTACAGTAAATTACTCCACTACCATAAATTACTCTACTCCACTACTTCAGTATTATGTTACAGTGGTGTTAATTAGTTTACTGCATCCTAATACCAGAGCATGTGGGGATGGTTACACTTTACTGAAGACCTAATTAGTCTACTCCACAGTAAAATGCACATGTAGATGCACCCAGTGGGCGCATATACATATGTACTTAATGCACATCCCTGGGAGCACACAAATACACACTAACCACAGCATGGGTTGGAGCAGCCCTGAGTTCTCGGGGTCAGCATGCCAGGCCAGGGCTGTTCCCCCCAGCTCAACATGCTGTGGAGGAGCTGGCTGAGGCACAAGGGTGCTGGGACACAAGCCGGCAGGCAGCCCCTGCACTGAAGCACTCTTGTGGCCCAGCCAGCATGGGAAGCGTCTACACGTGTGCTGCTATGGAGTTTTTACTCCAAACCACCGTGATGCATGGGGAGACCAGCAAGTATGGCAGGAGGCCAGCTTGGTTTAGCAGGGAACTCCTCAGTAAGCTAAAACACAAAAAGAAAGCTTACAAGAAGTGGACACTTGGACAAACGAGAAAGGAGGAGTAGAAGAGTATTGTCTGGGCATGAAGGGATGAAATCAGGAAAAACCCAAGCAGAATTGGAGTTGCAGCTGGCAAGGGATGTGAAGGGTAAGAAGGTTTTCTACAAGCATTGTCAGCAAAGAGAAGATCAGGGAAAATGCGAGACCCTTACAGGATGGGGGAGGCAACCTAGTGACAGATGATGCAGGAAAGGCTGAAGTACTCAGTGCCCTTTTTACTTCAGTCTTCACAGGCAAGGTCAGCTCCCAAACTACTGCACCTGGAAGCACAGTTTGGGGAGGAGGCAAGCACCTGACAGTGGCAAAAGAACAGGTGAGGGAGTTGGCCAATGTGATTGCAAAGCTGCAATCTATTATTTTTGAAGACTCATGGCAATCAGGAGAGGACCAGGATGATTAGAAAAGGCAAATACAGTGCCTTTAAGGAAGAGAAGAAGGATCTGGGGAACTACAGACTGGTCAGCTTCACCTCAGTCCCTGGAAAACTCATGGAGCAGGTCCTCAAGGAATCCATTTCTAAGCATTTGGAGGAAAAATAAGCAATTAGGAATAGTCAACATGGATGCATCAAGGGCAAGTCATATCTGACCAATCTGATTGACTTCTATGATGAGATGACTCGCTCTGTGGATGTGGGACGAGCAGTGGACATGATATAAATTGACTTTAGCAAGGCTTTTGATATGGTCTCCCACAACATTCTTGCAAGCAAGTGAAGGAAGTGCAGGTTGCATGAAAGGAAGGTAAAGTGGATAGAAAACTGGCTGGATCATTAGGCTAGATCATCAGGGTAGTAATTAATTAATCAAAGTCTAGTTGGCAACCAATATCAAGCTGAGTGCCCCAGGGGTTGGTCCTGGGGTCAGTTTTGTTCAGTATGTTTTATCGATGATCTGGAAGATGGGATAAAGTGCACCCTTAGCAAGTTTGCACAATGACACTAAGGTGCGGGGGAGCTGAGCTAGGATTCAGAGAGACCTTGACAAACAGGAGGATTGGACCTAAAGAAATATGGGCTAGGGACAGAAATTACACATAAACTGATTTAAGTGACTGAGAACCAGTTCAAACCTGTAACATAAGAGAAACTTAGTGCACATAAAATGCTTTCAAAATGGCCAAAACTAGTTTAAGATAAACCTGGAATCCATTTTTGGAACTTCTGTCCTAGATCCCCTCCAGATTCAAGTCAACTCACAGTCCCACAGCATCCTAGGATGCTTTGTACCCCCGCCCCCCCGCAACCCCCACTCCCTGGCCCCTCACAAGGAGAGGGGGCTACCCTTGCCCAAGCTATCTGCTCCAGAGGGGTGTTCTCTAGTACCCCTTGGCTTCTGGCCTGGGCCATTGCAGGCAAGTGGCTGTCTTTCCAGAATTAAAACAGAATGTCTGTTCACACGCTTATTGGTTCAATCTATGCAACTTAGACTAACCTGTAAATATTGAATCGATTCAACCTAAGGCTTTTTGGCTGTCTGTACTTAGCCATGAAGTTCAATAAGGACAACTGCAAAGTTCTCCACTTAGGATCAAACATGCACCACTATGGGCTAGGGACTGACTGGCTAAGCAGCAGCTCTGCAAAGAACCTGGGGGTTACAGTAGACAATCAGATGAATGAAACAATACTGTGCCTTTTTTGCCAAAAAGACTAACAACATATTGGGCTACATTAGTGGGGGCACTGCCAGCAGATTGAGGGAAGTGATTCTTTCCCTCTATTCAGCACTGTTGAGGCCACATCTGGAGTACTGTGTCCAGTTTTGGGTCCCCCACTACAGAAGGGATGTTGACAAATTGGGGAGAGCCCAGTGGAGAGCAATGAAAATGGTTAGGGGGGATGGGGCATGTGGTTTCTGAGGACAGGCTGAGGAACTAGGCTTATTTAGTCTGGAGAAGAGAAGACTGAGGGTGGGATTTAACAGCAGCTTTCAACTACCTGAAGCATGCTTACAAAGAGGATGGAGCTAGAATGTTCTCAGTTGTGGCAGATGACAGAACAAGCAGCAAGGTCTCAAATTGCAGCAAGGAAACTTTAGGTTAGATTCAAGGAAAACCCTTTTATTAGGAGGGTAGTAAAGCACTGGACAGGGTTACTCGGAGAGGTTGTAGAATCTCCATCCTTGGAAGTTTTTAAGAGCCAGCTAGACAAAGCCTTAGCTGCAGTTTCATAATTTGGGATGGTCCTGCTTTGAGGAGGGGTGTCCCAGGGTGTGGCAAAGGAACGAACCCCAAAGGATTCCAGGGGGACCCTGAGGGGCAACACCACGGGGAAAGGAAAGAGGAAGAAAGAATAAACAAAAACAACTCACCGGCGGCAGGCATCGTGGCGGGGCTGGAAGCGGCGGCAGGACCCGCGTGACTCATTAGCCGCAGTTTGTTTAAAGGGGAAACAGCTGGGGAAGCATGGGAGGAGAACCAGCTCAGGGGGACAAGAAGGGAGAGAGAGTGGATAGAAGAGGAGAGGCGGCAAGAGAGCCGGGGAAGAAGAGCTCCCGAGTGCACTAGGAAGGTGGCAGAGCTAGGGAATGTTGTCTCCGACTCACAGGAGGAATCTGAATTGTGCCCAGGGGAAGATGCTGCCGTCGGACCTGACAAGACCCAGGTGTCCCAACTGTATGTAAACCTGGGGGCGCGTGGAGAACCGAGGCTAAAGGCTTCGTCATCTCAGGTGGAGGGCAATGGACACAAGAAGCAAGAGGGGATCCTTGCAGGAGGATGGACTGAGACTCCATGTCCGGGACAAGGACCCTGACCAAAACTTGTGGAAGGAATATTCCTCTGCTAGGGGGTGCTTAGCAGGTCTCACGAGGGGGGGGGAATCTGCGGTATTGCCCTGCACCCTACAAGAGGAAAGGTACTTAGGTTAAGGGAGATAGCACCGCAATAGGCATACCTAAACGTTGGCCTAGGAAAGGTTGTGAAGGGACCTGGAGGGGTTCCTATAGCCTTGTGATTAATTATTTTTGTCACTACTAACGCCGCTTGTATGTGAGGGTTATTTTCTTTATTATAATTGTTTGGGGCTCTAAAATTAGAGGGAGCCAAGATCCCTAAAGGCCAGACTAGCCAAGAAGGAACCAGGGCTTCCTGGGCCCTTGTGTGAGCCTAGCTGGAACTCAGAGGGACCCTATATCCAGGGA
>NW_017728886.1:128041488-128043044 GCF_001723895.1 Crocodylus porosus | reverse complement strand
GGTTGGAGCCTTGCAAAGAACATCACGCTTCGGCCTTGGGGAGGCAGCCGGCATCAGGCAATCAGACCCCTACATCACTGAAATACCATCGAAGTCGTGGCAGGCGGGATAAAGAGGGGGCAGACCGCCTGAAATGGGAGATCGTGGGCCACTCCCTTAAGAGACAGAGCGAAAGGTTACCACCAGGACTCTGGGCAAGGTGGTGAGGGACCGTGTGATCAAGGCCCGGCGGGTGCAAGGGGGTTAGATTAGATGACCTTCTGAGGTCCCTTCCAACTCTAATTTTCTATGATTCTATGAAATTGTCATAATTAACCACTTAGTCCCTCCCTCCTCCCTTTTTTAGTTAATACAGGACTGCAAAGGAAGCTCCAAGGCCACTGAGACAAGTCCCTTGCATTCAGAGGCAACCAGTTGTCCAAAAAGAAGACATGAATACCCGCTTTACACTCTCTCAGATGTCACAGCCACAAAATCCCAGTTAAAAAAAAATCTACAGAGTACCGGAGATGAAGAGCTGGTACAACAAGGATACTACCACTGCCTTGCAACTGTAATTGTAGGGAATTTGTCAGATAATCCTAAGAAAGGGACTGGGCCCCATTTTAAAAGAGTAGATGTACAACAATAGTACTTTCTAATCTGAGTGGGAGAAGGGAATGGGCAACCCTTCTTAATTCCCAAAATAGGGATTGGTTCACAAGTAAAAACACTAGCCAGGCATATGAGAAGTTCCTAAAAGTACCATGAAGAGCACCTGTATAACCTAGCTAAACTTTAAACTCCCACCTCTAGCCATGGCCAATATCCAGTGCTTCAGAGAAAGGGCAAACAGGGAAGACAAGAAACAAGAGCTAAAAGAAGCAAAGTGAGGGAGGTGCTCTTGACCTCCACTGGCAAGGTTTGAAGCATGGAATTATCTCACACTTCTCATGTAGAGATGACAAAAGAAATTTGAATTTGGTTCACATTCTCATGATTCCAAAATTTAAAAACCAAATCACTGCCTCAGTGTGCAATAAGAAATGCCACACCAGCAGAATCCTTGTGCATCATATTACAATTGGCAAAAAACTTTAGGAGCAAAAAGCACGTGATTAACAGGAATTCTATTGTTCTGATATGCAAACACACTAGCTCATTTTTACAAGCTAGAAATAAGGCAGGTCGAGTTCATAGTTTGTAGGGTCGGAAGGGACCTGAGCAGATCACCAAGTCCGACCCCCTACCATGGCAGGAAAGAGTACTGGGGTCAAACGACCCCAGCAAGGTAATTGTCTAGCCTTGTCTTAAAGACCTCCAGGGTAGGAGCCAGCACCACTTTGCTTGGAAGTTAGTTCCAGATCCTAGCTGCCCTGACTGTGAAGTAGCGCCTCTTGATGTCTAATCTGAATTTACCCTCTGCCAGCTTGTGACCCTTATTTCTAGTCACTCCTGGTAGTGTTCGGGGGAACAGGGACTCTCCAATGCCTGCTGGTCCCCTCTGACTAGTTTGTAACAGGCCACTAGATCCCCCCTCAGCCTTTTCTTGTGGAGGCTGAACAGGTTCAGGTCCC
>NW_017728886.1:128018400-128041223 GCF_001723895.1 Crocodylus porosus | reverse complement strand
CCAGCCTGTAGGTAAGGTGCTGGTTCTTCCTCCCCAGGTGCATCACCTTGCACTTGTCAGTGTTGAATCCCATCCTATTCTCGTCTGCCCACCGCTGTAACCTGTCTAGGTCCATCTGTAGCCTATTCCTTCCTTCTAACATGCCCACATCCCCCCACATCTTAGTGTCTTAGTGACTTACTGAGAATGGTGATTTAATCAGCTTCGCCAGCAGCATCTAAACATCACATTTGTATTTTTAATGGACATCTTAAAAGCTCTATTAAAGCCAAACACTTTCTTAATTTCTGTTTATGGCGTAAAAGTCTAGCTTTGTGTTTCTGCATGAAGGAACTAAATACTCAAAATCTGCAAGAGTATACAGGAGAAGACCACCCAGGTCTAAAGATCAGAAAGTCAGACAAAGGCTAAGACTACTAAAATCTCAAATTAAAAATTTCTTTATGCAAACTAGTACGAATTTTAGTTACAGTATGCATTTCCCATTAATGAAATGTTGATGTTGCTTATAACCCATTCATTCTTTGTTGCCAAGTCTGCCACCTCAGACCTTCTCTCTCACATACTCCCCAATATGCTATTGTCCCCCCTTTTCCTCCCAAAAAAATCAAAAGATGAGAAGGATCAAAGATCAATAAATGAAGCTGAGCTTGAGACTTTGAAGGCAATGCTAAAGTTGCATTAAGCCAGAACTCTCAAATGAGGTTAATTTATTTTGCTTTTCCTTACTATTCAATGTGCCTACAGTTTCAGTGCTTACAGCACAGCTGCACCCATTAGAATCTAGTTTCGTAGGTTCCATATACAAAAATATATTCACAATATATTCGTAGGCTCTATTCACAAAAATGCTCTCTGCCCCTCTGTTCCACACATAACACAACCTCAAATACAGGGAGCCAAATGATTAGAATGGTATTCAGCACATTATTTCCTGTTCTTTAACACTGCTGGCAGCTGACAAAAGCATCTTTTAACTGAGTCAATTGGAAGCTGCATTTTGAGGTCAATGGTGCTAACCCACTTATTTTGAGGCACACATGAACTCCTTCATGCTTAAATGTACTTAGTTTTAACAAAAAGTCTGACATTCAACACTTCCTCTCAGGTTCCTCCCTTTTCTCTCTTTCTTCCCTTCCTTGTTCAAAACCTGTTCCCCTAGTTATGGAACAAGATTTAACTATAAACTGCTGGAAGGGAATTTATTGACTGGCTCTCAAGAAACAGTTTAAGCCAGAAAATTCTCATTTTTCCTTTAAAGCTTTAGGCCTCCCTTGAAAAAAGAACTTGCCAAAAACTAGAATAATAGGAATAACTGTCACGCTGTAGTATGAATTTTTGCATATTAGTTATTATGTTTAAATGATAATAGTGTTGAACTGATCAACCTCGATGATTGTATGAACAACTAAAACTCCATTTTGTGCTTGTTCCCTGCTTGACATGAGTAGATGAACTTTGTATGCCCTGTGTATGTGAGTGTCTGTGTAAGAGGGTGAATGGTGAAATAATGGCAACAATTTCATGAAAACAGAAGATTTAATTGATTGTATAAGTAACAAGGTGCCAATGTGAACTAATTAATGAATGGCTAAAGAACTCGTCTGTGATCAGGTGCAAAGAAGATAGTAAGAAGGAACTTTGCATATCCTGACATCTGAACTACACAATGCTTTAAAGGCAAAGATACCACCTACGCAATGCTTTAAGGAAGGGATACTGACTAACACAATGCTTCAAGGTGGAGATAACCAACTTTACTGGAATAACCTCAAGTTGAGATAATCAAAAGAAACAACTTCTAATTAAAAACTGAGCATGGAAAACCCCCAATGCTGAACAAAGACTTGAAATCCCTATAAAAGTGAGATGCAGACAATCCAAGATGGGGAATCCACTCTCTGCAACCTCATGGAGCACAGGCATGCATGCCTGTATACCTCCGCTCATATCCTCAATAAGCCTGGACCCAGCCATCCAGTGCTAATATTGAGTAACATCTGCTGGTAACTATAACATCTTACTGGAGTGGTTTTGTCTGCAGGTCTGCCTAGGTCTGTTTGTATGTATGCTAGTGTATGTCTGTTTGTATAACTGGTGTGTCCAAACTTATGTATCTGCTTCATGCAACTAATAAAAACAGCTTTTTGCCTTATCTCCTTTTTAAGGTCTCGCTCTTAATTTGAGCTACTGGCAATTTTAAGTAACAAAGCTACTTCAGGCTTCAGTTATAGATATTCAGGTTTGAGCAACAGTTTGTCCCACTTGGATCATGGACTTGATGGTAGGATAAGGCTTTCCTATCTGTATGAAAACACAAGGCACGCTAGAGATGCTGCAACTGTCTGCAGTAATACAGACACAATTGCAAGGCACGGAGTTTGCTAGGCACTCTCTCATCACCTTTGTTCTACTGTGGCTTTCTTGATTTATTTAATTTAGACTAAATGTTACCTTATGCTACAGCTGAGGAACTAGAGCTTGGAGGCCACACCAATGTAAAAGTCTTCAAAAGAAATGAATAAAGCTTCAGTATCACTTTGTATGTCTAGATAAACTTTGGAAATATTCTGGTTTTGTTGTAGGCAGGTAGTGTCTAACCAACCTTGTCTCCTTCTATGATCAAGCAATGAACCACTTAGACGTGGGAGACGTGGTTGATGTTATATACAGTAAAATCTCTGTTATCCGGTACTTCACCAACTGGAATACCTTAACTGGAATTTTGGTGCTGTGGTGCTTTGTCTTCTGCTGTGCTGCTGAAAGCAGCAGAATGCACACAGTGCTGTGCTTCTTGACCTCCTGCTGCTTGGGGGAGAAGGTGGGGGAGGGGAAAAGGAGTAGAAGGGAAGCTTGCACGTGGTGGCTGCCACTGCCACTCACCACTGTGCTGTCACTGCTCTGTGTCCAGCTGGAAACCCTGTGCCTCAGGTAACTAGCACTTTGAGCCAGAAAGCAGGGATTCTACTGTACCTGGATTTTAAAAAAGGCCTTTGATATGGTATCCCATGATGCTCTTATAAAAAAAAAAAAAACTAGGGAGTTGTGGACTTGGCAGAGTCCACAGTCAGGTGGGTTGGGAACTGGTTAAGGGGTCGAACCCAGACAGTGTTAGTGAACAGATCTGTATGGTCTTGGAGAAAGGTGTCCAGTGGTGTCCTGCAGGGTTTGGTTCTTGACCCCATGCTGTTCAACATCTTTATCAATAGTTTAGATGAGGATGTGGAAAATACACCGCACAATTTTGTGAATGATACTAAGTTATGGGGATGTGGATTGAAGTGGACCTGGACAAGCCGGAAAGGTAGGCAGCACGGAACTGGATTCAGTTCAATACGGATAAATGCAGAATGCTTCATCTGGGGAGAAGTAACCAGAAAACTGAATATAGGTTAGGAGATGACCTGGCTAGCACAACGGCTGAAAGGGACATTGGGGTTATGGTTGATCACAGCATGAACATAAGCTGCAATCAACAGAGCTAGTAGCACGCTGGGATGCATTAGCTGATGTGTCATGAGTAGGGCTAAGGAAGACATACTTCCTCTCTACTTGGTGTTGTTGAGACCCCAGCTTGAGTACTGTAACCAGTTCTGGGCACCACATTTCAAAAAAGACATGGAGACTATTGAAAGGGTCCAGAGAAGGGCTACAAGAATGATTAAGGGCCTGGAGGACAAACCTTATGAGGAAAGACTAAGGGATCTGGGACTGTTCAGCCTGCAAAAGAGAAGAGTGAGGAGGGATTTGATAGTTGTCTATAAGTATGTAAGAGGTGAATATTGGGAGAAAAACTGTTCAACTAGGGTGCCCCAGGGAAGGACAAGGAACAATCACCATAAACTATTAGAGGATGGTTTCAGGTTAGATGTAAGAAAGAATTTCTTTATGGTAAGGGTGGCCAGAATCCGGAATAGACTTCTCAAGGAGGTGGTGCAAACCTCAACTTCGGAGGTCTTCAAGAGGTGACTGGACAGACACCTTGCTGGGACCACTTGATCTCAGCAGTATTCCTGCTCAGACCAGGGTGGTTGGACTCTGATCTTTCAAAGTCCCTTCCAGCCCTTAATTTCTATGATTCTATGACTCTTACATAGGCACTACTGCAGAATGCCAAATCTACTTGAAGGATTCCAGCCCCATCAGCAAATACACAAAAAACCCAACCTCAGATAATTCAAACACTGAAATTCCCTTGGATGGCTCTAAGGATTGTTGTTCATCATACATACATTTCTTAACAAGGGGGAAGGAAACCAGGTTCACCACCTTTCTGCATCGAAGTGTGCCACAAAAAGGCAGAGATTTAAAAGGAGGAATAAAGCTGTCTTCCTGATAAAGCACTGGACACTGATTTTAAAGTTTGTCATATCATGTTGCCTAAAATTTTCTCCACGATCTATTTCTATTTCTTATTTTAACTTTTTTTTTTTTTTTTTTTAAACAACCACAAGTTAGCAGATCTTTTCCTGTAATATAAAATGAGATGGGGTGGTAAGGAAAATGATTAGACCACAAGACTAATCTTTCTCAACAATTGTGACGGTACTAGTAGGGATTCAGTCAAACTCTGGGGCTTGATTACCTTTTAATTGCAGACATAATCAGCCACTTAGGAAAGGAAAAATCTGGTGACCACAACACTAAAATATCTTTAAAATGTGAAAGCATGATCTGGACCTGGAGTAAAGTGCTGACTGCTTTCCCCCTGGGCCATCTATTTTAAAATGGTCACTAGAGCATGTTAAGTAAGGTACTGACTTTCAAAATTCGCTCTAATAAGTATTACATCCTCAAAGAATCTTATTTGTATGTTACCACACACCTACATACAGAGAAATGATCTCAATCTCTTCTGGAATGAAATCTATTGGTGCACTTTTTGGGGCATAAGCAGACATAACAAATGCATTGATATAAAAGGATATATGGATATGTGCCTTCTCTTAGGCCTGCATGGTTCTGTGATACAAGCATAGTGAAATGGCTCTAATTTGAACCTTGTTTCATTCAAAGTTAGGGGGAAGAAGTATCATGCAGACTTAAACATTTTAACAGCTGAAGCCTACTTTCCAGCAGCAGCTTTCTGGTCCCTTTTAAAACATCTAAAACGGGGACTGACAACCATTATGAATGGCAGGCTGCAGCTGTGAGGCACCAAATCTCCTTGTGCCTTCCTACCACTTGGTGATCTTTCCCGTGCAGTCTCCACTTACCATTGCCACCATGTGTTGCAGAGTTCCATGGCCAAGAGCCATGCTGAGGAATAAATTTGGTGGCAAGGGCAGAGAGCAAGTAGGACTGAAGTGTCAACACAGGCAAGATGTATAGCACAGCACAGGAGTATACTAGGGCGAATGGCATGCAGCAGGCAGACAGACTCTGGGGGAACCCCCTTTGTAACTCCTGCAACCTCCCAGCTGCCAACCTCTGGTCTAAAATATCTATCTGTTCTTGGCTGTTAAAAAGGCAGCACTTAATCTGTTTTAAACCGAACAACTTATTTTTTCAAGTGGCAAGCACAACAAATTTAAGCTGTACTTTTGGTAGGACACTGCAGCTAACTCAGGTGCTCTTGCACTATGGAGAGTTGCAACATGTACAAATGAATCAGAAACTGGGTTCATCATCTCATTATGTACAACAGATCCAAACACGGCTTAAAAATAGAGGTTTTTCCTATCCTCAGTTTCAACGTTCTTAATCCATACAACCTAATTTGAGTAAAACTATTAGTCACTGCTAGAGATCTAAAAGCACTTGAAGTTCTATGGGTGTAGTCTTTACAGAGATGCATTAAAATAGGAAGCATTAAAATTTATTCCTTTTCCTCAGCAGGCGTAAACTACTTCAAAATAACAACAATCACCATCACCTAAACTCATGCCTGCTCAATGCTTGTAGCTTTATGGATAAACCTACAGGAATACTTTCTAGCAGAGCAAGATGTCCCTGAGGGCAACCTGTTCTGAATGGGACCTCTGTCTCTCTCTCTTAGACACACAGACACCCACCCATGCTGCAGAGCACTCAGAATTTTCATAGCTCAAAAGGTAACATATAACTTATAACAAATAGCTATGACTAATGAATGTGCACTGTGACAAATCTTAAGTTTTACATGTGCTTCTGTTAACTTTCAAAACAACTCTCCGCTGGACTTTTTCTCTTTGGCTTTGCTCAGTGGAAAGGCCTAACATAAATTGTCTATATTAGCATGGCATATATGGTTAAGTCACCAAGACCGTTACTATTTATGGGCGGAGATTCTTGAGGAGTCCATCCTGATGCAACAGTATGCTAATCCTGGAAATGGATGAGACAAGGCAACTGAATTCTATGTATTCACATCACTTGGGCTTAAAGCATCAATATTTTACAAAAAAAATTTTCACTCCTACTTCCTGTGCTCCCATCAGCATTTTTAAGGATTGCAGTCTAGGAAAGAATCTCCACTGTTTCTCTCTATCACATTCTGCAGAAGAGCGAGATAATTTCATAATACTCCCACTCCAAAGCTTAAACCAGTTTTGGCGGAGGACAGGCTAAGCAATAAATCCATTGCCCAATAGAAGTACATTAGGAAATCTCACCTTCCTTCTTTTAAACAGGGACTACATGTGCATTAATGTGACAGCATATAGTAAGATGGCCTTATTGAAATCATTAGGAATCATGTGACTGATTTCATTAAAGCCAGGTTGTCACCAAGGCTTTGTTTAAGTTAGAGTGCAGTCTTATGGACTTGGTTAACTTAAACTCCATGCATATTTGGAACTAAAATTCGAATTCAGGGAAGCTTTTCTTATATTTGATCACAAAAGCATAGAGACCGTTTCCTCTTGGGAATTAAGGGGAGGCTTAAACTGGAGAGAAGAAAAGGTAGAGGGGTTGGTTACCTCCACAATGCACTGCATAAGGTGTAAGATGGTTTGACAGTTAATAACTACAAATGGGAAACTCCAAACATGTGCGTGCCTTGAAATAGTAATTAACATTCCCTTACAGCTGGTTTTAATGTTTTTTCAAGTTAAGAATAATTCAACTGTGAAACTTAATGTGCTTGAGTGTGGGGGTCATAGACATACCCTTCCCCGAGAAATGATCTTAACTTTAGAAATGGCAAAATTATTCATGCCAATGAAAAAATATTAAAGGTCCTATCACAGCATGAATTTCCTGCCTGAAGCAGTTACCATCACTATTTTCATAACTGAACAAGTCTAGTAGTAGCAGTAATCTAATATAACAGAGACCTTGCTTAGCAGAGATATATGTTGACAAGAATGAGCAATTAAAGGAACTGAATCTACTTTAAGACAACAGTTAGATTCTAGATATGTATAAAAAGCCCAACTTGCATATCAAACAGCTTGAGCATGCTATTATAACCAAATGAACCAAGGCTCAACAAGTTTAAAACTAGCTACTTTTAAAAGTATTTAAAAAAAAAAATACAGACTTTGATAACAACCTGTTTTGTGCAAAGAGGACTAAGCATACCAGTATTTCATAAATAATTCCAATAGGTCCTGTTGTTCCTAAGAGTTTAGCATTCTCCAAAGCTGGTTTTCAAAGGGCACTCTGCTTGAAATATCAACTTGGCAAAGCATAATTTTTCTCTGTGTACTTCAAAAAAAAATCTTAAGTTTCAAAAACAATGCTTCTATTTCTAGTGCTAGCCAAGAAAGAAATACTTTCAAAATACAAATAATATATAAATCAATGCAAAGCAATTCTTTAATTTGGAAGACCAATAATGTCAAAGAAACATCAACTTTTTCCCCAGTATTACTGGGAAATAAGCACTAACAATGAAGAATGAAGGCTTAGTTGCACATTAAGTAGAATAAAGGGTTCACAAAATTTGTGTACTCATTTGCCTATATACTTTTAAGGCCTCTACAGTGCATTGGCAGTATAAGAATTACTTGGCTTAAATAAGAACCTGATCCTAAATATCAATATTACTATGCCTTTTAACTGATCAAGAAGCAAGCATCTCTCAAGAAATTCTCTAGTGAAGGTACCATTTCATTTTGATTTGGTGGAGTTAAGAGGGGTTGTGAACAAAACCTTTGGGCATCTTCATCCTGTTTCCAAACTGGCCCCTACTTAACAGGATGACGCTTCACCACCTTTTGAGGTTGGAGGAACAAGGCCCGTACCGCTAAGCCATTCTCATGGAGGGTATGGACAGGTGTTCACTGGTACTGCTATTAGACCCTGTGCTCTGGCAACTGCAGTGAGAGGCTGCATATTCACTGCTCTAGATGCAAAAGTACCAACAAGACTTGCTGCTCTGGGAGCCCTGGCAGCAGCAAGGTCCTAGCAGGGCTCCCTGATCATAGACCTGGTAAGCATTGGCAAGCAGTCAGGGAACCAGATACTTTCCCTTCCCTCTCTCTCCACCTTGAGGGGGGGAGGGGGAGGAAAAGCAGAGGACTATGGAATGCTGAATAGTCCTAGAGACCCTCTAGTATTACGTGCAACTACAAGTGTTGTGATACAAATCTGGGAATCTTCTCTTTGGAAGTGCTACTAATTGTGCAGGACGTTCACTGTCTTTGTAGTACTAAAAACAGCTTGAATGGCTGTGTACAGTTCCTGCCATTACTGTACTTGCTCAGTTATGAAAAGAGAGGGGTTAATTGTTGCAGGCAGAAAATTCATCATATGATAGGACCTTAAATATTTTTCATTGTGTGCAAGGCATGAATACTTTTGTCATTTTTAAAGCTAAGATCTGTACTTAGCCTAGAAGAAAGGGAGCTCAACCTTTAGTAGCTGTCCCGAAGATCAATCAAGCAAGCACTGCCTTTAATTTGGAATAAACAAACTACTTAACTTGCATTAACATATGGATCCCCCCTTCTTCTCTTCCTTTTCTTGTGTTTTTCACTTCATATTCCTTTCTTGCTCTCTTCATTTTTTTTTTTTTTTTTTTTTTTTTTTTTTTAAGTCTTTTACAGTTCTCTTCCTGCCATCTAAAATTTCTCATGCACTTCTTTCTTCCCAGTTTTTTAATCCTGCCTTTCTTCCAATTCTTGTTTTCTGCAGCCTTCTTTTTCCTGTTTCACACACCCCAATTATTCACTTAGTATCATTTGGTCTAATTTCTCCCTTGGGTTACACCTGTTACTCCCCACCCCTTTTCCTTTCCTATATCAATATTTTTCTCTTCCCATATCTCCAACCATCTTTTTACTTACTTTACTTACTCTGCCTAACCATCACTCCCTTTCTTTCTCTCTTATCTTTCTCTTTTATCTAACTCATCTAAAATCTTTTTTTATTTCTTGTTTCATCTTGTTTTTCTCAAGTTTCTTTCTTGGCTAGGGACAGACATTCAAAAACTCAGAGCCTGAACTGATTCAATATTTTCAGGTTAGTCTAGCCTGCCTGCCTAGATTGAACCAATTTTAACTCTGGAAATGGAGGCACATGCCTGCAGTGGCTCAGACCAGGAGGCGGGGGGGCACTGGAGTGCACCCTTGGTTGCAGGGAAGCTGTGCTGGGGAGGCATGGCCAACTCCAGCAGTAACCTGGAGTGAACAGGCTAGGGAGAGTGTTTAATGTCCCACTCCTTGTCCCAGAGGCACAGACCTGAGCTGGGGTCCACCCAGCACTCCCCCCTCGCTGCTGCAGCGGCAGGGGTGCAGGCATGGCCCGATACTGGTCAACATGGTCCCTGAGGCAGAGGGGGCAGGGAGGGAGTTTATTCCCCCCTCTGCCCCTGGGGGACCACAGCAGGGTCTGCCAGCCCCAACTGCCACTGCTGATTACTCCTTGTGTGGGGTGTGTGGCAGGATAAGTCCCCACTGCCCAATGCCAGAGGGAGGCAGGGTATAACCTCTCTCCTTGCCCCCTTGCCTAAGGGGCCCAGACAGCCACTCTCTGGCTGCACCCCCAACCCTGCTGGAGTGGCAAGAGGGCAGGGACCCTTGATGGGGCAGCAGTCCCCGTCATGGTGTCGGGGTGCGCAATCCTCTTCTGATCAGGGGGCCTGTGCTGTGGGTACAGGACAGAGCAGGCAGAGCTGCTGTCAACTGTGCATGGCTTGAAGGGGTGGCCATAGCCCGCCAACCCGCCTCCCTCCCCCCAGCACTGCAATGTGCCTCCCTGTCCCCCCTCCCCCAACCAGGAAGAGGCTCATACTTCAGGACACCATAACAGGAGGTGCTGCCAAGGGCATTTGCTGCTGTAGTGGCAGGGGAGATGCAAGAGGCTGGCTGGCATAACCCCCTTAGGTAGGGGGACAGGGAGGGAGTTATTTCCCCCTCCCTCTGGCATCTGGTGGAGGGAGCAGGGAAGGGGCTTATCTCACCACTCACCCTGCACAGGGACCAATACACGGCTGCAGCCAGGGTTTGCAGACCCTGGCTGTGGTCACCTGAGGGCAGAAGGGGGAGCAACCCCCCCCCCCGCCCCCTCTGCCTCAGGGGGCTTGGAGCAGCGGGGGAGCTCTTGTCTGATGAGTTGGTGGCGGAAGCCGCCTGTGTACAAGTGCAGAGGAGTGGCTAACCCAGCATGCAGAGGAGTGATGTAAAGGATTGCCCGTGCACAGTGGGGGAGAGTGTGCAGTGTGGAGGTTGTCTGCAAACACTGTGCAGCAGTAGGAGTGAGGGGATTAAATTCATTTTCTGACATGACATCTCAAACTCATACTGAATGGTTATAAATAACGTTAGGCCTGAATTCAGAAAATGGCTTCCCACTGTCAGAGGAGTGAGGTTCTGGAAAAGGCTACTCAGAGGAGTACTTAGGCTCGTTTAAGATGGAGCTTGACTAATTCATCAATGAGAGTATGATGTGATTTCCCAGGATACCAGCAGCCCAGACTCAGTGCCCCGGATCCCCCTTTAAGTCCTGTGTACCTTCAAGTTCTATTTCAGGAAGAAAAATAGTTGCTTCTTCAATTTATTCTCTGCTTCAATTATCCTCCCAAGTATTTTTTGCCCATTCAGCAGGCATCTTATTGCTTACATTCAATAAGTTCTGCTTAAATTTCAGTTGCTAGTTTCCATTTTAAAAAGACTCAAAGGTTATTTAAAAAAACAGCACAGGCTTATCAGATCCAAACAGCTACCTAGACTTATTCTCACAGCAGAGCAGAGCAGAGCAGAAAATTTAACTTTTCATGAACAAAGCCCCATTTACTAGTTGATCAGCAACTCTTAATTGGATTGAGCAAATATTGAGAGCAAAAATGAAGCATTTCTAATACTGATGTCTAAAATAATTTAGAAACAGAGAGGCATTTCAAGGCTTCAGGTGAAGCATAAACACAGAATACATCCATATTGGCTACACTGATCTTTCATTTCCTGCAAGGTCCTGATAGTGTCTTTGTAGTAAGCATTGCTATACTGTACTTAGTGTATGATATAACAGGTTACAGCAAACTGATTTACAACCTACCAAACAAGAATATTGACGGTATACGAATTATTAGGAGAAATTAATCTCTCTTTCAAAAGTTTTTCTCCCCTGCATTTATGGTAGAATTGCAAACAAGTTCCTAACATTTCCACCACCTCTGAAAATTACTGAGACTAGTTTTAATAAAAAAAAAAAAAAGCCAAAAAGTTTGCAAAGTTGTTCATTATTTACTTAAGAGTAGAAAGCCTTCATTCATTTACCAGTTGGCCTTTTTTTGAGAGTTCATAACAAAAAACCTACCAATTGTTTTCCTCTTCCATAATTGGCTTTACTCTGATAGCAATTCTGCCACTGTCCTCAAGGCACTACCGCTTCTAGTCAAAGCTAACATAACTGCAATAAGGACAGCATGTATAAAAGCAGGAGACAGTAGCTTAAGCAGAAGCTGTGATTACATACTAGATAGAAAGCAAGTATATTCATGATGCCACCGGAAATTACCACCATCTATTTCTAAATATACAAATAATACTGCTTGCACTGAAAATGCTGTGACATTGTTAGCAGATCCAGTTTAGCAAAAATAAATACTGAACAGTGAGCTTTGCTGCCAGGTAAACTGATAGTAACAGAATGCATATAAGATGAGAACTTTCAGCAGCCTCTCATCTGGAGGCTTCTTTTATTAACATTGCCTCCAGTACCTGGAAAAACCATTGCCCAAGAATCAACATTGTAAAACTTCCACCCTCAATGCAATAAACTAAGGATGTTTGCAGCAGACTGATTTTAGGCTACAAGTTGTTCTACTTTGCATTTTAGCTAAAAATATAATCAGAAAACTGTTGTTAGAGTAAAACTAATTACACAAAATACTAACACCGGGAAATCCCAAGATAACAGAATTGCTGGCCTGTATTTAATCTTGCATCTTTGAGGGATCAGCTGTGCAAATACTGCAGCAGATATTTTTTATATTACAATTTCCCTTCCTGTGAAGACTTAAAGGGGTGTGGGAAGTAAGGAGCACAACTGGCAGTTTCCCAGGACTAAATATATATTGAAATCCATACAATGGTAGTATTAGCAATTTCTTCTCTCTCTCTTCTTTCAAATGCAAAACTCTATTTTTTTAAAACTTCCTACATGGCAAGGTTTCCTTGTCTTTATACAAGTTCCAAATGCAAATCCTAATGCCTCTTAGGACAGCCAACTTATAAACTACTTACACAGCTGAAAAGTTCCATTAGTTGTCTTATTAAACTATAAACTTGCATTATTTAAAAACAGATTAATGGAGTCATCACATCATAAGAAAGCTGAGCAAGCTTACCTGATCAAAATGGTTACACCTATGATTTTGTAGGAAGTATGAACTAATATTAAATGTAATATATATGACTTGTGAAAAAGCTTGAAATGTGAGGTTTTCCAGGGACCTGGTAAGATCAAGACTGCAAATGGAAGAAATGAAAATGAAAGAAAATAAAGAAGGCATCCCCCAATACTTAACTGAACTAGAATATGCATATACTGTCACTTCGATAAGCCCAGCCTTTGACCCATTTCCCAGATTTCTAAACTTAGTGGTGTATACTGTTACATCTCCTTCTCTCAGATACATTTTTACTGTAATACATCCTATGTATTTGCATAGCATTAACAGCTTTTCTCCCTACTGATTCATTCTGTTCCTTAAATTTCACAGACACTCTGATTACTTCTAGCCTTAAGCCTTATAACATATCTACAGCCCTTTCCACCCTTCCAACCTAATGTAGCTCACTATGGAGGTCATTACATCCCTCCCTAACATCCAGGTTTTACTTTAGTCCCTTATCAAAGCTCAGTCATATTTTAACTTCCTTGCAATTTCTATCCTTCCACCTAGCAGTGATCAATCACAAGTAAATCTACGTGTGCAATCTTCAAGATTCTACCCTAATCTTATCTGCATTATGCAATATACAGTATTTGTCTTCTGGGATGGGGAAAAGGCAAATGTGGGAAGTTTGGCTTAAGCCCTGCATGGAAAGTCGAACATCTTTCCAGTATGATAAAAATATGAGTTCAACCTTATCTTCTGGAACACCAAGGTCCACATCAAGCCAACACTGACCATGGGCTTGCTTGTCTGCACAGAGCTGTTTGCAATTAACTGTCAAGGGAGAAAGGAGACTTACTCCTGAACAGGTACTGTGCTCTAACTGACATCCTACTTTAATCCTTATCTTTCAAATGTAGAAGCCTTAACACAAAGCATTAGGTTCAAATCTAGCAAGCCTTGTCCAGGATGCTATTACTTGTTTTCTACTCAGAATGTATTTAAATGTTGGTGTTGTGCTGTGAGAGAGTTAATGTTCATATAGACTGGATCTAGACAGTTGATGGCTCTATTAAGGATCACAAATCTCAAACATAATATAGGAACAGTGAACCAGCTCCTTAGAACACCAATGCCATATTGCCCACTGCCTTTTACATTATCAGCTAAGAGGAGAATTTGCACATCGATCTCTTGTTATCTCCTGCTACAGTCCCACTGCAAATCAGATATGGATGTCTATGGTTGTCTGAAGACTGCAATCTACATCTGTTTGCCAACTGCAGATATGGCAACCAGCCAATTAGTGAAAAGCAAAAGTCACTGTAAGTTGCTCTTGTTTTTGTGCGATTCATTCAGCATTTCTCTTAGTAAAGTTATTCTTCTAACCATCTGTTTTCATGCCTAATTAAAAAATAATTAAAATTAAGCGTTCTTTTTTATTTGAAAGTTCAATTTCCTATCCAGTGCTACTAATTCTACAAACGTGTACTTGTTAATTTTTAAGTGATATGTACAATGCCTACAGCCTTGTATAACTACAAAATACCCAAGCTTTTAATTCTTGTGCCTTGATCTGTCATCCATTGTCTTCTAATACAGCCTGAAAACAGATGAAACCCAATTAACACAGATTAACAATAAGTGCTCAGACTGCCTGTCAACTGCAGGGTTTCCTGAAAGTAAAACTTCTTACCTCTCAAACTACTACACTAGTTGCTTAAAAAGTATGCCAAAACTAATGCTTGTATATCTTTTAATCCCTCTGGTAATATTTTTTTTTAAAAAGAAAGCATAAAGGAATTAACTGAAATTAGGAAAAGAAATCCTTGTGGTCACAAAACCCTGAAACACAGTTTATAACTTTTGGACACAGCATAATTTTTAAACTATCTTCTTTAGGTAAAAAACAAGGGGTTTTGGCAATTTTTCCTACTAGATCAACTGCATAGTGGGAGAAATATTAAATAAAATTTTGGGCACCAAGCACAAAGGTCTGCAAAAGAAGTACAGACAACCTAAAATAAATACCAGATAAAACAGTAACTTTTAATTCAGTTATGTACTCAGTTAAAGAAATGAGGGCTGTAAAATTTACAGACACGAAGGGCACTTTGTGCCTGGAAGCTTGTCTAACCTCTGCCAACTATCCAGTTGGGCAGTAATGTCCCTTCAAACCAGCTGGACTCCAGGTACATAAAGTAGCTAGGAGTGGGTGAGCAGGGTATGAGCCCAGGGTGCTGAATTCGTGGGGGTGCCCTCAAGGTCCCTTTCACACACCTCTTCCCCTCTATTTTATCTTTCCCAAACCTGGTGGGCACTCTTGTGTTCCCCCAACAGTCCCCTCCACTTGCTGTTCCATCGTGGTATGCTGCCCTGCTCCTCTTTACCTCTTTTGCTGCTCTTTACCCCCTTCTGCAGTGCCTCAGCGGCTCTGTCACTTGCCCACCCTCGTCCACTGAATTTCATTTTGTTAACTGTCTCTTAGCATACCTTTCAGTGGCAGAGATCACAAGAGCAGCCCTCAGCATGAAGCGGGAGGGTTGAGCTCTCTGGAAGGGGAGTGAACTGAGGACACAGTGGCTGGGGGAGCCGGCCGTACAATGCTCACCAGGTGTCCTGGGTTCAGATCTTACCAGTTTAATGTCTCTAGCAGAAAGGAAAATGCCTGAGGGGGAGAAACAAATTGAAGCTGACTAGGCAGTTTAATTCTAGCATTTCCTAACCTTTCATTTTTAACACCATGCCTTGGATATAGCTTGTATAAGTGAGCATAAACTGTTATACCAGTTTTCACCCCTAAAAAAAAAAATCTCAGAAGAAAGAAATGACACAGATTCATTCCAGCAGGCTGCTATAACAAATGAGATTACTTATGTGAAACAAATTTAGTTTTGTCTCTCATTTGCACAGAATTCCTCTGGATTCTGGAACTGGTTCAACATCCCCCCTATCCTACTCTTTTCCCAAGGGTCCAATCCAGTCTGCCCTCTCTAATAAGATATCTCTGCCTTCAAAGACTAACATTCTTTTAGCATCTAAGGAAACAGTTTACCAATTCCCTGAGTGCTGTAAAACAGTGTCACATAATTTATACAATTTCTCCTCAAAAGGGAGAAGTGCCTTAGTTAAGCCTAAACAGTATTTAGAAAGTGGTCACTCTAACGGCTGCCAGGTACTCTTACCCACAGTTCCACAGGACAAATAGGTCAAAACAGTATTCAACTTGTGGAGATTGTATTGTTAGATCATTATTTCCTGAATTCATTTTTCATCAGTTCTCACTGATTACAATATAGGTCAATCTATTTAGACCCTCTTTAGGTTTTTACAGCATCTAAGATAAGGCACTTCTGACTCAACTTACTCTCAATTCAGATACTCAAAACACTTTTTAACTAGGTTCTTTCTGTTGCACCTACTGACTTCTGAGCATAGACTGTTTAACGAGAATGTGGAGATGAAAATATGTGAACAATCAGCAGAGGCACAGCTCCTAGAACTATATTATATACAGAAGCATCCCAAGAAAGACACTGTTAAAGACCACACTTAATCAAGAAAATTCCAAAGAAAGAGAATCCATTCTTGTACAGCATGCAACTTCACATCTATATTAAAAAATGAATTTAATTTGGGCTCTAGAAAAAAAGGGATTAATTAACACTGTACTGAGGCCTTCAGTTCTAACAAGAATCACCTAAAAAAGAAACCCCTGTTTAATTTTGAATGCTGCATTCTACTTGCATCTCAGTCAGACTGAACTATATCGGGTAGACAATTTTTCTGAAGTCTCACACCAGGATTCTTCAAATCTTGAATAAATGAAATTTAGCATTATAAAAAGTACCTGTAGTTTCACAGACTACGGATTTTTTTTAAATTATTGTTTTAGTAACTAGGATAAGACTACTGACCATCACTTCCCAGCAACCATGCAGAAGGAAAAGATATTTTTTACTACTTTACATTAGAGATACACATTTAGCAAAGTGGTTAAGTCTGACAGAACTCAGCATCTAAAACCAGTTATCTTATTTGGCTTTTGTATCCCTGCTTCTCCACTTCACATACAGAACACTAAGCAACCTAAATTTTAGACCCTGGAATATGTGCATTGCCATAGTTTTCTGAACCTGCTGACTCTTATCCAAAAACAAACATACATATCAAAAGGTACAAGTTAAAAACAACATTTTTGTGGTATTACAAATTGTGACGTGCGAAAGGGAAGCCACCAACTAGAAAATGAAACTTCATTCTTCCCTACCTTTGTGATTGAAGATGCCCTCCATCTCCATGCTGCTTCGTGAGTGGGCAATGCAAAGCGACCCACAGGGAACAAGACCTTCTGCAGCTGGGGATCGGTCTGTGGTTCGTACCAAACACCAGTCTGGCTTGTCATGCGGCCTCTCCAGCACTTCCACTGTCTGACCCCGGCGGATAGTCAACTCATTGCTATTGCATGCCGTGAAGTCATGGATAACCACTGTCAACTCACATCCACCAGACAACTGAAGAAAGAAAAAGCAATAAGGTCCTGAATGAAAGCTGCATATTATACCTATATCTACCTATTTAGGATTGAGATATATTTGATAATGATTTAAGAATTTATTATATTAAAAAGCAGATAGACTTGTCACATATGCTGGGAAGTTTGGGAACAGTAAATAGATTCACTGCCTCACTTAAGAGAGCAAGTGAGTGCAGCTACAGGTGCACTTTAATGCGCATTAGCCTATTTTAATGTGAATTAAAGCATCACAAAAAACCCTGCACTTTTGTTAATGAGCATTAAAATAGACTAATGCACCTTCTTCTAGTACCTCACAATGGAGGTACTAAAATTAATTTGCATTAGTGAAAGTACATTAATGAACATGTAGACATGCCCAGTTAAACCCTCTCTTCACCCATCATAAATCATTCTTCAGTAAAAACAAGGCAAGGTCTCAGTGGAGTAACTAGACCAGTGGTTCTCAACCTTTTTAGACTCTACACTTCTCCATTAGACTCAAGGCACCCCTTTTAGTTTTCACTCATTTCTGGCTACAGAAAAATAAGAAGAGCAATTCTTCTGTGCCAAAGAACTCAAAGACACAACTGCTCAGAACATTTTTAACACTCTTGAATTCCTATTTGAAATCTCTGGGTTTATCTTGTGAATCATGTTTGCACACACGATAGTTCTTACATTGTGTGGCACCCTGCAGCATCCTTGAATGGCTCTTAAGGCACCCTGGTGAAGAATCATTGAACTAGACTGACTAAAAATAAGCAACTACCATAATAAGCATTATTTAGCCTCATGTTTCACAGGAACAAAAAGTAGCAGGGGAAAGTTTCCCCTTTTGGCTAGTTTTGTGGCATGATAGTGACGCAAGTCTTTCCCCATTTACCTCACAGAACCCCTCTCATGGGAAACAGTGATGAACTTACTAACCTCTTTGAAAACAGATGACATGGAGGCATTAATCAATTATCCTTCTCAGTGGCCTCCTTTCACCCCAAGAAGCAGTTACTCAGGACAAGTGCACAGGGCTGTGGTGGCTGGGGAAGGCAGGAAACCAATGCTTCAAGACATCACTTCTAGATCTAGGGCCTGTCCCTTGGTGAGAGGAAGCCAGACTGCAGAAGGGAAGTTGGTTCATTGCCCCCTCCAAGGCTCTCTGAATTAACACCTTGGAAGTGGCTGACTTGATGCAAGCATTCTGCTCTGTCTTTTTGATCCCCTGCCCCCAAAATACTTCCTACTTATAGACTTGTGTTCATGAACATAAAGCAAAGTTGGCAAAAACCTACATGGCTTGTCAATTTTCTTCAAAGCACTTTCATTAAAGTCATTCTGTTCCAGCTCAAACTTTACACTCTCTCTCTGTCTTATTGCTCCATTTACTTTAAATAAGCAGTAGCATTTGGTAAACATGGATTAATTCCTATGTTTCCCAGTTTCTTTATTACACCATGCTGGACTAAGGTTTAAAAACAATACTCAATGAATTTCTCCCTTCCACATAGTAACAATAATTCTGTAGACCCATATTACCCCTTGGTTTACCACTGCATTTTTTAAATCACAATTTGCTGTTTCCAAAACATGTTTCATTCATCCTGATATGTAACTTTCATTAATAAAGGGGGAAGAAAAGGGGGAAGTGAAATTTGGAGGAATCTTTTAAGTCATGGGATTTACTCTGCAAATCCACAAAGGAAGGCCTCTTCTCGTTTATCCTCTGATTATTAAGAACAAACACAGTTTGGAATTCTCATCTTTGCAAACATAAAAGCACAAGCTAATATACAAAGGTCTTAAATACTTCAGTCTTTCTAAGCTACCTTTGACAAATGCCAAGTTTCCTTTTTATGCTGTTATCAGTAAGACCCATGTACTTGGAGCTATAGCACTTGGATTATTACTTACATATCTTTTTATCAAATGCAAGACAGAAAGCAGGACAGTGCTCTTTCTCATCAAATAAGAATTTGAGGATTGTCTGCCAAGCAACTCAAGACATAAAACTCACAGGCTAATTCTTCCCTCTCCTCACCATCCCTCCCACAAACCACAGGAGATAACCCTTGGCAGGCAGTCTCCAGTAACTGCAGAGCTTTCCCATGATCACTGCCCATCAATCTTGTTAACTAATCCTCATTGTGTGTGTCAATAGAGTAATTTTTCTTTCCTTTTTTTTGAGGGAGAATTAGGGGCTTTGGAGAGGGAAGCAGGAACAAGGGAGAGTATAGAAACCTTATGCTTCCCATAGTTAAGGATGTAGTCAATCTGTGCCCCACAAAGTTCTGATCAGAACTTAAATCACATTGTTTCTACTCAGGCCCTCTCATCAATCCCAGCACTCCAGTTATGAGGTGCATGGCTTCAGAAAATGCTACTTTCTCACTCATTAAAAATAACTTGCAACCCTCCCCCTCTTCTTCTGCATTATGTTAGCTTTTAGTCCATTCAAACTTACACAAAGGGGAAAAAGTCAAGAGCTTTCCCTTGTTTTCTGGCACTGATTTATGTTACAGCTCTCTTCAGACTAAGTGAAGATCAATTGAAAACATCTGTATGCCTGATGAGGTCTGAGAAAAAGCTAATGGAGTCTGACTTTACAAGGTGTCAAATGCCGGTCTCCAAAGTTTTCTCACGAAAAACATATTTGTTCCCCTTCCTTCTCCCACCAGCATAAGTTAGGACCACGTTTCACCACTTTTGGAAACAATGCATCTCGTCAAGACAATTGATCTGAATACCTATAGAAGTCTGGCTCTGCTCTTTAGCTGTTTCGCTGTTCTCCCATTTCCTGTCAATAGAGATGAATAGGTACCTTATGAATATGACCAACACAGGGTGTGTCCACACATGCAAGCATATGCACTTCCAGCAGCTCAAATAGAAGCGGTGCAAAATTGAGCAGGGGCTTTTTGCCTCAGTGCACATGCCCGGACATGCATTTTGTTGCGGAGCAAATTGTGCCATTTGGGGCAAAATAATCCTGCCTGGCTCCCCCTGGATCTGCAGCCAGGGGGAGCTAGAGCCTGGGGCCAGCATAAAAAATTGTCCTGGCCAGCAGCTCAGGGCTACTTGCCCTCAGGAGCTTCTGGGACTTGGCTGGGGCACCACCCTCATCCCACGAGCTGCTGGGGACCTCAGCTGGTGGCTCCTCCATGGAGCTGTTGCCATGGGCATGTATATGGCGAGCTTCACAGACACCCCAGTCTCCCGCCGCTTTTGCAGGCAGAGGGAGACCCTGGTGTACATGATCCATGAGTGTGCCAGGAGGCAGCGCCTCCACCTCCAGAGCCTCCTCTTGAGGTTCTGCTTGAATTTCACCCCCCCACCTTCTTGTTTTTGGTCACCACACCAAGTCCTGGGACCTCCTGGTCAACCTCCTCCTGGTCCTGGCCAAGTAGGCCCTGTATTTGACCAGGAAGGAGGCTCTGGCTGGGAAGGTGTCCAGAGACTGCAAGGCCACTTTCCTCTCATTTGTCCATGCACATCTCAGGGTGGAGCACCAGTGGGCAGCATCCACTGGCTCCTTGGATGCCTTTGAAGACCAGTGGGTGCTGCCTGGGGGACTCTGCTCAGTGTCTCCTTCAGTTATTTTCACGTTTTGACCCACATGACACCCCTATTTTGTTTTTTTCATTAGTTGTCCCAAGTATTTTGTTGTGTCATCCATCCATTGGCCCCATACGTTAGGAGCTATTAGTTAGCTGTGTGGGCCTCACAGCCCATGACAATTGGGTGATACAAATAGTCAGGAGCTTCTGAGGGAGAAACCTGTGGGAAGAAGTTGGCCACACTCCTTCCTGTCCCAGGCTGCTGCACTGAACTGCACTCCACCTCAGCTTCTGCACCCTGGCTCTGACCTGCTGCCCGGCCTGCCACCAAGCTCGGGGAGGGAGCCTGCGCTACTTTTGGGCCCATCCGCCCCCACTGCCAGAGCCTAAAGGTGCCTTGCCTGCCCCAACTGCCTTGGCAGGCAAGCTCCCACCTTCACCTCCACCAGAAGCACACCCTGAGTGGCTGAACTGGACAGCTCCTATCATCGCTGCTGCGGTTGTTTTTGCTGCTGCCCCCTGTCCGGACAGAAGGAGAGTCCGCTGCACCACCTTGCACCACACCTGCACTGGATTACTTCCTAATCAACTGCCTGCTCCTGCCCTCCCCCACAGCTACCTCACTGCATCTGATCCTTCTTTGTTTTCTTGCCTATTGCTCTGCTGCTGGGCACCTGGCTGGAAACCTGGGGGGTTTCTGGACAAATATTCAACAAACAAAGCTCCTCCACCACTCCATCCATCTTTTACATCTGCCCCAGTAGCCTTCCCTGTGTGTTCTTGCCATTATGTGGTAAGTCTTGTGGTTCACTCCCCCTGCCCTGGTGCTTGTTTTGTGGCTGAGTAAGCCATTTGGAGTTTCCCCAGCCCTTGTGCGCATGTGTTTTCCCCCTCCCCCACATTCTCAAAGCATAGCCCTCTTGGTTTTTTTCCTGCCGGGCTGTAGCTCAGGGAGCTTCAGTGCCCTCCCCCTCCCTACTCCCCTTCTCCCTGACAACCCCAGTCTGCCCCTACTAGATTCACCAGTTACACTGGATATTTTGTTTTTCTTTATTATCTTCCCTGCCCTCATGTGAAGCAATGGCAGGGCAGGAACCTTCTAGGGGGGCAGATGCCCCCACAGAACTTTCTGCTCCCCCCCACTATGGGGTTGGATCCCAGCCAAGACCCCAGGGGGATGCATGCCCCCGCAGCCTCCTCCCCAGAGGCAGAATCCAACCAACCCCCTCCGGGGATGGTGAAGCCTTCAACCTCTGCTGCAGGGACAGATGGGACTCTAGTAGGGAGCCTACAGGACCAGGGGATCTCCCCTGGCCCAGTGCCTCCAGAGAGGTTCCCAAGCCCCCTCTCCCTTCATCAGGGACCAAGGGCAGAGGCAGTGGAAAGGGCTCCTCTTCAGCCTCCTCCACAGATGGGGTGAGAAGGGCAAGGGCCCTGTTCCCAAGCCTAGACCACCAGCACCTGAGGGGACCAGGTGTACTACACCCAAGATTGTGGCGGCCTCCCGGTTTCATGGCAAGGGGGTCTTTTTCCTTTCCTTTAAGGCTGCCGCACAAAAGGCAGTGGAGTGGGGGGTTGTGGTGGAGTGTGAGTACGTCCCCCTCAAGCCTCTAGAAGAGCTGGGGACCAGGGTGGTCCTCAGCTCCATCCCTTCCTATATCCACAGTTGGGCCCTGCTCTACTAGCTCCAAACCCTGGGGAGAGTTATCTCTTTGGTGGTGGCCTTCTCACTGGGGTGTCGAGACCCTGGCCTCCGCCACGTGCACTCTTTCTATGGCCAGGTTATGATTCAGCTGGTGGTGGGAGTGCAGCTGGAGGCTGAAGGGTGCCTGGCAATTTCATATCAGGGGGCCCTGTTGAGGATTTTCTATACACTGGGGGACCTGCACTGCTTCCAGCGAGTCATGAGTGCCCCATGGGCCAGGCGGGGAGGGCATCCATGGGTCCCAGTGGCAAGAGGGATGCTCCTACCACCGGTATCCCTCCCCCCTCAGGCCCCCCCTGGCACCCCAGCCACAACTGCGAGCCCACTTCCGTGAGCTCAAGCGAC
>NW_017728886.1:127999412-128018300 GCF_001723895.1 Crocodylus porosus | reverse complement strand
TGGCAGAGTCCCAGGGAGGCAGCAGCAACCAAGTGGAGAGAGGGAGCAGAGCCCCCCTGCCTCTACTCATGCCCCTGTCATGGCTGCCCCATCCCTGCAACCCTCACCTTCTACTGGAGACTATCCACCTGAGGACCACCCCATAGCTGAGTGGGTGCAGATCCCCTTTGGACATAAAGGCAAGAGGAAGGCCCAGGCACAGCTGGAGCCATCTGATGTGGAGGACTCCTCTCCTGCTCCCAAGACCACCACACAGGGGGAAGAAGTGGCCCAGCCTCTGAGGGCCTCCGCAGCTGCACCTGACAATCCACCCCTGGGCACGATCACTCTACTGACCCCTGGGCCTTCACCTATGTGAGGGTGGGGGAGGAACACACATGCCACTCCCGGTTGGACTGGGTTTATATCTCTTTGCTGCACTTTGCCTGGGCCAACTCCTCTGGCATCCAGCCGACCCCTTTCAGTGATCACCACCTTGTCTGGGTTCAGGCCATGCTAGGGCCTGGGCGTCCGGGGTCAGCTTACTGGCATTTCAATGTCAGTTTGCTGGAGGATGTGGGCTTCATGGAGGCCTTCTGGGAATTATGGCTGGCCTGGTGGGAGTAACAAGCAGCTTTCCCCTTGGCTCTGAGATGGTGGGATGTGGGGAAGGTGTGCATCCCTACACTTGGGGGTACCTGGCAGAAGGCGGCAGCCTGGGAGCAGCTTGAGTGGGAAGTGCTAGAGCTGGAGAGGCACCTGGCTACCGACCCAACCAACCTGTCCCTCTGCGGAGAGTGTTGGGAGAGGCAGGAAAAGCTTCGTGCTCTGGACACCCACTGAACCCCTGGTGCGTTTGTCCGCTTGCACGTCCAGATCCTTTGGGAGATGGACTGTGGCTTCCGCTTCTTCTATGCCCTGGAGAGGAGGCAGGGGGCCAAGAAGTACATCACCTGCCTTCTGACAGCACCCCTTCATGGATCCAGGTAAGATGTGCTGGCGTGTGGACCTTCTATGAACAGCTCTTCTCCCTGGATCCAACCAACACTGAAGCCTGTCAGACCCCATGGGAGGGACTCCCGCAGGTCAGTGTGGGCGACTGGGACCCGCTGGAAGCTCATCTCACTCTGGCTGAGTTTTCGGCTGCCTTCTGCCTGATGCCTGGCAACAAGGCATTTACGGGCTGACCTTGGAGTTCTACTGGGCATTCTGGGATGTCCTCGGCCTGGACCTTGCCACGGTCTGGGCCGAATCTGAGGGAAGTGGGGGGGCTCCCCGTGTCATGCCAGAGGGCCGTGCTGACCCTCCTGCTGAAGGAGGGGGATCCCCGTGACCTTAGGAACTGCATGGACTACAAGGTGGTAGCGAAGGCCATCTCGCTGCACCTGCGGTCCATGCTGATGGATGTGATCCATCTTGACCAGACGTACATGGTACCCAGATATTCCATCTTTGACAACCTGTACCTGGTTCGGGACCTCCTGGAGCTAGCACACTGGGAGGGCCTGTCTTTTGCCCTCCTATCTGTGGACCAGGAGAAGGTGTTTGACAGAGTGGATCACAGGCATGCTGTGGGCCTTTGGCTTTGGACCGCACTTCGTACGGGCTCTCCAGGTGCTGCATGCCTCTGCAGTGTTTCGTCAACCTCAACTGGACCCTGACGGAGCCCATCCTGTTCAGGAGACGGGTGTGTCAAGCCTGCCTTCTGTCAGGCCAGCTATACGCCTTGGCTCTGGAGCTCTTCCTCGTTTTCCTGCAGAAGTGGGTGGCAGGGTTGATGTTCTTGGGAGCCGGCAGCATGGCTGGTCCTATCAGTATATGTTTACATCGTATTTTTCATGGTCCAGGACTCAGGTGACCTGGCATAGGTGGAGGCCTGCCAGGCATTGTACTTGGCAGCCTCCTCTGCCCGGGTCAACTGGGTGAAGAGCTTTGGTCTGGTGGTGTGTGATGGGTGGCAGGTGGGCTCCCTCCCACCCAGGCTCTGTGGGATCCGCTGGAGTGTGGGCTTGCTGCTCTACTTGGGGGTTGGTCTCCACATCCAGGTCCCTCGCAAAAGTCGCCCAGGCTGCTGACCTGCTCAATTGAGCCCCTCATCTGGAACCCCCAGCTGGAGGTGCCAATGGCAGAGGCACCCCAGTTGTGACAGAGTTTGATCCTGGCTGGTGGAGGACTCATATTGGAGACCTCCTGGACAACAATAGGTGTGAGTGGGTGGACCCCGCTGTGCTGGCCTGGCGGATGGATGGGTCTACCTGCTGTCTGGTCCAGGAGATGAAATATGCCCTACCTCCCAACGCCCTTGACCTTTGACCAGGTCATGCGCAGTGGTGGTTCCTGCCCCCCATGTCCTCCAGCCCCATAGAATTTGTCATGGGGCCAGTGCCTCACCCAGCTTCATGGCACTCCCAGCTCCAGCACCTGAGCCAGCTGGAGGACACCAGACCAGTCCACTTTTCCATTGTCCAATGCCGCCACCCCTACATGCTCATGTGCTGCACTGTTCACCATGCTGCCCTTGTATCTCACCCAGGCACCAAGTGGCAGGATCTGCTCAGTGACAGCATGGCTGGGGCACCCCAGTGGCTGAGTCTGTACTCCACCCTCATCCCATGAGCCACTGGGAATCTCAGCTGGCAGCTCCTCCATGGAGCCGTCACCACAGGCACACGCCTGAAGCAAGCTTCACTGACACCCCGGTCTCCTGCCCCTTCTGTAGGCAGAGGGAACCCCTGGTGCACATGACCCATGAGTGTGCCAGGCTGCAGCCCCTCCAACTCTACCTCTAGAACCTCCTCTTGAGGTTCTGGTTGAATTTCACCCACCACCTTCTTGTTTTTGGTCACTCCATCCGTGGCCCCACCAAGTCCCGGGACCTCCTGGTCAACCTTCTGGCCCTGGCCAAGTGGGCCCTGTACTTGACCAGGAAGGAGGCTGTGGCCGGGAAGGTGCCCACAGACTGCAAGGCCACTTTCCTCTCACTAGTCTGTGCATGTTTGCTGGCAGAGCACCAGAGGCAGTGTCCACCAGCTCCTTGGATGCCTTTAAGGACTGGTGGGTGTCGCCCCAGGGCTTTGCTTGGTGTCCCCCTCCAGAGAACTTCTTTTCACATTTTGAACCTACGAGTCCCACATCACTTATACCCTTTTCTTCCTTAGTTGTCCCACCAAAAATTTTTTATTTTTATTTTTTTATTAGTTGTAGCTTTCAAACTTAGCTGCACTACTGTGTGGGGCCAATTAGTTAACCAGACAGGAGCCTCTCAGACCCAGACACTTGGTATGTGAGGACACTGGCCCTTTGTGTCAACTAGACTACTGAAGCAGCATCCCAAATTCACTTTTTAAAATACTGCAAAATCCACAATTAGAACAAAAGGAGGAGCTCCAGGCTGCAGTCCAGAGACCGCACGCCATCAGGGACTATGAGCAGGAGATAGACTCCTACTGTCAGGCCCTTCTCCCCCAGGAGGCAGAGGGAAGACCACAGTCTCCCTCAAGGACAAGGGAGGACTTGGGGACCTCCTCTTCTGTCCAGCCATGTTGTTGGACCAAGGTGCTCAAGGGCCCCAGGGCCCACCGCACCAAGGCCCCTGCCCCACTGGAGCTTTGCAACAGGTATGAGCCTCTTGCAGCCCCAGCAGAGCCTGCTGAGTTGCCAGCTCCCGCAGGCAACACAGAGGACACTAGCTACTGTCTCTACTCTCCCCAAGACCAAACACAAAGCGTTCGTCATGGGAGACTCCATCCTGAGGGGGCAATCTGCCGCCCTGACCCCTTAGCCCAGGGAAGTTTGCTCCACCTCTCTCTGTTGGGGAGGAGGCTCTTCTCAGCTAGACTGGCTGACCTGCTCCACCGGGCTTTAAATTAAGCCCACCGGGGGATGGGGGGACTACTGCTGCTGCTAGCCCACTGAGTGGTCCTTGCAAAGCCAGCAGGCCAAGGCACATAAGGAATCTCACCTCAGCCCCAGCCCTGGAACAAAATATAGGCAAGGCAAGAGCCCCTAAGGGGACACTTGCATGTCTATACACAAATGCCAAGAGCCTGGGAAATAAACAGGAGGAACTTGTTCTCCTCCTAAATGCAAATAACTACGATGTCATTTGGATAACAGAGACCTGGTGGGACTCCACCCATTACTGGACCATGGGTATAGACGGCTATACCCTGTACAGGAGGGATTGAGTGGACAAAAGGGGCGGGGGCATAGCTGTCTATGTCAAGGAAAGCTACGCATCCCTACAAGCTGACACTGGCACCCACGGTGGACAACTTGAGACCCTCTGGGTTAAAATCCATGGGGAACATGGTGCAGGGGATACTATGGTGGGGGTCTACTACAGGCCCCCTACCCAGAGTCAAGACCTCAACCAGGAGTTCATCGGGGAATTGGCTGAGGCTGCACAACCCCAGTGTATGGTTGTCATGGGAGACTTACTACCCAGATACCTCGTGGGAGAAGCACTCGGCCCAATCCGAGCAGTCGCAAAGCTCTCTCTCATGTGTGGATGACCTCTAGCTGATGCAGGAAGTCTATGGGCCGACAAGAGGTAAAGCACTGCTCGACCTTGTACTGGCAACCGGGGATGACCTAACTGGCAACCTAACAATTGAAGGGAAGCTGGGTGACAGTGATCATGAACTGATCACCTTCACCATCTGCCATAAAGCTGGCAAGTCAGTCAGTAATACAGAAGTCCTCGACTTCAGGAAAGCTAACTTTGACAAGCTAAGGAGGCTTGTCAGAGAGGCCCAAAAGGTCACGACCCAATGGAGGGGGGAGTTCAGGACGCATGGATGCTCCTCAAGGGAGCAATCCTGGATGTGCGAGCAAAGTCCATTCCGTCTTGGAGGAAAGGCAGCAAAAGGGCACAGCAGCCCCCTTGGCTCTCCAGGGAACTGGCGGACCTCCTGTGTCTTAAAAGGAAGACCTATAAAGGATGGTGGACTGGAACTACCAAGGAAGAATATTCTGTTTTAGTCCAGACTTGCAGAGAGCAAATCAGGAAAGCCAAGGCTGTGATGGAATTCCAGCTAGTTACAAATATCAAGGAAAATAAGAAGTCCTTTTTTAGATATGTGGGCAGCTGGGGGAAAAGTAAGGGCAACATTGGACCCCTGCTAAACCAGATGGGACAACTGACAACTGACACCCAGGAAAAAGCTAACTGGCTAAATGGGTACTTTGCATCAGTTTTCCGTCAGGCCCATGGGACTATGGGTCAGGGAGGCCCGGGTGAGAGATTCCTTGTCCTTCATTGAAGCTGACCTTGTGAAGGAACACCTTGACAAGCTGGATACCTTCAAGTCGGCCAGCCCTAATGGGTTACATCCCAGAGTAGACAGGGAGCTGGCGAGCATCATAGATCAGCCCCTGGCATGGATCTTTGAGAGTTCTAGGTGCTCTGGTGAAGTGCCCGATGATTGGAAGAGGGCCAATGTGTGCCTATCTTCAAGAAAGGGAGGAAAGTAGATCCGGCAGACTACAGGCCCATCAGCCTAACCTCTATCCTGGGGAAAGTCTTCGAAAAGATTATCAAGGAGGCCATCCTTAATAGACTAGCTGAAGGCAATAACCTGAGGGATACCCAGCATGGGTTTGTTGTGGGTAGGTCTTGCTTGACCAATCATTTCCTTTTATGATCAGGTGACTTATCACCTGGACAAAGGGGAAGAGATTGACATCATATACCTTGAATTTAAAAAAAGCCTTCGATTTGGTATCCCATGATCACCTCGTCGTTAAACTGGCTAACTGCCACCTTGACGTCACCACAATCCACTGGCTGGGGAACTGGCTCTGTGGTAGGACCCAGAGGGTGGTGGTTGATGGGAACCAACTGTCTTGGTGTGCTGTGACTAGTGGGGTCACACAAGGCTTTGTCCTAGGGCCTATACTATTTAACATCTACATCAATGATGTGGACACTGGTGTCAGAAGCAGACTGGCCAAGTTTGCCAATGACACCAAACTCTGGGGTAAAGCATCCACACCTGAGGACAGGAGGGTGATGCAGGTGGATCTGGACAGACTAATGAAATGGGCAGATGAGAACCTGGTGGTGTTCAACACTGAAAAATGCAAGGTTCTCCACCTTGGGGGGGAAAAACCTGCAGCATGCTTATAGGCTTGGCAGGGCTGTAGTCCCTAGCACTACAGATGAAAGGGACTTGGGGGTCATGGTTGACCACAAGATGAACGTGAGCCTTCAGTGTGATGCTGTGGCTAGTAAACTGAGCAAAACGCTATGTTTCCATAGATGCTTCTCAAGCAGATCCCGGAACGTCATTCTCCCGCTGTACTTGGCCTTGGTGAGGCCGCAGCTGGAGTACTGCGTCCAGTTTTGGGCTCCACAATTCAAAAAGGACGTGGAGGAGCTTGAGAGGGTGCAGAGGAAAGCCACGCACATGATCAGAGGTCAGGAAAACAGACCTTACAATGAGAGGCTGAGAGCCATGGGGCTATTCAGCCTGGAAAAGTGCAGGCTCAGGGGTGATCTGGTGGCCACCTATAAGCTTATCAGGGGTGCTCACCAGGATCTGGGGAATGACTGTTCACCAGAGCCCCCCAAGAGATGACAAGATTGAACGGTCACAAACTCCACTGTGACCAGTTCAGGCTGGACATAAGAAAGAACTTCTTCACTGTCCGAGCCCCCAAGGTTTGCCACAGACTGCCACCTGAGCCGGTTCAAAGTGCCCAATTTGAATGCCTTCAAAACACATTTGGATGTTTATCTTGCTGGGATCTTCTGATCCCTGCTGACTTCCTGCCCCTGGGGCAGGGGGCTAGACTCGATGATTCTCTGGGGTCCCTTCCAGCCCAAATGTCTATAAAATCTATGAAAAGAGAAAGAGAGGGGAGGACTGATCAGATGGGCAATGTTTTATTTCTATGTTTACAAAGTTAAAGAAATTTGGAAGCTTACCAGTGGTCTCTAGCATCATAATAAAATAAATCCTAAATAACCGCAAGTTTTAATGTTTGCTTTTGGTTTCTTTATCACATGGTGGGTGTGTAATGGGGGCACATGGGGTTTGCAGGAGGAAGTGGAAAGGGGGGTGGGGGGGATGTAGGGGATAGGAGTCAGTGTGTTGGTAGGTATGGGGGACTGTGGGTGTGGGAGCTGCTTAGGAGGGGTGGGTCCCTTGCATGAACGCTGCATGCCCCCGGCGACTGGGTGGGTGCAGCAGCACTGGAGGCAGCGGGAGTGTGGCAGCAGTGGTAAGCTCCCACAGATGCCACTGGTGCTGTCGGGGGTGGAGGGATAGGAGGTAAGCACCAGCTAGGGGTCGGTGACCACCTGCAGATGCCGCCAGCAGCAACAGTGGTGGCTAGCGGTGATCGCTAACTGCCCACAGATGCCACTGGTGGCAGGGGCAGTGGCAAGCAGTGACTGAGGGGGTGCACCCATGTGCACTGCCTATGTGCTGCCAATGGTCTCCTGCCCCCTACACAGCACACTGACTACCCTGCCTGCAGAGTCCTAGCCTCCCCCTCCCCTGCTGGTCTCCAGACCCCAGCTCATTCCCCTGCTCCTCTCCAGCCTCCAGAGGAGAGAAGGAGAACAAGCAGGAGGCTGGAGAGAATAGGAGAACAAGCAGGAGGCTTGTTTCCCCCCACCCCCACTCCTGTTGGTTCCCTGAGCTCCCTGTTCATTCCCCTTCTCCCCATTCATTCCCCCCACCTCCCTTGGGAGGCTGGAGACAGTAGGGAAATAAGCAGGAGGCTGGAGACAGCCCCATGAGATGTGCTGGAGACATTCTCCTGCTGCTGAACAAGCAGGAGGCTGGAGAATAAGCAGAAGAATGGTCTCCAGGTCTCCCTCTTCCACTTCCTGCTCACCTGCAGCCTCCCAAGGCTGGAGATGAGCAGGAGAATGAGCAGGGGGCTGGAGACAAGCCCCTGGAAATGAGCTGGAGACATTCCCCTGCTCTCTCTAGCCTCCTGCTCCTTCTCTGCTACTGTTGGTGAGTGTGGGAGGACTGGGGGATTGAACTGGGTGAGGGGGGAACAAATGGGGAGTTCGGGGAAAGGAATGGGGCTGGGCAATGGCCTCCCCTAAGGTCCCCTCCACCCTCCTCCAGTCCCCCAACCCCCTACTTACCTGGCAGAAGCCAGGTCTAGGTCTCTGTAGCTTACACTGCTGCCTGCCCCACATGGGCAGCCAGTGTCCTTTACGACTGGGGAAAGGGCCAACCACAGAGATGCTCCGACTGGCTACCAGAGCGTCTCTGTGGAGGACCGAGCCTCTGGTTGCCAATGGGCATGATCCGGGACCGTGCCCTGACCCAGTTTTTTGTCCCAGTGTATTGTTTGACTCCTGGATATCCAGGGGTCTAATTTTGCTCCCCCACTGCAAATTTGCAGTGAGGGGAACTTTTTTGTTTCTGCACGTGCCTCTTACAGTGTCTCAAAGGGGTGTGAGATGCTGCAAGAGGTATGTGCGGGCTCATCTGGACATACCCATAAAGGCCAGATGCTCTCTGCTTTTAACAGTTGTTCTTCTTCCCCATTCCCTTAATTAAATGTAAGCTAACTAATATCATGTGTTAATTTTTTTTCTATTCAAGCACCCAAGCCAAATAGAGTCCTAGAACAAAGAGAAGGTGCACAGATGAAATTTACTGTTTTTCAGGTGAAAACTATTAAATAAAGGGAGTTTAGCAGTGAATGTGGACAGTACAGGGAACAAATTAATACACATCACTGCTCCATATAATGTTAGCTATTTAAACACACTGCAGCTCACACCACAGATGGCACAGCAGGCAGTGTTACAAAGGGCAATACTAAACTCAATTCTTAGAACTGCACAAGCTCTGTAGGCAAGCTCTGGGATCTCTTTCACACTGTAGTTAAGTATCAGGAGCCAAGATCTCCTACCAACCACCTCATCAGAGGGCAGAATAATTTTATGAAAAAAACATTAGATATAACTCTAAACTTTTGTCTTACCTTTGGAACTGAATAATCATTCCAACCTGAATTTCATTGTTAGGCAACATTTCTCTTTTTCAATTGTTTCTGCAGCCTTCATGTTGCTTAACACAGCTTATAATGCAGTTTCATCTTTAGCACTGATAAATGCAATTGGAGAGCTAGGGGTGTCTGTGATTAAATACACTACTCAAACAGCTGGTGCTGCACAGTTTTGGCAAGTCTATCTGGAGGAAGAGAAAAAGAAACCTAATAGAATGGGTGAGATTGATTTGTGCTGATGAGAACATTAGGGATTCAAAGCAGCCTAAGTCCAGTTTAAAAAGTTTCACAAGGGATTTTAAATTATTTGCAGAAATTAATTCTTCTCTGTCAAGAAACCCCTTATGCACACTCTATAAATAATAAATGAAGAGGCAAAGACTGAACCACAGAAATTGCTGGAAAAGCAGAGGTAAAATAAGAAAGGAATTCTAACTCACTGAACAGCCACAGCTTTAGAGGGGCTAAGTTTTTAATTAACTAACTTAATCTGTGACAAATGCCAGTAGGTTGCACATATTGATAGTCTGATATATAATGTTTTATACAGGTTGGGTGATTTTTAGTGGAGTGGTAACACCAATGGATTGACCTTCCATCCCCAAAATATAACCACCAGATGCACATAAAAGGAGTTTCATATCTTCCCACGTTAATTAAATCTTGGCATTGTGCAAGCAAAATTTCATATGCATGCACACACACAACCCCCACACCCCATTTAAAAAAAACGCTAAGTATAAAGCAAACTAAGATGACTTGGTGTGAAATGAAGTGAATGGGACTGTTTTTAGCACAGTATTCCTAGGCTAGGACTGGAAACATTCATCTTCTAGTTCTCACTGCAGTTCCGCAACTGGCTATCTGCTTGTGGATTACATCTCCAAAGTAATTTTTGTCTCCCCACAGTGCTCCAACAAAACCTCTTCCTCTCACCTGTGTGCCAAACAACCACATGCCTCCCAGAATAGATTGTTCTCTTTCCTGACGATGGAAGCTTCACTAGAGTAATGCTGCTGGCAGTTCTAGTTCTGCTGCTCAAGAAAAGCCCACTGGAAGAATGAGGGCTTTTCTACACTGGGGAGAATATACAAAGGAGTGTGAAATGGGCCGAGTGTGCCATCTTGGTTAACAATCAAGAACTGAATCAATCAACAATTAGGGAGACTGTTTAGCCAGATACTGTTGTGGTTACATTACTGAAGGGGGCATGGTGGGGAGAACATAGCATGCAACTTTTGACTTGAGATGGTTTACTTAACAAGGGAGACACTACAAGAGGACTCCTAGCGTGAAAACAAGGGAAAACATTTGACCTGGTCTGGGCAGGATATGATAAATTGATTCTCTCACTTATGTGACCAACTCTTTTCTCTGATAGATTCTGATGTATCTGATTGCACACTTAAGGGAGGGAGGAGAGGATAACTTTAAGTTATTCTGATTTACCAAGGTCTTTTCAGAGAAAAATATTGCCAAATCAGGGATACAAAGTAAGAAACCATTTCTTCAGTGTACTTCCTGAGTGATTCAAGTAGGTTTATATGGAAACTCTGGATGAACATGACTGTATCCTTATTAACACAAGGATGGAGAGACAAGCTCAATGCAGGAAGTAGTACAATAGTATGAAGCCATGTGTTGGCCAGAATCTCCTATTTCCCTCCACCTTGCTTCATAAAGCTCACATCCTCCCTCTCCCACAGGCCCCATCTCTAAAAGATGCTTCTCTCAGGGACATATTCCAGACCTAATATGTAAAATAATCACTATCTACACAAAAAATAGGGAGCAGACAAGTCTGCAAGAGATTGTCATCATCTGGCCTCAAGACTGTCCTCAACCCCTAATAAAAAACCATGGGCAAGTCACAAGGCGCAGCTGAAATGCACCTAGCAACCCAACATCCAGGTACAAAACAAAATGGTATACGTACCTAAAAAATGGGCTCAAACAGACGTGGGGCCCCAAGTCCAAAAACAAAGCCACAATATTTCCTCCTCACAGGAGCCTAATCCTAGTCACCCAGCTCATTCGGTAACTTCTTCTCAAATCTCAAAATTAGTACATAGGCAAAAGGCTGGCCTGCCCAGAACTGCTCCTATCTGAGCAGACAGACATCTCCGCTGCTTCCACATAGGGAGAAAATCCCCCAAAAACCCCACACTTAACTTTCAGCTCAGCAGCCCACACCAAATGCAGTGCATGACCAGAAGAAGCACTGTGTCAGTTTGACCCAGCTCCCCAGCATCGGTATAGCTTACACTCTTTAGTGGGCCTTTTTGGAGTTCTTACCTAATAGCTGACAATCAGCTATAGATAAAAGAGCCAAAAAGCCTTGCTGAAGCATGCGAATTATACAGATGCCGGGGAGCCAGGTCAAATTAACACAATGCCTCTTTTGGTAAAGAGCTGTTCTCACCCCCCCCCGGACATCTGTGAGCATCCCTACTCCCCAGTTTAATTATGACAGGAATGGAGAGGCCTAATGTCTACAGCAGCGGTTCCCAACCTCATGTCATGACCCAAATGAGGGTTGCAGGGGCAATGCTGGTGGTGCCACACACAAAAGACAAGCCGCCCCGCCCCCCGGGTACTGCACACCACTTGTGGCAGTGGGTTGAGGCAAAGAAAGCTTGGGAGCCACTGGTCCACAGTCATACGGGGATGTCAGTGCCTCTTCTCATCTTGATGGTAACAGCAAATAGGTCATCTTATGAAACCAAGTCAAGCAAAGCTAAAGAACCTACCTCTTTTGAATGGCAGGGGCCTTTCTCTGCTCCTTACCACCACTTCAGGAGGGATGTCTCAGAAAGAAAAAACAGCACCCGCTTCCCCAGCTTCTCTACCACAATAACTTGAGGGAAAGATGGTGTCACAATGGGACAGTAGCTGAGGCCTCACCTTTTCACTTTTCCACTCCCACCAGGGTCCTTGGTTTGGCTGGGGTGCAACAATCCCCACAAAAGAAAGACTAGATTTTTTTAAACTTTTGATTGTGCATAAATTTGAAATAGCTAACATATAAGGCGGCTGCTCTGGATATTTGTTGCAATTTGCTTCCAAACTCCACAGCTTTGTAGTAACCCTAGGTTGACTTCCAGGAAATCTCTCCCCCCATTTCCTCAGGAAAATCCTTTTTGCTGAGTGGATACACAGTTCATATTTATGTTATGTAACAGTTTGTTTATTCTGCTCTAACCACATATAAATCATTTTTACTGGAGAAAACAAATGCTTTTATTCAGGTCTTGAGCATCATCAGGGCACTTGATTTTTACTGTGGCACATACACATAAATAATAAAGTTATATTAATAGTCTAATGCTTAATGGTTTCATCACCTGATTGCAGCTATTTTAAATTGGGTAAAATTAATTGTTTTGAACAGAGTGATCCCTTTATTTCGCTGTTTCAAATTTAATGAACCCCCCACCCCAGGCCAAATAGTCTGTGGAATTTCATTTAGAACCAATAAGCTGTTCAGCTCAATTACATTAACAGCACCTAAAAATCTAGCCTTCTACCCCTTTTACTACCTCATTCTGTAAGTGATTTAAACATTGTTAAGCCTTTATACCACAAAATCATGTGCCAAGTTTCAGCCCCAAGTGGACCATAGCTAATGAATTAAAAATCTGTTACAAAGATAGATACGATTACTTATAATACTGCAACTGTATTCATATTCCCCAGACTATCATGGTCTCCTGTGCCCTCATATGAAAATTAAAAAAAAACACAAAACATTGGTTTTCCTAATAGCTTGTCACCTCTACTTCTTCCTTAATATGTTTAAGAAATCAAGAACAATTTTTACTTAACATACCAAATCTATGTAGGCACTTAATTTACTTTATCCATATAGTTATATTTAAAAATCTGTACAAAGGGCTGCATCTGCAGCTTTTTCAAGAAAAGTAACAGAAAGTTGGTAGTAAGATACTGTCTTGTGAAGACCTGATTATTTTACCAGGTATAGTATATACCATTTTCAGCACATACATTAAACTAAACAACAAAATGTTGAAGTCAATTAAAGCCCCTAGTGTGTCCTTTCCCCACCCCCCCACATACTCAAGTTATAAAATAAAAAGTTTGCAGTAAATCTCTCAGTCTTCACCTTGAATTAATGATGTTTTACTGCATTAATCCACGGAACCCAAAATGACACATACTGATTTTTCAGTATCTGACAGAGACGAGAACTTTTTACAACCTCAAGCCAACTGACGTGCATTTTGGACAAAGCATAGGTGATACCCCATGTCCCAAAATAAACAGCTGCCCTCCTCTGTTAATTATGATGTAATATTCCCTGAGAAATGGGTGGCTTGTCTTTAGTTTCCTCTCAAAGCAATGCTTCATGCATCATGTGATAATTGTTAACAGACTTGGCTGAATGGAATTCCATTAGGATTTTCTTAAATTTACTGATTGGCTTAACAACCTAACACATCTATAAAGGAGCCAAATTTCTTAGCAGCATCCCACCTAGCTGGCATTATAAATTAAAAGAAGAGGAAGACTAGTGAACGTTATAGCTTACCAGGTCCAATATTAAGTTTCTCCATGAGTTCAGCAATGCTCCTAATGCAGATTAGGCCCTACATTATACTAATGCAGAAATGCCTGTTAGAACTCTTATCTATCTGTGTATCTGCCTGCACTCTGAGCAAAGCAGAGAAGGACCAAGCATTTTTTGAAAGCTGCATGCATTAATCCTCTCCCTCAGGGTATGTATATTCAGTGTGGTTGTATAAATTCATTTACACATTCTGGATCCAGACACTACCAAAGTCAAAGTAGATTTTTATCCAAATAAAACAAAGGAGGAAATTAGACAACAAAAGCTGCTGAGAGATTTCCACTTCTGCCTCCAACTCGCCCTTCCTCCTACAGCTTGTGCAGCATATTTCTGGCTTACAGTTGTACAGCTACAGTACACGATCTCTGCATGCAGCAGCTACAGACTGCCGGCACAAATGCAGCTGACCCAAATGCGGCTTACATTTGCCAGACATAATCGTCTCAACTATGCAGATCTTGATGGGAGATGAACTTCTCTGCTTCCTTGTCTTCCTTGAGTAGCAAACTACCTGTATGCTTGACTCAGTAAAGGGGATCTTTTTTTTTTGCCTGATAACTCGTGCTTGGAACACTCAGCTACCCATCCTGCTATATGATCTGCTCAGCGATTTGGCTCACTAGATCCACTCACAGTCAGTGAGATTAGAGTGGGAGAAAACAAAACAAAACAACTCCTCCCTTGGCCCACCTATACCCCACACCTACTTTCTTAAAGAGTTTAATTGTTGCTGCCCTTTCAAAAATTATATTCTTATGTCCAGAATCCCCAATAACTTTCTGATTGTACTTCAGATATTATTATATTTCTTGTTTGCCATCTTCTGGGATCTCTGGTTAACTGGCATTTGCAACCACATATTAACACCAAGTTTTTATCTTTCTTATACTCACAGAAAAAACCCTCAGTTGCTGTACTTGCCTAATAAGGTCACTCATCTACAATAAGCCTGTATGGGAAAAGAAAACGTGCCAAAATGGTATGGCACAACATATAATGACACAGGTTATCCTTTAATTAACAACATAAATTTCAACAGCTTGTATGAAGGAAAATTCTACTAGTTTTGTAAAACAACTCATTCATAAACATGCCATCATTTAAGAATTCTACACCAAAACACAAAGAAGGCACAAACAAATGCCTAGCTATCACACATGGTACAAGGTAAGTTTTTAGAAAGATAAAGTGAGATTAGGCAACACACTGGAGGTTGATCATCTGATTTTAGTCTCTCTTTCTCTCTCTCAGGGTTCTTCATTTTCAGTGTAAGGTGGCCTTGAGTCAAAACTTTAAATCATTCCAATGTGGAGGAAAACAATGGTGCAAGTCCAGCATAAACTGAAGCCTTTTGAGAAGGCCCCCAGTTTAAAGCCATGATCTTCCATTGCCAAGAGACTGCAACACTTTTTGTTAAGCTGCTCAGAAACATGGCTAAATAAGGAAGCAGTACTAACCACTAGCAATATTTCTAAGTGCTTGTTTGACAAGAAAAGGGAATGCCACTCAGGGCTCTTACCTTATCACTGTCTAGTGTGTTCTGTGAAGTCCGTGATGCAATTGAAATTGTGTCAGGCTGACTGCTGCCTTCTCCCTGACTGTCCAGGTCCTCCCCATCTCTGCAAAAACACAAACTTATTGTTAGTATCTAATTGGCACTGTGTTTTCCAGGTTCCCACTTCTTATCTACCTTTCTAATAGCAGATACTCAGATATTGTAGCAAAAGTGCACAACATAGCACCTAAAAGACAGCAGCTGGAAACTTGCCTTACACACCAAAGTTGGTTGAATTATTCAATTCTACATTTTAAAACACAATAAACTGGAACTAACTCTTTGTCTACCCTACTTCATATAGAAGCAGAGCAACAAAACAACCAGAGAGGACCCGAGCAAGAGACCCTCATGGACATTTAGCTAAAATTCCCAGGCAGATCACTCATGACATATAAAGTCTGATTTAAAACAAACCAACTACTTGAGTAACATACACTTAACTGTAAAAGTTTAATACATCTGTGTCTACCTCCTGGGCTGCTGAACAGGTCAAGCCACTATAATTTTCAAACAGCATGTCTGTTTACAACCAGAAATATGCAAGGGAATGAACAGATCAGAAATCTGAATACACTCCGTACTGCAGTCAATGGGAACTTAATTTATTAGGACCATATTGGATAATAAAATTTGGCCAACAATGACTTTTTCTAACTTGGCCCCAGTTGCTGACAGTTGTGAGAACACAGTGTTCCTTTCAGAGAACTATACCATAGCAGTTGATACATGGTTTTGGGATTGGTGTTGCTTTACAAATTATGTTCCTGCCACCCATCTTGATAAGCTACTCAAAACGCCACTAACCTCCTTCCCTTCTGCTTAGGTGTTGGCGCAGTCTTGGGGATGTGGATTGGTTCTTTCAGCGCTCCTTTCAGATGAATGGTCCTTTCTTGTATCACTTCCCGGATGTGTTTGATCCAATCTTGTTTATTTTCTATGCTGGAAGCCTATAAAGTGCAAACAAATAGACTGTTATGGTTCTCTGTTCATCAGCTGATCTGGCATGTGCATAGGGGCATAGGCTCAAGCACAGTTCCAAGTACTTTTTATAAATTAATTTAGAGAATCAACCTAGCTCCTTACATTTTGAAGCAATATTTTTGTTTTCCGGTTTTGCCCAGATCGCTTCCTCCAAAGGAATTTTAGTTTTGCACACCTTTGTGTATAACCATCAAGTTCAAGGTCCTATCATGCTAGACACTATGTTTATCTATTGCAAAACCTACTACAATTGGTACTTCAGCATCTGCAGTAACTAACCGCTTACAAAATAGTAACTGAACATGATGAGTCAAGCTGAGTGAAGTCCAAAAGACCTGTTGATATTACACAGAAAAACTGCTATCATTGCAGTACTGCAACCTGTATGTTTATATACTGCTCTGCTCATTTGGGTAGTATGACAGAGGATTAGCATAAAAATGGAATCTTTGTTTAAGGTTTACATCTTTTTTAAAAGGCCTATAATCGGACACCTGTATTTTGGAGGTTAAAAGACCTTGGTACTCTGTCACTTTATTTCTGGTTTGATGCCTCAGTTCACATTTGCAATCTCAGTATCAGATACAAAATTATAGGCAAGGCCAAAAACCAATTAAAATCTGCTGACAAACACTGGTCTGTAGTTCCTCTATTTTTCCTTATTTAACTTCATAACACGTCACAATTGTTCATTAAGTTACATGAAGCTCTCACATGTGGATTGAAGTGGAGGGATAAATATCGCAAGGTCAGAAGAACTCCAAGGACAGTGAACCAGCCTTTATAGTCATATACTGTTGATCAAAGAAAAATACATGCAGAGAGAAAAAAACTTGGGGAGATCCGTTTCTAAGACACTTTCTTAAGTCTTTTTCCCCATGAAATGTAATCACATTTGCTGCTACAGTACCACTACTACTAGGAAGTTTTGACTTAAAACATTTCAAAATTACAGAAGCACCCTTCTATAGGAGACAAAATTGACAAAGGCTAGATAGAAATATGACTACGAGTACCTTATTAAAATATTGTACACACTGTACAATTGGCTTATGGGAATGTTTTCCAACTAAACAACAGAACATTTAAGATGCTGCCTGTGTAATTCAGCCCCTAAAATCTAACTTCAGGAACACAAGACAAGGAAAAAACAACAAAAAACTTGCCTAAGCACTGAAATTATAACCACCAGAGATCAGCCTAAGCAACTACTTAGTTCTGCCAAAGAAGTTCAGAAGCAAAGTTGTTTGCTTTAATATTAATTTAGTGTGAGGACTTGCATGGTAACAGAATGGTATTAAATGTCTTAATTTCCATACAGCAGTTGTAATGCTGGACAACCAGTCCAATTTCTCAACCTCCTGAGATTCTTGCCTCATTTCCAGGTCCATACCACATATATAAACAGAAGACAAAGAAAGGAAAAATATGCTGTCTAAGAAAAAATAGGGACAGGAAGAATTTCATCTGTTTCTCTGCTACCCAGGCAGGGATTAAGAACGTCTCAAAAATGGCATTAATTGAGAACTACTGCACAAGTAAGGCCCAACATACTTTAAGACTTAAGTATAGGTTCAATGCACTGTTGACTTAAAAGGAAAGGAGGAAAGGACAGCGGGCTGTATTTTAAAAAAGCCTTACTCAGGGTGCAGCACCGAACCATCCCAATTCACAGGAAGACTAGCAAGTATGGGCGAAGACCAGGTTGGTTTAGCAGGGAACTCTTCAGTGAGCTAAAATACAAAAAGGAAGCTTACAAGAAATGGAAACTTGGACAAATGAATAGGAAGGAGTATAAGAGTATATTGCTTAGACATGCAGGGGTGAAATCAGGAAGGCCAAAGCACAACTGAAATTGTAGCTAGCAAGGCATGTAAAGGCCAACAAGAAGGGTATCTACAGGTATGTCAGTAACAAGAGGAAGATCAGAGAGAGTGTGGGTCCCTTACTGAATGGGGGAGGCAACCTAGTGACCGATGATGAGGAAAAGGCAGTACTCCATGCTTTTTTTTACCTCTGTCTTCACAAGCAAGGTCATCTGCCAAACTACTGCATCTGGCATCACAGTTTGGGGAGAAGGCAGCTGACAGTGGTGAAAGAACAGTTTACGAAATATTTAGAAAAAATCTGGACGTGTGCAAGTCCATGGGGCCAAATATAATGCACTGGAGGGTGCCGAGCGAATTGGCTGATGCGACTGCAGAGCTGCAAGCCATTATCCTTAAAAACTCATGGTGACTGGGATAGGTCTTGGATGACTGGAAAAAGGGCAAATACAGTGCCCATCTTTAAGAAAGAGAAAGAGGACCTGGGGAACTCCAGACACCTCAGTCCTTGGAAAACTCATGGAGCAGGTCCTCAAGGAATCCATTTCTAAGCACTTGAAGAAGTAACTAGGAATGGTCAGCATAGATTCACCAAGAGCAAGCTATGCCTGGTCAACCTGATTGCCTTACATGACAAGATGACTGGCTCTGTGGGTGCAAGTAAAACAGTGCATGCGATATACCTTGATTTTAGCAAGGATTTTCATATGGTATCTCACAACATTCTCATAAAAAGCTAATGAAATACAGGTTAGATGACTGGATTGCAAAGTGAACAGAGAAGTTGTGAGAGAGTGCTTATGCTAAGCAAGGCCTAGCATTAAAAAAATGCACTAAAACTCCCAGAATGCTTCAAGGAGGTTGAGGAGTCAGCGATTGACATTCTGGTAATCACTTTCTGACCCTTAGATAAAAATACTGAACTTCTGACCTTTAAACAAATGATAAAAATAGCAGACATGCCGCTTACA
>NW_017728886.1:127987681-127999036 GCF_001723895.1 Crocodylus porosus | reverse complement strand
GGGTTAGAGAGCAAGGGCTTGATTTGGGAACCTCGTGAACCAACAGACCTCCTTTAGTTTATGACTTTGTGAAACAATAAAAGTTTTAAATTGAACAGGTCTGAGCCTGTGCTTAATTCAGTCCTATATAATTCGGCATCGAGCTCACACAGAAGTGGCTCGATTGCTGGGCTCAAAGGGTAGTAATTGGTGGCTCAGTGTTTAGGTGGCAGCCGGTATCAAGTAGAGTGTCCCAGGGGTTGGTCCTGGGGCCAGGTTTTGTTTAAGATCTTCATCAATGATCTGGAAGATGGGATGGAGTGCACCCTCAGCAAGTTTGCAAATAACACCAAGCTGGGCAGGAACAGTAGATATGCTGAAGGGTAGATAGAGCTAGGATTCAGAGAGACCTAGACAAATTGGAGCAGACCAAAATAAGTTCAATAAAGACAAGTATGAAGTCCAGCACTTAGAATAGAACAAATCCCATTGCAACAGAGACCCTACTCCGTTACTACAGGAAGAAGGGGATTAGGAGTTTCCGGTACTCCCTTCCTCTGCCAATTGATCCCCTCCCTTTGTAGTGGGGTCTTACCTCTGGTTTCTTTGTCCTGTCTACTCCTCACCTTGTCTCTCTCTCTGTTTTACTTATGCTTTTTGTATTGCCAGAGTCAAATCCACAGGCAGAGAAGCTTGAAACAACATGGTCCTGGGTCCAAATGCAAACAGTGTCTGATGGCCCAGGGGATGGAAGTGGAGGGTCAGGTGACCTGGAACACCCTTTATAAGCCCAAGCCTCAGGCCAGACAAGGCGATTTGGCCATAGGAGCTACAGTGGATGGAGTCCTTAAAGGTGGGACTCAGGGGCCAAACCATGACCCCCAAGTCCCTTTCATCTGTAGTGCTAGGGACTACAGCCCTGCCAAGCCTATAAGCATGCTGCAGGTTTTTCCCCCCCCAAGGTGGAGAACCTTGCATTTTTCAGTGTTGAACACCACCAGGTTCTCATCTGCCCATTTCCTGAGCCTGTCAAGATCTGCCTGGATCACCCTCCTGTCCTCAGGTATGGATGCTTTACCCCAGAGTTAGGTGTCATCGGCAAACTTGGCCAGCCTGCTTCTGATACCAATGTCTACATCATTGATGTAGATGTTAAACAGTACAGGCCCTAGGACAGAGCCTTGAGGGATCCCACTGGTCACAGCGTACCACAGCGATTAACTTCTGTCAACAACCACCCTCTGGGTCCTGCTGTGGAGCCAATTCCCCAGCCAGCAGATCGTGGTGAAGTCCAGTCCGCAGTTAGCCAGTTTTGCCAAGAGGTGATCATGAGATACCAAATCAAAGGTTTTTTTCAAGTCAAGATATATGACATCAATCTCTTTCCCCGTGTCCAGGTGATAGGTCACCTGGGTCATAAAAAGGAAATGAGATTGGTCAAGCAAGACCTACCCACAACAAACCCATGCTGAGTATCCCTCAGGATATTGCTGTCAACTAACCTGTATAGTATGGCCTCTTTGATAATCTTTTCCATGACTGTCGTCATGATAGAGGTCAGGCTGATGGGTCTGTAGTTTACTGGATCTACTTTCCTCCCCTTTTTGAAGATACGCACCACATTGCCCTTCTTCCAATTGTCGGGCACTTCACCAGAGCACCAGGAGTTCTCGAAGATCCATGCCAGGGGCAGAGCTATGATGCTTGTCAGCTCTTTGAGTACCCTTGGGTGTAAACCATCAGGGCTGGCTGACTTGAAGGTATCCAGCCTGCAAGGTGTTCCTTCACGAGGTTAGCTTTGATGGATGATAAGGAATCTCCCTCACCCGGGCCTCCCTGTCCCACAGCGGGCAGGGGAGTCCCATGGGACCGGTGAAAAAAATGACACAAAGTACCCATTTAGCCAATTTGTTTTTTCCTGTGCATCAGTTGTCAGTTGTCCCATCTGGTTTAGCAGGGGTCCAATATTGCCCTTGGTTTTCCTCCGGCTCCCCACATATCTAAAAAAGGACTTTTTATTGTCCTTAATATTTGTAGCTAGCTGGAGTTCCACTGCAGCCCTGGCTTTTCTGGTTTGCTCCCTGCAGGTCTGGACCAGAGCAGAGTATTTCTCCTTGGTGGTGGTTCCAGTCTTCCATCCTTTGTAGGTCTTCCTTTTAAGATGCATGAGGTCCACTAGTTCCCTGGAGAGCCAAGGGGGCTGCTGTGCCCTTTTGCTGCCTTTCCTCTGAGACAGGATAGACTTTGCTTGTACATCCAGGATTGCTCCCTTGAGGAGCAACCACTCGTCCTGAACTCCCCTCCCCTTTGGGTTGTGGCCCTTTAGGGCCTCACTGACAAGCCTCCTGAGCTTGTCAAAGTCAGCTTTCCTCAACTCAAGGACTGATGTATTACTGACTGACTTGCCAGCTTTACAGCAGATGGCGAAGCCACATCAGCATTGGTGAAGCCACATCTGGACTACTGTGTCTGGTTTTTGGGCCCCCTACTACAGGAAGGATGTGGACAAATTGGAGACAGTCCAGCGGAGGGCAATGACAATGTTTAGAGGGCTGGGGGATGTGACTTCTGAGGACAGGCTGAGGGAACTGTGCTTATTTAGCCTACAGAAGAGAAGACTGAGGGGGGATTTAACACCTTCAGTTACTTGAAGGGGGTTCCAAAGATAATGGTGCTAGACTGTTCTCAGTGGTGGCAGATAAAAGAACAAGTAACAATGGTTTCAAGTTGTAGCAAGGGACATTTAGGTTAGATATTAAGCAAAAAAAAAAAAAAAATCTCACTAGGAGGATAGTAAAGCATTGGAACAGGCTACCTAGAGAAGTTGTGGACTCTCAATCCCTGGAGGTTTTTAAGACCTGGCTAAACAAAGCCTTAGCTGAGATGACAGTTGGGGATGGTCCTACTTTGAGAAGGGGGTGGGACTACATGACCTCCTGAGGTCCCTTCCAACCCCAATTTTCTATGATTGTAAGAAGTCTGGACTTCCTGTGCATGGGGAGGTATCAAACTACGAATATTGCCCAGCTGAGCACCACGTGGATTTTCACTCATCCCTGGAGCTTGAGGATCGCTTGAGGATCGGGCTGCCCCTTAGCTGGGGTTTTAATAATCAGCTGAATGTCAGTTGGGGCTAAAGACTGGTTGATTCCCAGTCCCAATTAACAATTATTTGACTGTTGGCATCCAGGTTTCATCTTGCTGATTTGGGGGGAGCCTGGTCCCAGGCTCCCTTTGCACATGTGGCATGGCAGGAAGCATGGTTGACTGGTGCCTCCTGAACCCGGGGGGGGGGCGGTACCCGCAGAAGACACCAACCCTGTCGGGGGGGGAACCAGCCCTACTGACAGCATCAGTGTCAGCCATCGGAGGGGCACTGGCCCCGCTGGGGGGTGGGGGCACACATAAACCCCTGTGCATCCCCTACCAGTCGTCTATGGCAGGAAGCGTGATTGTTGGGGTCATGGATGAGATCCCATTATGTCTTAAAGTGAACGTTTGTCAGGGGCCCTACTGGATGGCTTAAGTGCTTATGCTAAGGACTTAAACCATGGAGAAGTCTTTCCAATCTTGCCTAATGTCATTCAAGTATGAAAGTTTACTTAGTATGTTTCACAAATTCTCCTAATGCCTTTAGGTTCATTGGAATTAAAACACATACCAGCTCAACTTAGGTTACAGTAAGGTTATGTGGCACAAGCGGTTAGACATCCATCAGCCCTGAGTGTCAACATGGCTTTTTTTTTTATTTTAATGTGAGTAAAAAAAATGCTAAAAACCAGACATTTGATAGCACCAATGTCTGCCATTAAAATTACCTTGAGCACAATTTTATTGTCAGAAGTTGGCGTCCGTCCTACCCACAGTGCAAATTTGCAGGGATCGCCTTCTACATGTTCTGTTACACCCAACTCTGAAGTCTAGAAATAAGGAAAAACTTTGGTTAGAACTCCAGGACAATACTGTTCCAGTACTCAGACAACTATCTTGACTAGCTGAACACAATGAATTTTACTGAATCCATAAGTGGCTTAGGAGCACTATCACTCATGCACTTTTGAGACTCTACCTACTAGTTTTGTTTCTAAGAAAAGCAAACAATTTTAAGCAAATCATTTTTCAATAAAATAAGTCTTCATACCATCAAACACAACATCACAGAATCTTTTCTAATTTAGTAGCAAAAACTGGGACAAAAAGTGCCAGTTGTGAATCAAGTATTTTCTTTTTTCCTTACTCATTTCACAGGAGACTTGGAAGTGTTACAAACAGTATTTTTCTAGGGAATATGGAGCAACAGTCCTGCTTTTCTTAAGCATTTAGTTGTTACTTTCCTATCAAAAGGAGTCCTTCCTAATGTTTCCCTTCCTTTGCAGCATAGGAAACAATTGAGAGATTGTATGTCCCCTGGTGGTAAACTTTGAAGGAATACCAAAACAAAGGGATAAGTTAATGGATGATTGCAAGTCTCTAAAAACAGGAACTTGGTCTCAAGGGGAAGTTTGAATACCAGGACCCTGTACTGAATTACTTATCTAACAGCTTGTCTCTTTTCAATTGGAGCATGATCTAAAATTGTATGAATTAGTTATTAGAAAAGGACACTACAAAGAAAATGGTAAATGAACTACTGAATAACACAAACTGCAAAATACTCAGGGTACCTTTAGATATGTGGGGAAGCTGCTCCAATGAGCTGTAATTATAATGCATCAGAGAAGCCTTGATTAATCAAGTCTGCTGGAGTGTGCTAAGTGAAGTGTTCCAGTCAGCCTCTGCATCTCATGCATCAGCATCCCCACACTTCAAAATGGCAGAAGGGGTGCTTTAACTAAAGCTCATTTGAAAATGACGACAGGGATGCTGATACACAAGATGCTACGGGCACTTTAACGATATCCAATTTTAATATTTTTTTGAATCATACTCTCACTTGTTCTTAAAATGTTCGTAAAGTAGAACTAGTCTGGGCAATTTTTTTAATGAAAAGTATCAACATTTTGTCTAAAAGCTCAATGCAGTATTTTCAGGTGAAAAGGCTGAAGTTTTTCCTCAAGACTATGAAAGTTTTTCATAGGGAGATAAGACGTCTCATTTTAAAACTATTTTTTTGCTCAACACTTGCCAACGTAAGGAAAGTCAACAAAGAAAGTTTTCAAACCAAATCTACCTCAATTCTACTTTTAAGATAACCATTTTCATAAGCATGCAGCAAAGTTTACATCCAAGAGGTCACATATGACCAAGGTCAGAGTAAGTGTACGGTGTGGATACAGGCAGAATAGAGAACACAAACAAGCAAACAACGTCCCCCTCTCCCCCTCTGGACCAGCCAGTTATGAAGTCACACTAATTCCTTTCATATGTTCAGGATGTACTTAAAATTAAGTAACGACTGCTGACATTCTGCAGGAATTTACTTCCAGATAACGTTTATAAAACTCAAAACCTGAAGTTGTTCTACTTGGTTGATTATCTAAGCCTGTTCCAAAGTGTGAGTGCCTCTGCATTTCCAGATTGGTTTGGCAGTTTGTACCTTATCAGAACAACAATTCAGAAAATAAATATAAAATCGTGTGATGTACTGAAGAGCAGGAAAAGCATTAGCTAAATACAAGTCTGGACAAAAAGAACTCTAGGGCTGTTACAGAAGTTGGTAATTACAAGGCTTAATTTTATTCTGCAACAATTAATTTCCAATATTCAGCTACGTAAGAAGTGTACTTCATAGGGCTCAGGATATCAGCTTATTTTCTCTAGTAATAATAGAGCGCCAAGGTTTTAGGTACAGAAGATGAAGCAAGTTTGGTTGTTTTGATCAAAACTCTCTGTGAACTATTTTTGCACTTCACAAAACTACTGCAGATTCCTATGACAGGAAAGTCTGTGCCTTGAGGGATACTGTGAAAACTAGGATAGTGAGGGGACAGGGTTTGTTTGCAGGTCAAAACTGTGGCAAAATGACAGTTTTGTGCTGTCTGAGAAGCAGTTTTTACAGGACTTTTCCAGCAAACACCTCAGTACTGCAGGCTTTCATTACGAATTCATATGACGAAGGACAGTGTGTGCATCAGTAGTTCACTGCAGACTTGATCTCTCTCCCTATATAAAACCTCAAAGGTCAGTATTAACCAAGTTACTCAAGTGACCATTTAATCTTTTTCAACCGGTTGGGGACATTGAGCAGGCAGACTCCTCTGAAGATACGGACAGACATACAACTGAAATGTTTTCAAGTGATGTACATTTGGAAATGCTTCTAAAAGGAAACATTTCTGCCAGGACATATGTACACCCCTGGGCCATTCCTCGGTAGAACATTTCAAAACACTGCAACTACCTCCAGCTCACGCCAGGGAGTACTAGACTAGGATGTAGCAACCTGAGGCTCCGCAGCTCCCAAGGTTTGGAGGTAAAGGTTAGAAGAGAGCAGAGGGTCAGGAGGGAGAGGCAAGCAAGGGTGGAGGGAAGGGCAGTAGGTGCTCCCAAATCTTTCCTCTCCCTCTTGCAAAGAGGAGGTACAGAAGATTGGGGCTGGAAGGCCAGGTCCAGCATCAGTATTTAGGCAAAAGGGAGCGGAGGGGATGGTGTTTCAAAGGACAAGCACAGCTGGATCTCTGAAATGAAAAGGACTTCAAAACACATTACAGTTGTTTGTACCCCAGGAAGTTTCTGCATCTGTGGGATTTGTTACAAGGCTGTTTTCAAAGAACACTGCCTTTAATACACATTGCAGGAGCCATTTTAGTTTCCTTGTCTTTTCCAGGTGGAAGTATGAGAACTGGACTGATGTTGGTAAGAGAGGAGCAGGATAGGACATTGAAGAGTTAAAAGAACTCTCAATCTGATTTGAACTGCGAGTGTAAGTTGGGGTTGTCCAACAATGCAAAGCAACTGGGGCTTCTAACCCTCTTAATTAAAAAACCCTTCAGATTCAGTTTTGTAATCTTTACGAAGTGGTCAGAGCACAGAATAGGGATAGATTTAGAAACCGGAATAAGTTCTGGAATGGAGAAACTATTGCACAATCCCACTCCAAATATTACATGACAGAAATAGTCCTCTTTGTACACAGCATTTGAATGAAGCATCATTCAGAATAAGGGCAGCTGAGCTCTACGCCTGTGCAAAGTGGCAAGTATTTGCTTCAGTGTTGGATTTGGCTGATTCAGAAGGACAATGATTTGATTCAGCAATTCGAATCACTGTCTCGATTCGATTGAACATATTGGATATGAAGACTCGGCGCAAATTTGGAGATTAGGCCATAGACTAAACAGGCAGCAGTCCTTACCATGCGGGACACAGCTGCTTCCAGCTGGTAAGCCTGTTGTGGTGGGTGGAGTGGGGAGGGGGGGCAGGGCGGGCAGATCAACACCTTCACAATGAGGGAGGGATTAGGGTTGGGGCAAGCTGCTCAGCCAGGGCAGGGGTGCACAAGACTCAGGGAGGGGAGCTCCCACCACTGCGCGCCATTGTGTGCCGCTGGTCTGGGGGGACACAGGAGTGGGCATGTGCCCCTGGATCTGTGTGGGCCAAGCTACATTCCAGATGGGTGGTGGAAGGCACTGGGAGCGGGGCCTATGCCCTCCCGCTGCTTGCCCAGCCTCCCCATGCCTCCTGAACGACCCACAGCTTTGCCCCAGGTAGGCAAGCAGTGGCAGGGCATGGCGACGGGTGCATGCACCCAGATTGAGGAGGGGCTGGCAGCAGGGGCTATGGGGAATTTTAGGGTGGTTGAAGCCTCCACATAGCCCCCACTCCACTCTGCTCTGTGGGATGAGTGGAGCCAGGGCTGCGCTCCGGGATGCGGCTGGGGCTAGCCGCCTAGTGCACAGCCCTGGCTCCACCCATCCTACAGAGTGTACCCCGGTGGCGGGCAGCTGGGGCCAGCCTCCTGGAGTGCAGCCTGGCCCAGCCTGCCCAGCGCAGATCCAGGGGCACATGCCTGCTCCTATGCCCTCTTGGACATGAGTCCTGTGCCCCCCGTCCTGGCTGGGCAGCTTGACCCAGCCCTAATCCCACCCTCACTGTGGGGGCAATGATCTGCCCCCACTTCCCATGCTCCTTCCCTCCCCCCACAATAGATTTACAAGCTGGAGACAGCTGTGTCCAGCGTGGTATGGACTGCTGCCTGTTTAGTCTATGGCCAAATCTCTGAATCGATGCCAAATCTTTTCCAAATCAATTCAGAGGATTCTGATTTGATTTGGACCTTTTAATTGGTCTCCTGATTCATTTCAGATTTGGAGATTCGGCTCAATTGGGCCGAATCTCCTCTAAATCGAATTGGCTACCATAGCTTTTCACAGCCCTACTGATAACCAGTACAATAGCACTGGTCAAAAGAAATGTAGACTAGTGATTTTTACAACAGGAAGTCAATTTGTATGTTTTAGTCTGGTTTTTTGTTTGCTTTTTTTAAAGTTTCTCAAACACATGTACTACACATCTATACTAAAATACTACAAAACAGATGAACCATAATATCCCTCAAATCACATCCAATTTGAACTTGTAGGAGGGTACATTCCTAGTGTGTTGTACAAAGAAAGTTCTCTCAAAAGCCTAGGAAACAGTGGACATAGTTGTTTATTCCAGCCTTGAAAACTGTTTTGACATCATGTCAGCATCATCGGAGCTTAAGCTCCTTATTACTTTTGGCTATATATATTTTCCGTCAGCTTTTCTGAACACAATCTGTTATTTTCTAATACTTACAAACAGCTTGCTCTTGTATATGTACTTGCTCCTCCCACTGGAGTCCTTCACTTCTTTACTGAAGACTAGGGACATCTCAAAGAGGAAAAGATGTCTCTCACGACCTTTTCGGATGAGAGTTTTGGGATCCCACACTTGGAAGGATTCCTGAAGAATGAGCTCTCCCTGAGATTCAATATTTTCATCAAATCCTAGATGACAGAGAAGACAACAATGTCAAATCTGAAAGTGAAAGAACTCAAAAGCATGAAAAGCCTTTATCAGATAATTCCCCTTCACAAGCCCTTCTTCACCAAAATATCATCTCCCGTGATGAAGTCAAATTGGTTTACCTGGTTTCTAAAACTTTCATATGAAACTTATCTTTTCTTCTAGCTTGTTTTTGACCCATCCGAGCCTCCATCAGAATTTACTCTCTTTCTTTTCCTGGACCAAAATTTGGACATCAGTGTTCAATTTTTAACTGGTGAATTTACATCTCAAAATAGTTTCCTCAAGAGACTCAAGAAACTAAAATTAAGGATGGCTTTTACTTTGGTTATGATCCAGGGTAAGAATAAGTTTAAGCTGCTGCTTCTTGTTGGGATCCACACTTCAGATGTTAATGTGCTTATTCCCCAATGCTGTATCTTCAGGCTCATCTCTTTTGCATAAGCCAAATCAACCATGATTGCCACTGAACTGACTAGTTTATTTGTAGTTTGCTTTTACTATAAACAGCTGACCACAGTCTAACCATTACATTTTGCAGCCTATAAAAATGACACAATTTTACTCACAAGAAGTTTGAATAATAAATCTCTCCCAGGTCACGTCTAAAGTAATAGAGTTGTCCCTCTTTCATTCAGAGGTAAGTTTACATTTTGATTTCAGCATGTATATAAATAAGGTATTTGTTGTTTAAATGCTAAGTATTCAGGTAGTACACTAACAGCATTCACTCCTGTAGTTGGCTTGTGTACGGCTATGCAAAAACAATCTCAAAAAGTACACGTGAACACAAATACCATGCTCATCGTCTCCAAGCGCACATCTGTTGCATCTTAAACTGAATGCTGTCTTTATGTTGTGTTAAGCAGTTATAAAAAACAATTTATGGCTGAAGGTGATATTACAGAGATTGTTAGAGAAAAGTTAAATCACAGGGTTCATTTAAAAACATAGAAAGAAAAAGGAAATGTGTTCACTGATTAAACTCATCTAAGATGGAAGGACTCAGCTACACACACAGGTTTCAGATGATTTGTTACAAACTGTCTTAAGTGTATGAGTAAAATATTCCAAAGTCACTCTTTGCAACAATTGTGCAGATATTTAATGTTTACTAAAAGCTCTGGGACTAATCCTGCAGACCAACTACTTTTAGGGTTGTATATGTGTGTGCAGGTCCCTGAAGTGCTCAAATAACTTCAGATCACAACTCTGACTGGCAGTCAAGGCAAGGTATGCTCCTAAACCATTCAGACTGTTTTATAAGCCCCCTTAGAAGCCTTATCTTAATCTGTCACCCTCGGCATGTCTACATGAACATATTAATGTGCCACAATAAACTCTGGAGCTTATCGTGCCAGAATCTATTGCTCCAAGACACAACATTTACATGTGCACCAGGAACTGCAGCATGTTGAGCCGAGTCTGAGCAGTCTCGCCTGATGGGCTGGGAGGTCAGCCTGCTAGCCCGGTGGTGCTCCTACCTGGCCCAATATGTTGCAGAAGGGCTGGCAAGGGCACGAAGGTGCTTCAGTGTACGGCTAAACAGCAGGTAGCTCCCACACCAAAGCATCCTCGTGCCCCAGCCAGCATCCATTTGTGCGCTGCTGTGGAGTGAAAAACTTCACAGCAGGACAGTACTTGTATTACAAGTACTACCCTGCTGTGGAGTTTATTAGTTAACTTCAGCAGAATAGCCCTGCACATGTAGATGCTGAGACATTTACTGTGGAGCTATTTAATCTACTCCACAGTAAATGTCTTATGCAGACATGCCGTTTATACACAAAGTCATATAGAGAAGAAAGTCAAATAAGCCAAAAAATGTGCAACCAATCCTTCATCTACAATTTACACCTAACTTGGTCAGGCTCCTACTTCTAACAATTTGCTCTGCTAAACTGAAAAACTTAACAGTAAAAATTCCATTAAAGGCATCAAAGGAACTTTTTACACAACATGCAGTCATATACAAGCCATGAAAGAACTTTTGTTGAAACTCGGTTGTAAGTACATAAAAACAATGAGAATCAGCTTCAAACACCTACCATATTGTCCATGTACATGCTTTCCTGGCTAAAGCTCAAACTTAATGGAACAGACTGAATACAGATGTGAAAACTACGACCCTTTCTGGAGATTTACCTGATGTACAAATCAGCAAAAGAACTTTTGGTGGATTTACACTCTACTCTTAACTTCCTTCACACAAAGACTTTATGGACTTTAGATAAGAAATATAGTGGGGATTATTTACCTGACTGTATGTACGCTTTTATTCCTTAAAGTAAAAATGACACACACATTATCCTAAAACTTTTTTTCAGTAGGTAAACTGACAGGGATAAAAATGTCAGGACAGACTAACAATTTTTAAAACAACCAGATTTTTCTACTTCTGATCTATTTTATACTTTATACTTTAAATAGTCAGTTTCTCCCAGC
>NW_017728886.1:127981722-127987581 GCF_001723895.1 Crocodylus porosus | reverse complement strand
ACACACACACACACACACACACTCTAAAATCAGAGCCCATCAATTCTGCTTAAAAACTCAAAGCAATTGTAAGGGCATAGCCACATTTCCTCAGAACTCTTGAACCTCAGGTAGCTTGAATACTTAGTTACAAAACAGATATAACAAGTAAACACTGCAGAAGTGAAAAAGGAAAGTTTCAACCTTACCTTCCAGCATGCTGAGGTGCATAGCATCATTGGCTCGTTTTGGCACACTAAGCATCACTTCTAGGCCATCTTTAATCTCACCTTTACCTTCTTCACAGCAGGTGAGTAGCTCCTGAAAAACCCAACAAGGCAGAATTACCATAACTTTGATTTTCCATTATGTCACTGTAGAAATGAAAGTCCTCAGAGCAAGGCCTTCTCCAATGGCCCATCCCTGACAGATGTCACATGCCTTCAATGCATCAAAAACTTACACTGCTAATGTAGTACAGTCAGTACCTCACACAACTAGTCTCTGAACAAGCAGCAGGAAATTCCACTTTATTTATTAACCACCCATGAATTTTTATGTAATTAGTCAAAATATTAAAATCATTCTTTAAGACTGATAAAAGTAAAAAGAGCAGTTTTCCCTTGGATAAAGTAATTAAATGGTTAATTTTGGAAATTCAGTACAGTGGTCTATTCTATTTTAGGACACTTTCATCTATCTTCCAGGCAAAGTGATATGTGATAGTGTGTATGTAGCCACTGATACACTTAAATAATTGTGTCACTCATCATCCTACTCTGGAATTTAAGAGCAAGCATTTTGGCCCCACGTAGTCTTAAACTTCAGCATGAAACTGTATGAGCCCCCCACTTAGTGTACCACAAGGCAGAAATTCACTAGCACATGGGTATGACACTATCCAATATAGAAAGAAAATCCACCTCTAGGTAGCCGGAGGTGGCACACATGCCCAACACACATTTAGTCCAGCAGGTTGCTCAAAGTTCTCTTTTCATTTTAAAAAGAGCAGCTCATATTCCTAATCACCCCTTTTCTACATTTGTTGCTTTATTTTTAAAAGGTTGATATAATGAGCAGAAAAAACTAAAACACTGCTTCTTAACTAGGGGGCTGTTAGGATGCTGCAAGATCCTTTTCAGGGCCCCATGCAATATTAGGACACGATTCAAAAAACAACCCAGAGATTTGAAACAAATTCAGTATCAAAAACATTCTGATCTGGTGTGGTCTGAGTTCTTGCTTGAAGAATTGCTTTGTTATTTTTCCCTTGTAAAAAAACCCCCAACAAGCTAAAGTTAGGACCTGGCATTTTCAAAGGGTGACCTCAGTCCAAAAAGTTTGAGAACACCTCAACTAAAGCAAAGGGTCTTCAAAATTCAATGTTAAAAGTGCTAAGCACAAAGAGGCTTCAAGAGCTCTGAGTACAGGCTCCTGAAGGAGATAACATGACCCAGCTCTCTGAAATAAACTGTTTCAATTGTCATCGAATTTCTAATCCTTTTATTTTTCCTGGTTGCATTTAATTGAGCTTTTTCATGTCTTGCAGGTCAATACTTTTCCTTTAGACTAGTGTTTCTCAATGCATGGTATGCGTACCCCCCGGGGATACATGAGACACGGGCAGGGGGTACATGGGTGCCGTTCTTTGGTTTTTACCTGCTCAGGCCAGAAGATCTGGCCGTCACCCCTCCGGCTGTGTCTGGTGTGTCAGGGCTTTCACCCCCCAGCATCTGTGTGCTGGGGGACAGGGAAGGAGGCCCCATGCCCCGGGCCACGGTGGAAAAAGTGGGACTCGGCTTGTGGCAGCAAAGTGGGACTCGGCTTGTGGCAGCAAAACTGGAAGTGCTATGGTGGGATTTCCAATTTTGCTTTCGCTGCGCTGATTGGCAGGGGGTACGTAAGGTACCAAAGGTTGAGAATCACTGCTTTAGACATTGTTTAGATCCCTCATGAGGCAGCAATAGAAAAAATGTATTAAAAGGCCTCGTCTCAAGCTTCACTAGTATGAAAGAACACTAACAAGGAAGAGACATGTCAGCATTTCAATCAACCAGCTGGGAGTGGTGAAGAGAAAAAAACAACAACCTCAAAACAAAAATTCACACACACAAAAAAACACAATACAGGAAACAAAAAAAAAAATCCAACTTGGTCTTCAGGTGGATATAGTCCTTAGAATTAGTTGCCCCTGTATTTCCTAGTGTTCCTCAGGCACAGTTATTTACATAAATCAACTCTTGTACATAAGACGTGGATGTAAACCAAAACTGCCACACAGATTTACCTCTCGTTCCAATTTCTGTCACAGAGAAAAGGCTGGGATTATGAAACCTATAATCTAATCCTATTACTAGGGTCTTCCAAAATTGGAAGAGACTGATTTTCTAATTCTCATTCACATACAGTCAAAATTGACACTTTAAACAACCAAGGTAAAGAGAACAGAAAGCGGCAGCTTATTTTCAGTTTTCTGCCCTTTAGAAGTGAAATATCACGAGAACAGTTCGGCCTGCTTTAGCACCAGCAAATCTTAAGTGGATAAAGCACTTGCCTTTGGACTCATAATTAAACATGTAGTCTAAGCATAATCCACATTTCAGTGCCTCCTCATGCCATCAGTAGTTAAGGCTGTCACAAGTTTCATTTTCCTCTGCTCCCCTAAATAAATTAAATCTTTTTCCCTCTTCAGTCTCCTTAATGCTCCATACTTTTCAATGAGAAGTAGCTGGCTGCAGGATGCCACTATGAGTACAGCAGATGTTTATGAAGGAAACATACCAGCCACAAACCACTTTAGCATAGCCACAGTCTTTTTTCATTTCTGAGTTAAAATGAACTGTTACTTACCTCCCAGGTCATCTCGCAACTTCAATTTAAACTCAATACAGAAACAAAAGCAAGCAACAGTTTTATGCCACACAATGTGAAATACTTTAAATGCTTTGCTCATAACATTTGTACCTCTAGTAACAAGATTTCTGTGTGCGTTTCTAAATGCTACTTTTTACTACCTGAAAGTTTTCATAGCCCTCTTTTTGGGGGGGAGGGGGGCTTGTAAAAGTGTTTTATTGCACATTTGCACCTATTTACCTGAAAATTATATGCATTGCAAACAAGATTCACAGGCCAGTGGTCTTCCAGATATTCTTGTTGTAATATTTTAATAATAATATAACTAACGGCTTTCAAAATTCCAGCAGTTACTACTACTACTAGGGCTGTGCAAAGCTTTGGGTGTCGATTCAATTCAGAGGAGATTTGGCCCAATATGGCAGCCGAATCTCTGAATCTGAATCGAATCAGGAGACCAATAAAAAGGTCTGAAGTGATCTGGAAAAGATTCAGACAGCTTTGGCAATTTAGGCAGTCGCCAACAGGGAGCTGGACCCAGAGTCTGTGCTGGTAAGTAAGGAGTGGGCAGGGCTGGAGTAGGGGGGAAAACCAAAGGGGGACCCCCCACCAGGCCTCAACCGCTGCCTGCTCCCCCCAGGTCCCCCCCCAACCACTCTCTCACCCCATCTATGGCTGCCTTGCCAGGCCCCAGCTCCCAGTTCTTAAACAAACAAAAAAAACCCAGTCACCAGCTGCTGCAGCAGCCACTGGAGCTTCTTGGGGCCCATGGCAGAGTCCCCCACGCAGCATGGGGCAGTGGGGATCACCCCTTCTGCCTAGCAGGAGCCTGTGAGTGCAAGCCTGTTTGTTTGTTTAAAGAGCTGGGGCTGGGAGAGTAGGTGGGGGATGGGGGCCCATGGTAAAGCCCCCCATGCAGCATGGGGAAGTGGGGGGGGGCAGCGGGGATCACCCCCCTCCCCCCACCTGGCAGGAGCCAGTTGCAAGTGCAGGCCTTTTTTTTTTTTTTTTTTTTTTTAATATAACCAGGATGCTGGGAGAGTGGGTGGGGAGCCAAATCTCCAAATCAGATTCAGCTGAATCGATTCAGGTCAGTGATTTGAATCACTGAAATGAATCACTGTCCCCCAAATCGGCTGAGTCCGAAGCGAATACTAGCTGCTTTGCACAGGCCTAGTTACTACAGTCCTGGCACACACACAGACTTACGGAATAAAAGTCTGTTAATCTTTTTTTACTTGGGAAACTTAGAAAAATATTTTCTCATCACGCAAGAAAATGTACGGCATGTACACTGTCAACTTATTCAGCATTTGCCTTGGAAATTGAGCATTTTTAACAGTTAATTCCGTTTTTCATTAGTTTCTTCAACAAATTCTAGAAAATCCTGAGGCTCACTAAAAAGGTTCATTATCATATATTAATAGCTACATTACTGAATGCCAAATACTGATTGCATTGGCAGTTTAACCTACTAAGGAACTGCAACATAGCATACTTCAAAACTTGAAAATAATGCATACCTTTAAGAGAAGCTGATATTTTGTTATTCTCTGTACAGGTTTGATAAGGTAAGAGGAGATAGAGTTTGCCAATCCATGCCGCTGTTGTATCTCCTGTGTGAAACATGCAAGAACATTAGCGTCATGTAGATTGAAAACTGATAGTTATTTAGGGCACCTATACATACACCTGATGTCCGCTCTGATGTGTGCTAAATAGCCCGTGTCAGAGCAGACTCAATTAATCAAGTCTGCTGCAGTGTGCTAATTAGCACATTCCAACAGCCTCAGCATCATGCATATTCAGTGTTCCTGCACTTCAAAAAGGCAGTGGGGGTGCTTTAACAAGTGACAAATGCTTTAACGCTCGTCGAACAAACTTTAGTTAAAGCACCCCCCCCCCACCATTTTTAAGTGCAGGAAACTGAATACATGAGATGCTGTCGGTGCTTTAATTAGAGCGGCTCCAGAGAACCACTCTAAAGGAAACATGCCTCTCACACTTGAATCACATGTAAAAATGCCTTTAGCTACAAGTGTTAGGCTTTATCACTTCAGCTTCAAATAAGGAGCAAGAAAAAGAGGAAGTGGCAAAATTTTCATGCAAACATGGTTTGGATCTCTCCACTTACCTCCAAGACCAAAATTCTTTTACCTCCCTGGCCATCTGTCAAGTTTTTTGGGTTTTTGTAAATAAAAGATCTACATTTGAATAGCCACAGCAAGAGAGAAAACTTCAGCTGAAAAAATTAACTGTGGTATCTAGTTCCTGAGTCAGTTTGGGGGAGTAAGTGAAAGACTTCTGGGTGTGCTGATATGGTACAAGTAACCACCCACATTCCCACTTAGGGGAAAAAATTTTCTTAGTGCTGCTGCTGTCATCAGATGAAGCACAAAGTATCATTTACTAACTAATGGAAGGGAAAGAGCTCAACAACTGTGTGGAAGATTTTAAGTATTTACATGAAAAGCAATTTCCTCCATTAGACCAGAGAATATAATATAAAGACAGGCTAATTAAGCACTTCAAACAGTAATAATGTGGCTTTTGTCAGTTTGAAACAGTTAAATTATCATTTACACCCACAGTATACTTTGACTTATTTTAAGTAGCAAATTCTCCACTGCACACATGAGATGTAAAATCATGATCATAACAGATGCAGACTAAGTATAGGCACTGCACTAAATATGGCATCAAGTATATTTTCACCTTTAAATTGAAACCACATGTTTCTTCAAAACATAGAAGGTAACATGCTGATTCTAAGAATATTTCCTTTGAGGCTTCTAAGGTGCAAGAACTATCCCCATTATATGCAGGTCATTTCAATATGTAAATACCTAGATATGCATGTTGCAGTGTATTTAATCATTTGTCTGTGTACCCACACCTTCTCATGTCTGTGTTAGTTTTTTTTAGTATTTTTTCCTTCTATACAGGCTTACATTGAGTATTAAAATACATATACTTATATAGAATCATAGAAGTAGGGTTGGGAGGGACCTTGTAGATCTTCAAGTC
>NW_017728886.1:127965929-127981148 GCF_001723895.1 Crocodylus porosus | reverse complement strand
GCAGCACCCTGCACTTGTCAGTATTGAAATGCATCCTGTTTATGTCAGCCCACTCCTGTAACCTATCCAGGTCTTTTTGCAGTCTTTCCCTCCCTACTAGCGTGCTTACCTCACCCCAAATTTTGGTATCATCAGCGAATTTAAACAGGTTGCAATTCACCCTGTCGTCCAAATCACTGATGAAGAAATTGAACAGCGCTGCCCACTTCCCCCCAGGTCGAATATGACCCATCCACCACCACCCTCTGAAGTCCCAACAGATTTTATTTTTAAAAGACAATGTTGTTAGTTATATTATGAAAAACCATTTGACGTACATCTGGACAGGTGTGATTTTTTTTTTTTTTTTAATGAGATTAATTTAATCCCTTTTTCACAATTGTTCCTCATAGCTATTTTGCTAACATACAATTAGCAGTGCCTTAGCATATCTATTTGGGGGAAGCACTGTAACTGGTTCTTAAGCAAACATGATCCTTAATTTAAAACACTTCCAACAAGTGCATTTAGTTTTCTAGTGTAGCTAATGATGAGGCTCTTCAGTAAAGTGCAGTTCCTCAGAGTTCTAAAACACCTGTGCATACCAGCCCTTGTCTGGGACCAGACATCAGAGGAAGCCCAGTAATTGTTACATGAAAATGTTCTCTGCAGTGAGATTAGCAGGTTTCAACAGTACATGTACCTGGAAAAGCAAGTTAGTTTTAATTTAGAATTTTCATGCTTCTAGACAGAGCAGCCACTTCTTTCCAGCCCTGTAAATGATTTTAGTTTTCATTCAATTCAATGAAATTTAACCAAAATATACCATGGCAAAAATATGCAGCATCTGCCTCTGGAAACTGTAGATGCGTGTCTCAGTTTTAAGTGATAAAATCTGGTTGCATTTTCACTAGATACCCAATTGTTACTAGATTTCTAATTCCTTTGCTGTGTTGGAGTGTCTTTCTAACATCAAATCTTAATGGATTTAAGAGAACATTATAGCAATCTAACATTATAAATTAAACACAGGAGACATTAAAAAGTCCTTCAATTTAATTGAAGTTGTTCTAAATCACTATCAATTACTGAAAACTCATTTGATGTTCCTGCCCAATTTTCATGTTAGGGACTGAACAATAAAATTAAAACAGCCCATCCAAATTTTTCTTTTGGGTACAAGTAGTCTGGTACTCACATCAAAATATGCTCCTGCATGTTCCAGTATCAGCTGAGTGGAATCTGGCTTATTTTTACAATAGGTAACATACATTTGGAACTTGTCTGCCTGCATAAACAAAACACAAATTTAAATAGTTTATTAAAAAGCATTTCCTCTGCCCAAGCTACTACAGATTTTCCTATTCAAATCAGCAGCGAGAGAACATGTTATGATATGTTATGATAAAGTTATGATCCAAACACTGAAAAGCAAGACACTGATTTCTAAGGCAGAAAATAAATGCAGTGATCTGCATTCTACCCCTAGACATGGGTACATGATTCATGTGAGCTCCTCTGGGAGCTTAACAGGGGTGGATGCAGGGCGGACAGAAGTGTAGCAGTGCAGTTGCACCCACTCTCATTCCTGCTCCACCTAGAGCTTAAAACCAGATGCCTGGCAATGGCAGCAGCACTTCCATTCAGGTAGCAGGGAGGGAGTCAGCTGAATTCATGGCTGTCTATAATCAACATAATTCCTTTTAAATTCTTCATTCCACAAGTGTTAACAACCCTCTTTGCTTTTTAATGGTCTTTAATGTTTCCACTAATCAAACTAGCCTTTCTTCTGCAATTCTGCTGTCAGCTGCTCCTGATAATGTAGCAGCTCTGCGAACTGTTTTTAGCTCTAACTCAGGCATAGAAATAACTTTTAGTGAAGCACTGAATGCACTGTAAAGGTGCTCAAAAAGGCTTGATTTTGTTTATGAATCTGAAAGTGATATACACTTAATAAATGTACATTAATAATTACAGGACTAATGAAACAACATATTTTGAATATTTCTGTCTAGTTAATTGTGTTTTTATACATATGATATAGCAAATTCATGCACATTCCAATAAGGTTATATTTATTTTTGCTTTAATCCTAAACTGAATAATGCTAGTCCCCTAGCATATTAGTAAAGCTTCTAGGTTTTATTTTAAGTAGAGAAAAGTGTTGCGTTACGTGTGATGATGTAGTACACCATCTGCACCCCCCTTTCCAAAATCCTAGATCCACTCACAGAGCCCAACACTAGTATTTGATGGTCCAGAGTTTGCAGTATAATCTATAGTTTATTTATTCCATGATGAAAGAAAGGGTGAACTTATACAAATTCAGCCCTGAATAAACTGGTTACACAAGATAAAAGACTCCACTATCCTTTCCATCTTGATTTTACTTGTTACTTTTAGCAACAAACACAATTTCATTACCCAAGTGACAAAGCAGTGCCCAACATCTTCCGGTAACTGTTCATATTTCTCCAGCTCCTTTAGGAATATGCTATACGTAGAAGAAAAGAAAAGATTAAAAGATAAAACCCCCCATGGAATAATATTAGGGCACCTAACACATACAAGAATTTATTTGAATGACAGGATCAGATAATTTATTTGGATATTAAAGGAATGAGAATCTGAGATACTAAAACCCTAAAATCTCCCATCTCTTAAAACTCAATTTTTTTTATGCAGCTGATAGCGAAGCGGCTAGTATTTGCTTTGGATTTGGATTCAGAATCAGCCAATTCAGGACATGGTGAATCCATTTGGTAATTTGAATCACTGTCCTGAATCAATTTGGCTGAATCTGATTTGGAGATCTGTCTGCTGCCGAATCTAACAGGCCCCACCCCCTGCCTGCTACCTCAGCCCTGTCAATAGCTGCCCTGCCCAGCCCCAGTGTCCTGGGTGTTTTTTTTTTTGTTTTTTTTTTGAAGAGCCAGGATGCCAGGGCTGGGCAGGGCAGCCATTGACAGGGCTGGGAGAACAGGCAGGGGTCATGGAGTGCTCAGGGAGGTTGGGGGAGTAGGCAGGGGATGGGGCCTGGTGGGGGTCCCCCCTACAGTCCCCTCCCTCATCCTCCAGCCCCCTTCCCCCGCTTACTGGCATGGAATCTGCGTCCAGCCTGAATCTCTGAATCTCTTCCAAATTGATTTGGAGAGCTTCAAATTGATTCAAACTTTTTATTGGTCTCCCCATTCAATTCGGAGAGTTGGCCACCGAATCTCCTCTGAACTGAATGAGAACCCAGAGCTTCACACACATACTATTCTACCAGCTGTTCTGACTGACAGATTATTTTTGTTCACTGAATAAGACTCAATAGTTGTTGACTTTTTTTCAGAAACAGGTTAACTCAGTCCTTTCATCAAAAGCTTAGAAATGGTTTAACTTTTATAAAATCCTAAGAATAATAAAATAAGTAGAAGGAGGTCTGAAAATGAAAGGCTTGCTTTTTTTCCTGAACACCAACTAATAAAAAAAAAATACTTGTTAAAACATATCCACAGTATTTATCATCTCACTGAAGGGTAGCTACTTGGGCAAACAGTAAACTCAGCATGCAACTTCCTCACCAATGGCATCCCTTGCCATCATTCTCATTTGTTACCAATAACCCTCCAGTAATTCACAGGAAGAGTCCAGAAGATTATCAGCAAGCTCATAAAACTGCACATTACTAATCACACTCCTTGGTAGCCATCCCAAGACACCAAGAAAGAAAAGGAACCATCCTTCTCAGCAGCCTCTACAACAAGGCCAAAAATGAGGTCTAACAGACAAACTAACATGAAGGATTCTGCCAAACCACAGCCTTTACAAAGACAATTAACCACCTGTGTCTCCTTCTCCCCTCCCCTACCCTCCCAGGGAAATGGCCAATCTAAAACTTTTCTCAAGTTTTATTTGCTTCTTAAAAGATGCAAGACAAGAGATTTCTGAACTAGATGAGGTGGTTTCAAAAAGGAGAGAGACATTCAGTGAAGTGGATAAATTTCTTGTTGTGGGGTGGGGGGAAGTTCAGATATTTCTGTGGCAAAATGGCCACATTATTTCATTCTTATAAACACAATATTTTGATTAGAAAATCCCTCAAATTGTCATTTGGTTTTACTAGTAGTGTGGGAATGGAAGATAAGTAGATAAGTAACTATGAAACTAAGTCACTCACTTATTATGGAACTCATAGATCTCCTGCATGTTTCCAAAGATAATGTGTTCTTTGTTTACAATCCCAGGTGGGATCTCTTCAACACCGCTTGTCATTTCCCACAGATATGTCTAACCAGAAGGAAAAAGGTACATTAAAAAGATACAGTTTCCAAAGTGCACTAGTTTGATCTTTTTTTAAACAAACACCCAAATGCTCTTATTTTCAGCATCTGAGTTTTGAAACTGATATTCAGACCTATTGGCTGAGAAGTAATCTTTTACAGTGTGCAATCTTCAGGGTAGTATACCAAGGTCAGGCTGGGAATCCAGAAGTTTACATTTTGTGCAATAGGAAGTGCTCAGCATTGCTTGCTCAAATGTTACCATTACTAGGCAATTTCCACGGAACCTCTCTGAATTTCTATTCAAAGACAAAGTCAGCCTGTTGCAGAACATGTGATAAATACAATGAAAGAATTAACACTGCCTCATCTGTGCTGGTAACAAAAGCAGAAACAAATACAAAACCCAACACAAGTGGACAGCCAGTTCTTAGTACATTAAAATAGTATTGTACTGGACAAAACAGATTTCAGTACTGAAATTATGGGCTAAATCCTGAAGTTGCTAACTCCTGTTACAGTTTGACTGCTTTTGACAAAATAGCAGGTCACAAATTAGTGCAGGATTTGATCCTGGTAAAGCGACAGTATTTGGGTTGTTATAGACAGTTTTAATTAGAAAGTTATTCATAAAGAATCATCGACTAATAAAATATAGACTTACATCCATGCATTCCCGAAGATCTCTTACATAAGCTTTTTCTGTTTGAATTAGCTCAGCCATAATGAACCTTAAGATAGATAACAAAATGAACAATTAGATCCAAGCTTGTTTCATGACAACTACAGTGCTATTACATTAACAAGAAAATGCTCCCCCCTTGTTTTTCTTTTAGTGCTGGGAAAAGTTCATTACATGAGAACTTAAAAGAGATCAGAAAATATTTTGGGGATGAGGGAAAGATTGTAGTCTACTAAATGCCAGCAATGAAACCTTGCCAGGGCTAGATTTTGACAATAACTATACCGAGAAGAAAAAATTCCTTGCAGAACTGTGTGGTTACAACTCAACAGATAAGAAATTAAGTTCAAGCACTGTTGCTAGCCATGAACAAAATATAATCCACTTTTTAGCAAGCTGTACTGATTACTAAGTGTTCGTCCCTCTTGAGTGTGCTTTTTCCTATAATTTCTCCCCTACACTCACACATTTGTTTTTCCACTTTAACATTTATTTTTTGAACCTGAAGTGTTGGCTTGATGTTCCCCAGACCCTGGTGTTCAAAAACCAAAACAGGAAGGCGGCAACAAGTAAATCTGTACATGTCTATGGAAACTCTACCATGAGAAGAAATATACCACTTCAAGCCATGCTATAACAGTTACTTCCCTATCACAATCTATTTATTCATCTGCATCTGTAAAGACTGCATTACTCTTTCCTGCGGGCAGATTTTCGTTTTTCTTCATTAAGTTCATGAGCAGCATCTCGTAATTTCACCTCTGATCCAGGAACACTGGCTGGGATTATATCCAGCTGCAGGCTTTTGCTCTGTGTTAAAGAAGAAAAGGAGAAATGATGAAGGAAGGAAAACAGAAAAAGCAATGGCCCATGCAATCAGCTGCAAGGTATTGCTTGTTTTTCCACTAGTGTATGCTGAAATCTCACCTACCGATTTATTGGAATCTGAAGAAATCCCCAGAGCTTTCTCTAAACAGGTCCTATATTTCTCCATGCGCAGAGAGAAGTCTCTGTATCTCTTATCCACTGCAGTGACACATTTTTTAATCTCTGCTGCATGGGCATGCCCCTTTTCACAAAAGCCATCAGCCAGCTGTATCAACAACTTTACTCTCTCTTTGGTTTGCTGTGAAAAATGGGAAAACACTGAGAAATTACTGCCAAATACCTGTAACAAGAGGGCTTGTTTAGTATAATCTATCAGTAATGATAGGTAGAGAAATGATGGAAGCAACTGGCTTGCCTCTTTAAAAAAAAAAGTTACAAGCAGATCCTTTTCCCCTTTCAAGAACAGAAGGGCAGAGAGCCCCCTGCACCTCTTTACTACTTAAACAGCAATAGCTTTAGAAAAACTCAACTTCCAGTCCAGAAAGCAACTTCTACACAGTAATATTTTTGGGGCATAAACTACGTACATCTTCTCTGAGTCTGTACAGCTCTTAGGACAAAAGGGGTTCCAAACCCAAGTTGAATATGTGATTATTACCACAAAATACACATTGACCCAGATTCAGGGAGAATTTCAGCTCCCACTTCATTTTATCCAGCCATGACCATGCAAAATTCAATACATTCTTAGGTCTTGACAAAATTGAGACCCTTCTGACTCATTTTTGCCTTTATTCTTGGTTGGGCCACTGTTGCTTAAGAAGAACTGTAACTTCACCTTCAATCAGCTATTTTTTTTAATGCTGCTGAGGGCTGTTCAGCTTCCTGTCTTCTTCAGAAAGCAACTGAAGAACTGGGTTTACCAAGAATGGTCCCTCCACTTTACTGCACTACTGAAATGTACCAGTCCTGTTTCTTCACGGAAGTAAAAAGCCTGTGTGTTCATCTGTCTCTACCAGCTAGCCATGGGTATTAGAATATCTAATGTTAATAACAGTAGCACGTCACAGACAAGCACTTGATTTCTTCTTTCTGCCCTCAACGCCACTAAATAAATCCCTTAAATACTGTCTGGTTCTGGTAAGAACATTAGTACAGTTTATTAGTCACAGTTTGGCAGCCTGGCTCTCACCTCATAGCTGCATATTTTCTGACCAGTCAGGTTTTTATTCCTGTACACCTTATAGTATCACAACAGTTATGTGAAGCTGGGCTAATTTTATTCTGCCTTGCACACAGACAGAATTCTCAGCAAAACACTAAACGTGGAGTGTGCCCTGCGAAGTTTAACACAAGTCTCTAAATTAAAAAATCTGTGTATTATTAGTCTCCAAAAATCACTCTTTTCAGAAAGAGTCACAAAAAGGAGATACTCAAATAACATTTTGCAGAATCAGGAAATTCTCTAACCATGAACTCCCACTGCTTCTAGGTGACAAAAAATATTCTCATTAGGTCCCTTTTAAGAGGAATTTGTAAGTGAAAGTTGTTAAAAAGCCATGCTGGATATTATAGCAGCTTGTTGGTAAGGGATGAACTGCAAATAAAGCATCTCAAGGCTTTTAAAGTATTACAGATCCATTAAAGTAAGATTGGTCACAAAGCTACATAATGAAACATAAAAGGTCTTACTTTAAAACATGCTTGCTGCAAACTTTTCCAAAGAGTAATTAAGACAATAATAGCTTTGCCTTCATATCCACAGACACCGACAATGTTAACATAGATTTGCTCAATGAAGGCATTACACTTAACTGAAATCTCACTACCACGCTAAAGGACATAAGGTGCTGCTTCCCCAAAATCCGCTGCAGTATTGCCCTGAAATGTGACAGCAGCCACAAGGTTACAGGGAAAAACGTCAAAGCCAGATCTCACAAATTAAGAGGGATACGCTGTATAATGCAGGTAGTTTCCAACCAAAATGCTGTAAATCCTTTCAAGCAGATGTGAAAGGACTCACTACGGAAGGCACAGTTCCATGACCACCCAAGCAACTACTTGAAGGAACAGTTATTTCCTCTTCATTGTACTACTTAATGGAAAAGCTCTTCTGCAAGGTAAGCAGCTCCAGTGTGCAGAAGCATAGGTAAAAAGTTATTTTTCTGCTTTTTCCTCAGAGCAAGTGTAGGAGCACCTTTTTGGCTACCAAAAAGACCTGATACTTGCTGATGCACTTAATAGAAAAGCAGTAGAGTTAGATTTAGTTTTTACTTTAAAATGTCTGGAAGCAAAGGGACGTGAGCACAAATAACATTCACAAAAAATGTTTCTAAGCTTTTTTTTGTTTCCCTAAGCTTTTCCTTGACAGCAATGTAAGTTTCATAGTTGGTAGGGTCAGAAGGGACCTAAACAGATCATCAAGTCTGACTTCCTGCTATGGCAGGAAAAAGTACTGGGGTCAAACAGTCTAGCCTCCTCTTAAAGACCCCCAGGGTAGAAGCCAGCACCACTTTGCTTGGAAGTTGGTTCCAGATCCTAGCCGCCCTAACAGTGAAGTAGTGCCTCCTGATGTCTAGTCTGAATTTACCCTCTGCCAGCTTGTGACCGTTATTCCTAGTCGCTCCTGATAGTGCTTGGGGGAACAGGGACTCCCCCCATGCCTGTTGGCCCCTCTGACTAGTTTGTAAGAGGCCACTAGATCCTCCCTCAGCCTTCTCTTGTGGAGGCTGAACAGGTTCAGGTCCCATAGCTTCTCCTTATAGGGCATGCTCTGCTGCCCCCTGATCATGCGAGTGGCCCTCCTCTGGACCCTCTCCATGTTGTCCACATCTCTTTTGAAGTGCGGTGCCCATAACTGAACACAGTACTCCAAATGCGGCCTGACCAGTGTTACATAGAGGGGGTGGATGACCTCCCTGAACCTGCCTGAGATGCATCTGTGGATGCATGACAAGGTGCGGTTGGCCTTCCTAACTGCATCCCCACACTGCCTGCCCATGTTCATCTTGGCATCAACGATGACTCCAAGATCCTTTTCTGCCTCTGCACTGATGAGATGGGAGTTCCCCAGCCTGTAGGTATGGTGCTAGTTCTTCCTCCCCAGGTGCATCACCTTGCACTTGTCTGTGTTGAAACCCATCCATACACTTTTTATATAACGGACTTCACTCATAAGCAAGGAGCAACTGTTGCCATCTCCAAATCTCTTTAAGTTTTTTTGAACAGTTTGGAGACTGAGCAGGAGTCATATGTGAGAATACTGTTACTCCAAAAGCACAAGCTCGCTGAGGATTTTAAAGAACCTAATCAGGCTTAAAGAAGTCTCTCCCATCACCACTTTCGGTCAAAAAATTAAGAGTAGATCACCACAAAAAGAAAATCTGGAAGTGCAACTAAAACATTCTTAGCCAGTTTAACAATTCATTCACAAACTACAAGGTTGTACCAGGACCGACCTGTCAGTGGCTATCAGCAAGTTCAGAACTCTCTATTTGATTTATGTAAGATTGGTTTCTTTTTGAAGAACACTCATTTTTATTAGCTGAACACTTCTGATAATCATAGAATCATATGCCTAAGGCTAAATAGAGAATAATGCATCCTTCTGAAAATCTACAAATGCAAAGGAAGGACACCACCCCTCACTAAGGTAAACACTGACTGTCACTGGATATAACAAAGATGGTGCTTGCGACATGGGAGAAGCTATATAACAGGAGTTGACCATAAACCAAAGATTTGGCTAGACTAGGCCTTGGGTGGGGAGAGAATTGCTGAGTGGCTTTTAACCAATCTCTCTTCCCTTCCTCCAGGCCCCAATGTCCGTTTCCAACTGAGATTGGCCTATGGCTTCTTTCAGGCTGGCTACCTTGTCACCTGTTTGAAAGCCCGTGGCCCTTTCACAAAGGGCAGAGAGCTGGGAGGTGAAGACCATGTGGAAATATTTAATAGGGGGGCAATAGATTGTGAGGGAATCAAGTCTCTGCTGCAGCTTATTGGTTCGAGTGTTTAATTCAGGAATTAACTGTAGTTGGCATGACATTTGTAGCTATGGTGCAAGATCTTTGGCACCACCAAACAGAATCAAGACAGAATTGCTACTGCCTAGAAGTATTGACAATATTCAATAACCTGCATTTCTTAGACCTGAAAGACTTAAAGCTTTAATCGTGAGTTATCTTATTTGTACAGTATCTAATACTTTGAAGCACAACTGAAACACAAACATTAGTATAATATCTTAATATAGACTAAAATTTAAAGCAGATTATCCCTAATCAAGCCTAGACCCAAGTAACACCAAAGTTGAAAGGAAGTTATCTTTGCCTTTCTGAATGCTAACTCATGACAACCTTGTCACCGTAAGTGTACAGCTACTCCATCTGAAACGTTTACCACTCTCACAGAACTGGGATTGTATTAGGCTTTTTTCTTTTATTACCATGTTTTTAGGTTTATTATGCTCCCCCTCCTTCCAAATTTCACCCTAAATGGTCACAGACCAAAGAAAACCAATGTGCAATGGAAAAGCTTGTCAGGCTCCTACTATTGCTGTTTGTGTACCTTTGCAGTGATCTGAAATTCTTCATGTTCCTTCAACAACTCTTGAGTGTGTTGGATACTGGAACCAGTGGAGGTATGTGTGGATAAATAGAACTCTCCATTGTCGTGGATCCATTCCAGAGCCTAAATATAGCAAGAGTCAGTGGAGGGCAGAAGACAGTGACATACTTTTGCCAACAAAAGCCAGTCTAAATCACTGTTGTTCAAACATTGAATGGTCACGTATAAAGTACTAGATAGGTTTGTATTTCACTTTTACCCATCCTATACTTCACTGGAAACAATTCTGAATTCACAGTTTTCTACTACTGGGCCATAAAGTTTATGGAACAAAACTACCTTACTAATTTAAGAAAAAAAGATCTAATATTTCAAGTAAAACAGTTAGTTTAGCAGTGGATTAACTACCAATTTATATTTTACTTTGTGAGGGAGCTGGAATATGTCCAAAGTTAAGGTACATCAGCCTTTAGCTTTACAAAACTTTGAGAGGCAGAAATGGAAAGCTCTTGGGCACATGAAATGTATTAACTTAAAATTTTCTACCTATAATTTTCTTGCCCGTTTCATTACCTCCGTATCATTTAGAGAATAATGGTTAGGAAAATTCCCACAACAAAAAACTTGCAGTCCCCACAAACAGCTTTCCCACTTGCTTCTATCAATCATTATTTGTGGTTGTGTCTTTAATAGAAAGGTGTTAACTTTTACCATACACTTTATTTAAAAAAAACAAAACAAAACTATACTGCGGTGATTGTTAACCTAGAGACTCAAGATATAAGGGCAGAAAAAAATTTCTACTCCCTCCAAAGCTTGGGACTTCAAGTTAAGAAAACTAATCTTATGGCTTCTACTATACCTTTAACTCACTCTGCTGGCCACTACTTACTACTGCAACACATAAAAGGCATGCAAAACAGCCACTCTCTTTTGCAGCGACAATATTTAAAATAGTGATGGGGGGTGAGGTTGCACACCTTAATCTGGATACTCTCTTCTTCTTTCTACTATGCTTCTTCTTCCCACAACTTTATACCATGACCTTATGCACCAAACAGTAGACATACTGGATTGTACCAACCTGCTTTCTTCATTCAACTTGATGGAAAGCACATAACCACACAGCTCTGTGCTCATCACCAGCATACTTTTCCTTTGACAGTTTCCCATGTTATTTCTTACTGTGATCATGACATGGATGAAGAGCTTTCCCCAGAAGCTGGCACTTTAAAGAATGCAGTGATTTTCTCATGAGAGGTATTTTTCTGCTTTAGAAGTCCAGACAACAATTTGAAGCCACCAAGGCCAAACCTGAACTTTTTCATCTTCCTCAGCTCTTCCTCATTCTCCAACCACAGACTAGTAAATTAGGGCACTGCCTTTCACTCTGCCTTTCCTTTACAACTATATAACCAAGCTATAATCAAGTCATGTTGCTTCTGGCTGCAGCGTTTCTTAAGTTTAGCTTCCCCCCATATTTCCAGACAAGACCTAGGTCACTTTCTTATGATTCAGGTATTTTACTTTCTATCCTTCTGGACTCAACAGCCAAACATAACCACTGAAGACTTCATTATGGAGATGCAGAAGCACACGTGGAAAACCTGGGGGAAAACTGGAGGTTATGTTATTGGCTCTTTAATGAAATAAGTTCTTGGATTTTAAATGCCTGCCAGTTCATTCACACATTTACAGGAACAATTAATCCCTTTGTTCTATAGGAGTGCAGAAACAGGTCCACAAAACCCTGCTGTACCTTATTCATGCCCAAATCAAATCAAAATTAATTTCAAAATATTTTCCTAATCAGGTTGTCAGTGTGCATTGACAATTTGATTTGAAGTAACTGAATTGTCAGCTGCTTGGAAAAACATGATTCACAAAGAAAGTGCTGACAGGCTCTCTGATATGCCAGTCTCGGTCATAATGATAATTATATAAAGGCAAGCAAGGCTGAATTTTAAGTTGTTTCTCCAATAAAAGAGTTTTTTTTAAAGGGGGATTCATGTTGAACATCATGAGTCATGATTCACTCTAACGTGACTCAAATTACTGCTGTCACCGTTTCCCTCTGAATTCAGCTGTACAAAAACATGTTGGTACATCGAGCATTGCAGAGTAAAACCAGTCTGCCTAGATAATGCTGAGGAAAAAAAAGTGTAGCAGTCCAGGGATTAGGAAACTGAGTATTTTCATATACTCATTTAATTTTCATCTACTTAAATATTTGTCGTAACTGTCATTGTTGTATTTAGTTAGCAAGGTGGTTCTTCTTGTCTGCAGCCTTTTTGCTTACATAGAGTTGTACTTGCAGGAAGATAAGATTACTTTTGGAACACTTTTAGGTAGTTTTCTGAGCTCTAGATAAACAAAAACTACCTGTTCCTGTTTTACAGAGTGGCATGGCTGACACTCTCAGTGTGACCTCTATTTACTTAAAAAAAAGTTAAGTTTCAGTTAATATTTCTGCCTTGAAGTCCCACTATGGTTTTTTAAAACATTTTTTAAATCAAACGGTTTTTTTTCCCCCAACTTGGCACTCATAAATCCACACAAATACAGGAAGTGGAATGCAGGACAAACAGTGAAACCAAACATATGCAAAACCACCAAGATTCTTCTGACCCTTTACTTACTGTTACAGAAGAATTCAAAAGTAATCTTTTATTTTGATAAACTTCCTCTAATACCCAGTGAAAACAATCAGTTGGCCTGTTAGATAACTCCCTTGATCCATTTATGTTGGCACAAGTTAATGTGTTTAATTTTTTTCACCAACACATACTGGTAAAAAAAAAAAAAAAAAAATCTATTGGCAATGCAGTACAAGTATGGCAGGAGAGACGGGAATGTAGTAATTCAAACTATAACTAAATGTATAAGTGTAATGCTACTATACTGAAAGAAGAATGAGGGCTAAGCAGTGATATACCTTGATATACCTTATACCTTGACTGTTAAGGGCCTGGTAACTACATGTGTTAAGTTATTTGTTCCTGTGACGGTCAGTCTTTATGTCCAAATGACTTTTAAGAAATACGAGTCAAATAAAATATTCTAGTATGTTCTTAGAGAAAATCCTGACCTGTTTGGCACTTCTTTCAAAGACCACATACTGCTGACACTGGTCAAGTCGCCTTTTCCGCATGGTCCAATAATGTAGTACACGGTTCTCTCTCTGAAAGAGTTCATTCAAGATATCTGAAAAGAGAATCAGGTGAATTAAAGGTTGCAATCTTTAGTTGGAAAATGATAGGCAGCAATGAGTTTGTAAGCAGGGTACATAACTGTTGTTTGTTTTACAAGTTTTTAATACAGTTCTTTTTAGTTTATGAAACAACGTGCGCCCCTTTTTCTTTAGAAGAATATTATCCTAATTAAATAGACAGGACAGTTAACCAAAACATTGTACTAAAACAATTAGTTAAAAAAAAAAAAAAGCAGTTTCTCATGAAAAAAGCTCTGTTTTCTTCCTTAATTTGAGACTACGGAAAGTACACTTGTAAGAGATATTTCCACATTGCTACAAGAAGAGACGAAGGACCAAGACATGATACATTTAAGCATTTAAGTTCATCATAATGAATAATTATTTGTAATCTGAAATGCCTACGGTCCTTCTAAAAAAAGAGATGTGTTACTGTGTAATTTATGGACAAACATAAAACCAAATAGATTAATCTGTTTGTTCAGTGCCTAATGAATGTGAAACCCTAAGGATGTGGACAAACGTAACACTTAGAATATTCTAAATAAACTTTAAATCCTAAGGGTATGTCCACACATGCAGACATGTGTGCTTGCAGCAGCTCAAATAGAAGCGGTGCAAATCTGAGCCGGGGCTTTTTGCCTCAGTACGCATGCCCAGACGCGCACTTTGATGTGGGGCAAATTGTTGTGCCACTTGGGGCAAAATAACCCTGCCTAGCTCCTCCCAGATCTGTGGCCAGGGGAAACTAGAGCCCGGGGCCAGCACCTGTACTCAGCAGTATAAAAAGCTGCCCAGTATAAAAAGCAGCATATGTACTATCCTCAGCAATATAAAAAGCTGCCCTGTCAAGCACCTCAGGGCTACTCACTCTCAGGAGCTTCTGGGGCCCAGCCAAGTGGTACCTGGAGACACTACCCCTTGTGCCAGCTGGACTGCTGAAGCAGCCGTGAGAGTTCTCTGCACCCTCTACCCACTGCAGCAGTCTGGCAGTGGGGGCTACTGCTTGGCTGTGACCTGCTGCACACCTGCCAGACCTGGATGCGGACTGCACAGCCAGTAGAGGCATCTGCCCCTCTGGGCCAGCTGCCAGTGGGCTGTGGCTGCAAAGTTGACCTTTGTATGGCACTACTGCCATGTGTGCCCCCTGTCCGGCCATCTGGATAGCTATCGCCTGTAAGATGTTCCAGGTGTGGTGGCCTGCTTTGAACTGTCAATGGGAGGTCAGCTAGCCACCTCCAGTTGGGTCCAAGGTGCCAGCTGTGAGCAGGCAGGATCCTGTCACTAGGCTCCATGACAGGAATTCTGGTGTTCCCTATTTGAAAACTGAAAAATCCCTGATAAAATAATTCCAAAGTCATGCTGTAAAATATCCTGAAATTCATGTTCCTCCACAATTAAAACAAAAGACCACTATCTATCTAGAGCGTGATCAGTTGGGCAATGTTTTATTGACATATCTAAGGTGTTAAAGCAATTTGGAAGCCTACCAGCCTATCATCATAATAAAGAAAATTCTAAATACCTGTATGTTTTGCTGTCCACCCACAGGGGCCACAGCCCCTGAAGGCGCTACTATTCCCCCTGCAGGGCCCACATGTACCACCCCTACTTGCTCTCCCAGCACCCAGATTGCTGCCTCACCTGGCCCCATCCCCCACCAGCTCCTGCAGCTCCCCTGATGG
>NW_017728886.1:127959567-127965829 GCF_001723895.1 Crocodylus porosus | reverse complement strand
AGAACTTAAAAATAAAAAAAGCCTCTACTCACCAGCAGTAGCAGGAGCTGTGGAGCCTCCTGGAAGAGCCGCCCCCCACAGCACTGCACAGTGGGACGTAGCAGGGGCTGTCACCCAGACCCGCACAGTGCAGGCAGGGTGGGGGCAGTGACCCCAATGGCAGCTGCTAATGCCGGTGAGTTTCTCTTTGTTTTAACTGTGTATGCTGAGGCCCAGAGAGGCAGCGATGGTGGGGATTGGCGGGCTGGGGCCAGGCGGGGCAGCTATGGGGGACTCAGGGGGCAGGTGGGAGGGGCTGGGCGGGGCAGCAATCCGGGGTGCTGGGGAAGCAGGTGGGGCTGGCAAGGGTTCCTCCCATGATTCCCTCCTTCCACTTCCACCCCCACCCCACCCCCGCCACTTACCAGCACTGGAGCCTGGTCCAGTTCCCTGCAGCTGGCACGCTACCTGCCCTGCACCAGCAGGCAGTGTGCTTCAGCACCAGGATGAAGGCCAGCCACAGAGCATCTCTGTGGAAAACCCAGTCTCCAGTTGCCTCAGGGCACAGTCCAGGACCGTGCCCTGCCTCACTTTTTTTCACTGCATTTTTTTTGGCCCCTGGCTACTTTGAGAAAGGGCAAGGAGGCCCACTTGGCTGTCAGGTAGCTTTTTAAAAATAAAATGAAATAAAACCACTGTTCTCCCACCCATACCTTTCTCCCCTACCTAGGGCTGGCTGCAGGTGAAATCCTGTAGGTACAGACTTTTACTGTCTTGCTGAATGCTGAAAAGAGAACTTAACTGAAACTGTTAAAGGCTCTTTGAGACTAGGTAGTCAAGATTAGGAGGAAATAGCTGTTAATTCCTGATTGTTTCTTAAGCAACATAAAAAAATCTCTCTCAGTTGTTGATACCTTCAATGTTTACATAGGTTAAATTGGTATCTTCTGGTAGAGTTTCTCAAGCTTTTCATTGCATGTAGTCATGCCACCCCACCTAGAAGGACAGCAAATTCCCAGTAGAGAAGGCAATAGTAATTTACAGTAAATTAGGAAAAAAAGAGTAAAGACCATGTTACTGAAAAATACTGAAGGCAGAGAAAACTAGACTGAACTGGAAACTGGATAGAGATCCCTATGCGCCAACTAAGGGAGAAATTTTGATGCATCTCTGAAGGGGGAAGTGATAGCAGAATTACTTTAGTTACACTTGAATTCCAAGTGATTTCATCCAAGTCAAAGGATGAACTATACAATCTTTGAAAAAATTCTGTCATGCACTACTTGGTTGCAAACGGTTTGTGTGCATGATTTTTAAGGGAGTCTAACTGCTTTGCTATTTTTGAGTATTTGTGGTGGTTTCCATGAAAACTTTAACTTACTCTTTTGATTCTTTGCCTACAGTGGCCCAATTTTTGTGAGCAAAAATCAACTTTTTCTTTTGTTAGTTGCTTTGTATTTTTTACATCTCATTTCTCAGTCCTCTGTTCACATTAGGATTGAGTGCGATGACCCCTACACTGCTTCACTTCAAGAGCTAGAGGGCTTGAAGGAGATGGGTTAAATAAGAATGCTAGACCAAATTTAAGAAGGGGCTAAGGGGCACATTTCTTGTCCTGATTTTTTTGAGGGCAAGCTTGGCTTGGGCCAGATTCCACCCAGAGACTGAAAAGGGATCTGGTGAAATGCAAGTTGTTTCATGTGGGGAAATTGGATGGGGTTATTGTGCACCTAAAACTTGCACATCAATCAATATTAAGTGTTAAATGGAATGTATATTATTTCTTCTTCTTTATTTATTTCACTTATATGCTGCTAATGCCAACTTCCAGAAAGACTATGGCTAATAATGTTCCCAACTTCCAGAAAGAGGACAGCTAATAATAAAAATGAGATTAATTATAAAAAAGGTCAAATAAAATAGTAACTAATAAAATAATGCCCCAAACTAAACCCCAATACTTAACCCTGCCTGCTCAGGGTGGTTACAGAAAAAGGCACAAGCAACATACACAAGCAAATGGAACAGAATATAAAACAAGCACTCTTTGTTACTCGGCAACACTCTAGCCTAGCTTGTTACATGCCTGCCCAAATAAGAAGGTGTCTCAGCTCTTCCAGAAAATGTCAAACCTCATGCTCGGATGTAGGGCTCTAAGCACATAGAACTTCACAGGTCTAAACCAGCACCTTGAATATACCTTGAAAGCTGCTTGAAGGCAATGCAGATTCTGGAGCATTTGATTAATGTGCTCCTGGCAACTCCCTCCAATCAGAAGGTAGGATGACTCATTCTATACCAGCTGCAGCTTCCAGATGGCCCTTTAAGGACAGACCCAAGTAGACTGCATTGCAATAATTCAACTTCAAGGTAAAAAAAAGGATAATGATGGCCAGATCCAAACCTGAAAGTAAGGACTGAGACCTTCTCACTACGTGAGAGTTGGAGAGAGGGAGTACTAGTTGCCATCACCACAACCACCAGAGAATCAAAGTACAGCAAAGGATCCAAAAGCACCCAAAGGCTGGTGATCCTGAGTGACAAAAGGAACACCATCAATGAGTCCATAAGTCATGAAGGTCTGCCAAGACCATTGCCACCTCTGTCTTGTCTAGATTCAACTTCACATTTCATAGATATCCTATTTCCAAAAGCAGTCCCAACAATTCCATTGTTTCTTACAAAGTCTGTGGGCAAATTCAGTAGTGGAAGAGCAGAAAATAAACATTATGTTTACATGATACAAAGTTGCTTCAGGAAAAGCTGCTCCAAAACATGGCCTGAATTCAAAAGAATTAGACTGATGAGCAAACATGAGTCAGGATATTGCAACAAAACTTTACCAGTGATTGAATCTAGCTATTCAAAATATAGTATACACAAAAAATACCAACATTTTAGGTTTGCAGCCACAAGCAAAGACACCTCTTCAGACAAGGAATTTCAGAGGAAAACTTTATAGACAGCTAAGCTTGGGAGTCATTTGCACTATACTACAGCCTAACCCTAAGAAAGGAAGTAGCATCAGTACAAAGACAGAGCACTCTACCACAGAAGCACACTGCCAGCTACTCTTCCACCTCCTCAATCTCCCTCACTGCCTGAATAACTGTATACCTTGTCCACACTTTTTTCCATGGACACCAACAAAGTTTTTGCTTAGCATCACTTCTCAAAATGTGCGCCAGATTTCTGGGGAAATCTCAACATATTGTAACATTTCTAACTGGATGCTTCATAAAAATGGACATCTTGATAATGACGCAAGTGGAGTCATTCTGATATACAGCAGGCAGTATCTATTTACCTAACTGGAATGGAATTAATTCCATCAGGAAACAGTACAGATGGCATGCCTGCAAGGGACATTTGGCTGTGCACTGTTATGGTTAATGCTGTAAGTTTCTTCAACTGACAAGGCCCAGAGAAATATTCTGTAAAACATTAAAAAGCCTAAAAAAAAGCCTAGAAGTTATACAGTGGCATTTAACACACATGCACACAGCAGTACTTTAAATGTAGCCTTTAAGAAAAAACTTTAGGTGTCTCTGTCTTCTCAGTTATACTCTATCTAATCATCTGTCTCCACCCTATTGCTCCTACGTGAGTAAGCATAAAAGAATACTTTCTGAACTTGAACATCTTCAAGTTCAAGGGCTGTTTACAGCACAATAGTTCTTTTAAGGCTACAAGGATCACATATGAATTTGGGTGTTGTGTAGGGGCTGAAACAGCAGAGCTAACCTAATCTTTTAGGCTAGGGACAGACATTCAAAAAGCCTGAATTTCATAGATTTCATAGACATTAGGGCTGGAAGGGACTTCGGGAGATCATCGAGTCCAGCCCCCTGCCCAAAGGGGGCTGGATTGAATTGATTCAATCTTTGCAGGTTAGTTTAACCTGACTAGGCTAAACCAGTTCTGTAACCAAACAGACATCCCAGAAATGCAGGCACATGCCTGCAGTGGCTCAGGCTAGAAGCCGGGGGGGCACTAGAGCAGCCCTCCCTTCTTTTCACAGCATGGAGCTGAGGGGGGCAGGGCCAGGCTCCTGCAGGACACTGTGATTAGCCCAGCAGGGCTTATCAGTGTTTATCACAAAATTAAGAAAACAACAGGGGGACATTACCAGCTACTTGTTGATATTGCCTGTTGATTCAGCAGGGACCCTAGCCAGCACATGGTATGATTTTTAAGGGAGTCCAACTGTTTTGCCTTTTTTTTTTTTTTTTGGAGTATTTGTAGTGGTTTCCACGCAAACTTTAACTTACTCTTTTGATTCTTTGCCTAGAGTGGCCCAATTTTTGGAGCCACTCTGTATGTATTTATGTAACAGATAAATATATGTTCTGTAATACATACATTACAGAAACACACCCAGATTTTCCAGCACACCAAACATGAAGTGTGCTGGAAAGGTAGGTGGCTACTCTTCCGGCCGGGCCAGAAGAGGGGGCAGAGCAAGAGCTCCAAGACCCCCCGCTCCCGCCCAAAACTTAGATGCAGCCTCTTTCCAACAACTAGCAGCCATGCCACTTCTGCTGCTAGTGGCACCAAGGAGATGGGAGCAGTGTCTGCATCCCCTCCAGTAACACTTGACATAATAACAACAACCCCAAGTACCACAACCATGACAACAACAAGCAGAACAGCATTACAGTCTCCTCCACCCCAATTTAAATTCCCAGCCAGAGCCTCCCAGTACCAGAGGAAGAGCTGGAGCGGGATCTGAGTGCCATAGCCAGGGAAATGCTGGGGAAAGAGGTGGAATCAGATGGGTTTGTGTTCCAAGGAGGAGTATACCTACTTGCCCGTATTTGCAGGGAGGCAGTTAGAAAGGCCAAAGCAACTACAGAGCTGAGGCTGGCAACACAAATTAAAGACAACAAAAAGTCTTCAGTGTTCCTGAATAGGACTCAAGATAAATCTCCTAATGGGTTCTTAGATGGGACACCAGCCTACCAACTGTTGACGCTGGCTTGGAGCAAAGTCACTTGGATGGACTGGATATGTTCAAGTCAGCAGGCCTGGATGAGCTGCATATGAGGGTAGTGAAGGAATTGGCCAGTGTCATAGCAGAACCACTAGCACAGCTGTTTGAATATTTGTGGCGTGCGGGTCAGGTCCCGGAGGACTGGAAAAGGGCAATTTCATCCCTATTTTCAAGAAGGGGAGGAAGGAGGATCCAAGTAATTATAGGCCACAGTAAGACTCACCTCCATCCTTCAAAAGGTCTTTGAAAATGTTACGAAGGATCGTATTTGTGGGAGTCCAGCAGGAAAAATAATGCAGCAGGGAAACCAACATGGATCTGTAGCAGGTAGATCATGCCTGACCAATCTGGTTTTGTTTTATGACAGGGTCCCAAAACACTTAGATGCAGGAGTAAAGGTGGATGTTGTTTTCTTGGACTTTAGCAAGGCCTTCGATACAGTATCTCATCCTATTCTCATAAATTAAGAGGCTGTGACATAGATGTTTACACTGTCTGGTAATTGATTTAGCAGTCACACCCAGAGAGTGGTAGTAGACGGGTCAGTATCAACCTAGAAAGATGTGGGTAGTGGGGTCCCCCCTTGGACCTGTACATGTCAGTGTCTTCTTCAGTGACTTGGATGTGGGTGTGAAGTGTACTCTGTCCAAGTTTGTGGATGATACTAAAGTGTGGGGTGAAAGTGCACACTCCAGAGGGTAGGGAACGATAGCAGGCAGACCTAGGAAGGTTAGAAAAGTGGGCAGTACACAATAGGATGCAGTACAACAAGGACAAGTGCAGTGCTGTACCTAGGGCTCAAAAATATTCAGCACACCTACTGGCTGGGAAGTAACCCTCTCAGCAGCCCAGAAGCAGAAAGGGATCTCAGAGTCATAGTGGACTCCAAGAGGAACGTGAGTTGTCAGTGTGAAAAAATCACCAGGAAAGCTAACTGCACTTAATCATGCATCAGCAGATGCATGACAAAGAGATCCAAGGAGGTGATACTTCCCCTCTATGCAGCATTGGTCAGACTGCAGTTGGAGTGCTGCATCCAGTTTTGGGTGCCATACTTCAAGAAGAATAGTTTCATAGTTTCTAGGGTCGGAAGGGACCTGAGCAGATCATCTAGTCTGACCCCCTGCCATGGCATGAAAGAATACTGGGGTCAAACGACCCCAGAAGGTGTTCATCTAACCTCCTCTTAAAAACCCCCAGGGTAGGAGCCTGCACCACGTCTCTTGGAAGTTGGTTCCAGACCCTAGCTGCCCTGACCGTGAAGTAGCGCCTCCTGATATCTAACCTAAA
>NW_017728886.1:127909175-127959422 GCF_001723895.1 Crocodylus porosus | reverse complement strand
GCCCAGAACTGGAAGCAGTACTCCAACTGCGGCCTGTCCAGTGCCGCATAGAGGGGGAGGATCACCTGTTTGGACCTGCTCGAGATGCATCTGTGGATGTTGACAGACTTGAGAGGGTCCAGAGGAGAGAAGCTCGTATGGTCAGGGGCTTACAGGACAAGCTCTATGAGAAGAGACTGAGGGACCTGGACCTCTTCAGCCTCTGCAAGAGAAGGCTGAGAGGTGATCTTGCTGCCGCCTACAAATTCATTAGGGAGATGCAGCAAGGGATCAGAGATGCTCCGTTCACCAGGGTGCCTCTTGGGGTAACAAGGAACAATGGTCACAAACTGACAGAGAGCAGATTAGGTTAGATATCAGGAAAAACTTCTTCATGGTAAGGGTGACCAAAATTTGGAATGGGCTTCCAACAGAAGTAGTGCTGTCCACTACCTTGGGGGTCTTTAAGGAAAGGCTGGATAGGCATCTGGCTGGGGTCATCTGACCCCAGCAGTCTTTCCCGCCTAGGCAGGGAGTCAGACTCAATGATCTACTGAGGTCCCTTCCGACTCTAGCATCTATTTATCTATGAAAATTAGGAGAAACAGCCCTTTTGGATACCAGAATATTGTACTTCTGAATTGAAAAGCACACAGATTATTGGTTACCAGCTACTTCAAAACTTAATATGAACTTTTAAAAAGTATTTCCTGTTAATATTGATTTACTGGCTCTCTCCTGGCAAGGAGAGACAGTCATACTCTTGGGTTGGCTTAATGTATGAAGGCCAAGATGCTGGAAGAATACTTACTTTTGACTTGCTGTTCAGGGGCTTTGATGTGAGTAACCATTCCTGGCATGTTTACACTATTTCTGTGCAGGTATTTCAGGAAGACATCAGCATTTCTTCGAGCCAGTGTGCAAGCCTGGAAAAAGGTTTAGTAGAAATATTTAGGAAAAAAAACAACTTATTTTTTATGAGTATACATTGTCACGTGTTTATGAATATAAATGCATATAAATGCAAGCCACTTTTTTTGCTGCCTGCCATATCCTAGTTTACAAAGAACAGCCTAAATGATTACCTTCTAAACCAACAGCAGTTGATTCAGGACCAAATTATCTGGCACCGAGTACTGGTACATTGGTTTATACCTGAGGGCACTGAAAAAGAAATCATCTCTGTGAACCTTGAAGTATGACTCAGAGCGCATGGAGCGGTGTGTTTTGCTTATGTGTCATTCAGAATTATTTATTATGTAGACCAAATGCACAAGCTTCAAGTAATTGTAACTGTTTTATTTTTTTTCTTCTTCTGTATAACTGCTGCGCGGCACTCTCACATTTATGTAACCTTGAAGTCTTAACTAGTAAGCTAAATAAGCGCTTTGTATTTTTCTCTGTTGGCATTAAGCTACACATGCGCATTTTGTAGATTTCATTTCTTATCTAGAAGTGTTATTTTTGCAGAAATGAAACTTATGTAAAAAGTCTGCCTAGCAATTACCATGTAAAAGAAACTATCCTATCCCTGTATGCTCAGCTTATATCATAGTTAGTGTCACAGAGGCAGTCCAACCAACATCTATAAAGAGGCAAAGAAACAGAAAACAGCAGAGACGACGACCGGAAAACTCTATAGGCCCGATCACCCTATAGACCGGTTCTTAGCCTCTCCGTCTGGGCGTATCCCAGCGAAGACAAAGGCCTCGAAAATCCGACAACTAACAACGATTCACCGTGTTACAGTTTTGTACTGTATATCCCATTCATGAGCTGTTGACCAGTTCTGGGACTACGGAGCCGGCAGCCGCACCTAGCTTTGGACTTGTTCCACTGTTGGAATGCAAGGGCTGGCTCTAGAACCTCGTAAACCAACGGACACCCTATAAATTAAGAAACATTAACAACTTACTCTAAGTCTTCTACTTGTGCCAACTCGGTGAACCCCGACGGCGGCTATAAAGCTACCTCCAATCCTGCCCCACAAGCCGCGCGCTCACACAGCTCCGCAAAGCCCGCTAGCCCGGCATTCCGCCACAATAATCACCTGGATACTGTAAAACATCCATTGCTGTTTTAAACAAAAGAACCCAAAAATTCTTCTGCTGAAGTGAAACCAGAAGTATTCAGTGTTTTCAAAGTCTTAAAAACATTCAAACCCAAGAGGAGCATTATCTTCCTAACCTGAACTTTTCAATACACATCAGCTTCTATCTATCTATCTATCTATATCTATCTATCTATATGGACTTGAAGTCTTATTCATAGTGGAAGAACAGATAAAAATACTACCTTAAAAGGCCAGGTGAACACAGCACAGATATATCCAATAGCAAGCTCACTTAAGCTGGTAGTTTGTCAAATATTTTTTTAACAAGAGACTAGAAATGTATACACTTCCAACTGAAAAATCCATGTGATATGGTGCTATTAACTGTGCTAATAAATTGTCTTTTTAGAGTCTTCACTAATCAGGATCAGAGTCTATAAGGCTTTGAGGTCTGGGTGAGGTATTGCAAAATCCTTCATGAAGGCTAAGAAAGAAACATGCTGTATGGCAGGAAAAAATATGCATTTTACTTCTATTATTCAAGGTATTAAGCACCTCACTTACATTAATCATTAGTTGGAACAAGCATCTTTCATTCATCTGCAGAGTTCTACTATCTCCATGCCTTATTTTACAAAAGGAGGGTCTAAATTATTACCTTCCACGTCAACAGCAGTTAGTCCCGGATTACATTATCTGGCAGTGACTAGCACTAGGATTACATGAAGACCTAACAACCATCAATTCCTTGATCTAAGCCATTTCCTGATTCCTTTATCTGACAGTATCAACAAAGCATGCTAGACACCAGCACTAACCTCTGAAAATGCTGCTTGCTTCATCAAGTTGCCATCTATACTTGGTTCCAGCTGTTTTGATTAGTAGCCAAGTACTGAGTATAACTGGCCTATCAGATTAACTTGGGAGGGCAGGGGGAAAGGAAAAATACTGGGACCTTGTGCTCAGATAGCTGTTGACTAGATACATGTCCACAGGATTGAAGGTATTAATATTTACTGAATGTTAAGGCTTTACTTGACTTCATGCATAATGTCCACATAAGCTACACAAGAACACAGAAACCATGCAGAATGAGGCTGCTACACAAGAACAATGAAGAATGAGGTTTTCCATACAGCAACTTGCCTGCTCCTGGGAATGGCTTTGAGGCACAGGGAGACACTGTTTGAGAGACTGTCCTACATTTTGAAAAGGAACTTCTAAGAACTCTGGAAGCAGTAGCCATTTGAAACAGGAGTCCCACTGCACTCAGGCCACAACTGTCTATACCAGGGTGCTCAACCTCCGGCCCATGGGCCAAATGCAGCCCATGTAGCCTTGAAATCTGGCCCATGGGGCTCCTCACAGGTTGTGAAATTTGGCAGCAGTGGCAGTACCGCCACCCCGCCCTGCTGCCAAAGAAGTCCAAGCCCCACAGTGTGTTGGAGGTAGACTATGACCCTTCCCTCTGCTCAGCCAGATCAGAGTCAGGCCATGCCCCCTTCCATCTGGGCTTCGGCTGGGCCACACCTCCTTCCTCTCCATGCCCCCAGGCCCAGGCCATGCCCACTTTACTCCACTCAGCAAAGTTGGGCCCTTCCTTCTGCAGGGCTGGGTCATGGCCATGCCTCTTCTTCCTCTCCTGTGGGGCTAAATCAGGACCAGGTGGAGGCTGGCCAAAACCCCTTTAACCATGAGGTTGGATTAGGTTCAGGCTGCCATGTCTCTCCACTGATGGCCAGATGGGGCCCCACAAGCTCCAGCTCACAAAGGATTGGGCACTGTTCACCTGGTCCGCTGACCAAAGAAGGTTGAGCACCACTGATCTACCCTACCTGCTAAAGCTGAAATTAAAGTATCTACTAAACAACCTAGAATTTTTATTCAATTGATTTTCTTATCACAAAACAAGAAGTTGCATGTCATTTCCTATGTAACCACAGTTCACAATGATCACAGAACTATTTACATGTTACTGGCTTCATTTTTCATGTGCTAAGTACTTCAAGTTTTCCAGAGTACACCACAGTGATGAAATACAAAAATCTTTACCTTCAGGAATGCTTCTTTTTGTTCAAGGTGCTTGCTTATCATAGGAGTCACATGATCTGTTTCAGAGTTGGGACCGAGCTTGTCTGCCCCCCCACACCAGTCTTCTTCCCGCTTATATTCCTGTTCCAGGCTCTCCAGCACACTGCATACCTGCCAGCCAAGAGGACACATACGCAGTGAACAACTATGATTTGAGTGGGAATACTAGTTAAGGCTAGTGGGAATACCCAGAAATCATGAGCTACTGACATCTAATCCCACATCTTACACGCATGGACTTTGGAGAAGTCATTTACCATATTCAGACAGACTTAAATATAAGACCCGACTTCAATAATTAGATTTTATATATGGAAAATTATAACAAATTTCTTCCCTATGCAGCCCCTTTCTCCCCTGCCGCTTACTGTCAGACCCTGCTCTCCTTGGGCAAATGAAAGTGAGGAATTTAAAAACAATGACCTTGGAAATAAACATGCCTGTAATAATTTGCACAGAGGCGAATTACTATGGATACTAGACCTGTGTGAATAGGGAAGTATTTGATTCAGATTTGGCCGATTTGGAAGACAGTGGTTTGATTTGGTGATTCGAATCAGTGTCCCCATTCGATTCGGCTGAATTGGAATTGGAGATTTGGCACTGATTCAGAAATTCGGATCAGCTGGGGAAAGGCAGGCACAGCTGGGCAGCTACACCTTCTCCCACAGCTCTTCCAGCCATGCCTGCCTCTCCCCATGCAGGGAAAGCCTCAGGAGAAGCCCCCATGGCCGCCCTGCTTGGCCCCATTCCCAGCTCGACGCCAACCTCCTGGCACTTTAAAAAAAATAAAGAATAAAAAAAGCCCTGCACTCATGGGCTGTAGCAGTGGTGATCAGGGCCTCTGGAGGGTCATGGCAGAGCCCCCCCATGCATGGCGGAGCAGTGGGGATTGCCTCCTCTCAACCTAGCACCTGTGTGGCAGCTGCCCCATGGCATGGGTGCAGCGCGGCTCGACAGGGCGCTGCACGCTGTCTGAGAGCTGGGGCTGAGTGGTGCCAGACTCTAGCTGACAGGTGGAACAGCCCCAGCTCCCAGACAATGAGTGGCACCCTGCCACGCCGCACTGCACCCACGCGATGCAACAGCTGCCACACAGGTGCCAAGTCAGGGGGGCATCCCCACTGCCCCCCAGTAGGCCACGCTCCGTGGGGGTCTCTGCCATGAGCTCCCAGAGGTCCCGATCATGACTGCTACATCTGGTGATTGCGGGACTTTTTTTTTTTTTTTTTTTAAAGTGCTGGGCAGAGGATAGGACTGGGCAGCCATGGGGACTTCTCCTGCAGTTCCCCCTGCCTGGAGAGAGGCAGGCACGGCCAAAGGAGCAGTGGAAGACCCTGCAGCTGCCCAGCTGTGTCTGCCTCTCCCCAACTGATCTGAATCTCTGAATCTTTTCCAAATTGATTCAGAGGCTTCAGATTCAATTTGGACCTTTTAATGGGTCTCCCGCTTTGGAGATCTGGCTGCTAAATTGGGCTGAATCTCCTCCAAATCAAACTGGTGACCAAAGCTTTGCACAGCCCTAACAGATACTCATATACTTAATTCATCCAGAATTTATTAATTTTACCATTTTTGAAACTGCTGCAAGTTTTAGTACAGGTACTCCATGAAGACACTTTCAAGCAGCACCTTTGTATCTACTTCTATTAAATTTTATGCATCCCAGGCCCAATTAGCCAAAAACTAATTCCAAATCCAAGAGTCCAGAACCATAAGTGGCCCTACTACTGGCAAACATCCTCCACCCCCATCTGGGGCTTCAGATATTCCCAAAAGCAGGCACCCTACTTGCAGACCCAAACCCGGAGGCTTAAGGTTGAGATGCCCCTGAGTTTTGCTTGCCCTCAGCCGTAAGGCCCCAGGGGCAAGGCAGGGAGAAGTTGCCTAATTCCATAAAGTGGGCTTTAAGCCAAGACCTTCCCACCACTCCAGCATCTAAATGGGAGGTTTACTATACATTACCTTGGCAAGTACCATCCCTGTGCCAGGAGAGCAGTCTTCCCCAGTGCGACTAGTAAAACTGTCTCCATGGTCATGGCATTTCCCTTGCCAGGTAAGCATAGACTATACTTGATCTGAGCCTTCAAGAGGCTGAGAAGCAATATGAACCATGCGTGATATTAGTCCAAAGCCAAAAGACACATGATTTACACAGAGTTCATTGGACTGAATCCAAGGAGAGCCAATAACATTTCAAGCTATAGTGACCCCACAGCTCAGCACTGCTCAATGTGTGTGTGTACTCCAGATACCACCCACAAAGGATACATGTGCTAATAAGCCCCCCACTCAGGATTGAAACCAGGTGTTCAATGTCATGAGCCCTTGGATCCTCTAATAATTTATAGGCAGATGAGGCACAGGGCAACCTGGTCCAGCTTCACCTCCTGGTGAGTGGGGCCACGCTAATCATATGCAACAGGCTGAGCGAGAAGGCTGAGGAATACACTTCGAAGATTCTGGGTGAACTGTTATGGGCTCCATTTGGGGATGTTTTCCAAACAGTTAAGGCTAGTGAAGAAATGGGGATCACTGGAAATGGGAAAGAAAGGCACAATGGAGTAGCTTATCATGACTTAAAAAGACTCGGCACTAAGGGGGTGCTATCATATACCTTATTCAGATGGGTTCTGCTAACCTATCCTTGTGGTAGGTGCCCATCAGCATATCTACCTAATATGAGCCATGTGTTTTAATCATGCTCAGTGTTGGCTGAATTGAATGAGCTTCACAGCTGAGTTCCATTACTGAGCATATACTGCTTTTGGCAGAAGTTTAATGCTAGACAATATGTTTAATTAGGTTAAGAGAGGAACATTTGTATGCCAATGTAAGACGAGGAGCTCCCCCTTTTGTCTCCCACTGACTGGGAGGAGAAAGGGAAAACTGTCTTATATTTGAGTAAATACAATAATTTTAACTCTGTTTTCCATTTCCCATATGCAATACTGGGAGTTACCACTACTCACCCCATTGAAGTCATGTGGTTTTAAGCTCACAATATACTTGGAAGATTAAATGCACAATGTGTGTGCTCTGATTCACGTAAAAAAAAAAATCACAACATTGAGCCACAATTTGAGGTAATTTATGAGAAAATACACATACTCATCAATGGCAATGGCCTTCCAGAAAAATAAAATATTTCATGTTAAAAGTAGGACTTCAGATCAAGCCAGTATGATTTCAAATGTCCCTCTCAAAAGACAGGCAGACAGCTAAACTCAGTTGTAACTAATCTGTACCTGAAGTCTTTCTTTTGGGGTTTTTTTAAACAGGAACATTTAAGGTACACATGAAATCATCAAAACCTGAATAAATAACTTTTCACAAACATATCTTAATAACCGATGCGCTTGTTTTTCACTCAGAATAGAAAATGAAGCCAAACTACCTAAACTGAAGTTTTATTAGAGTCAGCTCCAAATTATTAGTTCTTATTCAACATAATGCAGCATGCTGTCTGTGTTTCCAAGACAGTATGGAAATATCTCAACCATACTTTAAACTAAAGGCGACATTTCTGGTCATGTTTCATTTTGTGAGCTTTAAATTAGTATATCTGTTCCTCCATCCACAGCTTATTCTATATGATGAAAAATAACTCTTTATTTTGCTAGCCACGCCTGGAATGACCCATTCTTATACCTGTTCCGAAGTTTTATAGAAGGCAACAGAGGCATTCACGAGTTTGAGTCGGTCCTCCATCTTGAGCATCAGCTGCTGCCAATGTGAAGCAACCTTCTCAGCACATTCCCTGATCATATCCATGTCGTAATGATTTGCCTGTAGCATTGCCTCTGCTTTCTGCTGTACCTGCAGTGCACTTTGATGTGTTTTCTAGTAAATTGAAATTAAAATATTGGTTTAAATAAGCAGGTTCATTTAAATACTCGAAATCCTGGCTTTGCTTTTCTACACTCACCAAGTAACTTTCTACATACCTGAAACTTGCAAAGGAAATAAAGAACTAACAGCAGTTTGCAGCCTAACTTATTCCATACAAATAACTGAAGTAATCCGTTAGGGATTCAACATCAAATTTACAATGACTATCAGGTCACTGGCAGTAGCAACTGCATAGTAACAGAAACCACAGCAGCCAATTATGCATCCAAAGTTGCAATCCACATCTTCAGTAATTATGACCCCCAGTCTGTGGTTTGTTTGTTTTTTTGGACTGGATTGGTAGGAAGTTGGAGAAGAGAACTGTCCAGGGCTTGATTAACTGTTGTCAAAGTTTCTCTTCCCAGAAACTAATTGTGTACAAGACTTTACATACTTATTTGGCAGGAAAATCAAAATTCTAGGCAATGTGAACTGAGCCTGATTATTTATTACTCAGTATGAGAAAACTTAAGACTTGGGTCCCTGATCTAGAACTTTTTAAATTGAAGCCTACTTGTCTGAAGTTTTAGCTTTGAATTCATATGACCATATTATTGTCCAAAACATTTTCATTAAGTTCATAAACTACTACCAGGAATGAAAAACATTAATAGCTCAAAAAATAAAGCTTTTCAGAATTAAAACATACACATTGGGAACTGCAAACAGCATGGGGAAACTAAACATGCCACAGAATACCAACAGAACAGAAGGCATTTACCATACACTGAAATACTTTAAGAAGGTTCCTAACCAACAGACATGAATTAAGTTTTCCTATGAAGCAGAATTCCCCCTCCTCCATGTGATATATGCTGCCACCGGTGACCTAAATTTCATAGGAGTACATGAAAAGGCTTAAACATTCAATTTTTATTTGGTTTCAATGTTTTTGTTCATTTTTTGTAATACAAGGTCAAATTAACATTATTAACATGGATGGACTGAATTTAAGCTCAACCAATGAAATCTTCAGAAGATATTATAGAAAAGAATTTTTTTTTTCCAAAGGCTGTAAAATTAATTGAAGCAGAACAAAAGTCAGAGACCATAGCATACAGCCATTTATCTCTATTGATACTTTTTTGCATACATCCATCTTTGCAACCTAGCCAAAACATTATCTTAGCAACTTAAATCGACAGCAACTTATTCTGAAATACTGTTTGCAATAGTTATTCAATTCAATTTGTTAAAAGATATTGCAAATACAATTCTGGTACTCAGTTACTACTAATTTCACCTTGGTAGAAACAAGCAATACACTCATGAAAATCTCATAAAGTAGAACCCCTGCTATGCAGAATTCCCTTTCCTGGTCACAGCTCTTCCCATTACGAATCCATTTCGTGTACTTAACACAAGTACATGTATTTTTATGCTCATCTTTTTGCTACCACTCAAGAGGAAAGATATCCATTTAAAAGGTATATGAATTATTAAATCTTTTTCTAATGCTACCTACTGTTTTGTGATGAGCCACTCCCTACAACTGGATGATTACCAGTTTCTCAAGTCCTCACCTCTATTGCATGCTGGAACTGTTCATGTTCCCGCTGTAGCTGTTCAGCTTCCTGCAATGAGCTAGCAGTGATAAGGCCAGCATTTAACATGGACTCCCCATTTCGGATCCAGCCAAGCACCTGCAACACACCAGAAAACAGCACAGTTTACAAGTACTCCTTTGATCATTAAGACAAATGTAGTTTCTATAGACTATTAGCTTAATAGGGTCTCTCCTTTTAGCATTACCTAAGAAAGATTTGTTCTACACCACAATATCATTGCTTGTGCCTAGAAAGTAACAGTAAAGATCAAAGTTACAGGCAACATTTTAACAGCTAATATATTCAGTTTTGCTTACTGGGCACTAGGTTTCAGATCAAGAATGAAAATGAACTGGATGTAGCTTACTAAATGCATATGAAACATAAGAAATGTTCTATTACTAAGTCTTTCCCTCACCCTTTAAACTTGCTACAAGTCTGACAGTACATAGAACCTGCTGGGATCACCTGAGGCACTGAAGTAAACAGTCTCAGCAACTTGGCTTTTGGTTTATTGTTTGAGGACCTACCAGAAAAAAATGGGTTGGAAACAATAAGAGGAGAAAAGCAGCCAAAGTATGCAGTAATCCTGGAAATAAAACGTGTAGCATTATGTAAGTAATCAGCTTATATCCACTGTACCTTGAAGTACCTGATACAGCACATCGGGTGGTGCCCCTGCATTTGAAGCATGATTCAAGTCTTTCAACTTGAAAAATTTGAGGTTCTTAAGGCCTTTTAAAGTTTGACTCTTTAAAGAAGCACACCCTTTAAAAGTTCTGCCCTCTTCTCCAAGGTTCTGTTCTACTCTGCTTTTAGACTCCACTCCAACCTCTAGGTTACTTGGTAGCTTCCACACAAGAGGCTTCTACCAGCATCTCTCTCAGGAAGCCAAGTTACCCTGAAGAGAGCTGAACCTAGTTAAGTAAGGCTCAGATCCCTCTAATCCCAGCAACCTGTACAAAAACTATACCACTAATGAGACCAGGATCTAGATCTAATGTGGTGTGATCCACTGCCTCCAGTGTTTCTGCAAGGCCTATCTGTTAACCTGCTGGACTCAGAGTTCAGAGCTTCTCTAAGCATTTTGCCTTTCTGAAAGTTTTAACCAATGCTTGTGTGAGAGCACTTCTACACTTGTACCAAATGAAAAACAGTCACAACCTCTGTAAGATTAAATTTTTTCATCCTATTTGGTTTTAGTGTCACCAGAATATGGAAGAAAAATATGGGGAAAGAAATTCCAAGCTCATATCACTAATGCAAAAACTGTGGTGGCTGCAAATGGTTTGAGTGCAGAATATTCTAGTTATTTAAATTGGCCTACCACTCTTATACCGCCCAGTCCCACACAAGGAAACATTTTAACTTATGATTGTCTTTAAAAAAAAATCTTGTTCTTACGGTCAGCAGAAAAGTTGTTAACACTCACTTAGGGAAAGGAAACCCCAAAACAAGTCAAGAAAATTTAAACCTACTATTCAAGCCTTCTATATTTAGATTCAATATAGAAGGTGAAAATGCAATATTAAGGAACCTCAAACTTAACCATATTATTCCCACCCTGCCTAGTGGGGTCTACAAAGAACAGTGCAGCAGCAGTTTTAGTAAAGGTAGCAGAGTGTGTAAAAACAATTATGAAACGAGTTAAGAGTCTTTGCTATACAGAGACTACCCTTCTGTGCCATCATCTATGCTTACACCCAGTTTAACAGTAAATCTAGCAGGAAATCACAGTAATTGAACAGACTAAATCATGTGTTCAGTACTTCAAGGCCACACTACACACATATAAAACAAACTGAAAAGGATGTTTACTCTGTCATGTTACTCTCCAAGAGTACACCTGCTGTGACCTGCTGAGCCACAAAGCCTTTTCCACTTCAGAGGAAACTGCAAGTAGCCCTGCTTCCTTACTTACAAAAAAGTGTGCATTTTTAAGGTCACTGAAGGGGAAAAAATAATGGTCAAAGGGGAAAAATAGTGGTCATCAAAACTTCAACTTGTTTGATTCATAGTTGATACACTTTAGCTTCATACAGTTTATACCCTGAAGACTGGAGAAGTAGGCTGAGTACTTGGACAATTTCAGAGTACCTGGATGAAGAGGTAAAGTTTTAGTTTTTAAAATACATGTACATACTATTAATTCAAACCATCTCATTTCTTTCACAATTCAAGTCTCTCTAAAGAACATGACAAATCAAGAATTGTGATATTAAGTTTAGCTTAACCTCTATATTGAATGGGGTGAGTATAATAGCCCGTTACTCTAGCACCTAGTGACTAGCCCTATGGGGTACCAATCTCTCTTTCATCTAGTATAAATCAGAATTATATGTAATTTATTATGAAAAACTTAATCTATGTATCCTGGGTTGGATGCACAAATTTCCTTATTACTGTTCACAAAACTTACATAATGAAAAAAGGATGCAAAAATAGCATGCGTGTGTACACATACTATCGCCTGGCTGAAAGATGCATGTTGTTAAATTACATTAATGTAGTAATTATGCAGTAATGAAATATAACTGTTCCAGATGTAGGTAAGTGTATTAACAATTCTGTTAGCAACATTTTGTGCAGAATATATGGGCTCTGCTTTCCTTAAGTGGCAGGTCCAATTCTACTCCTTTCAAGTTAAATCAGTGCCTCCTGCTAACTTTGCCAGGAGAAAGGTCTGCTTCTTATGCTAACATCTATCAACTAGTTACACCAGTGTTTCCAGTGCTTTAAGTGAAGCAAACATTTCTACTTTTGTTAGATTTGCTAGGGGTTCAGAAGATGGATAATACACCTACGGCTTACAAGATGCATTCTACACACCGATCACAAAGGTGACACTGATATCATTCAGCAGTGTTCTTCTGCCAACAGCTGTAACTCACAACTTAGGAATAAAGCTGTCAAGATGCAGTGTCGTGATCAGCGATACACATCAAACTCAATGTTCCCTCTCACCCCTTGCTTGCCACCTTATACACAACAGCAGCTTATGAAACACCATATACTGCAGTCAGTGTTTACAGTGACTGCAGCATCCAACTAAGCATCAACCCAATACATTATAGAAAATGAGGTTCTTCAAATATCACTGGAAAGGAGATGAAGAATGGAGGTAATAATAAATCTCTGCATTCAGGTGTAAGTTGTACTGGCTTAATATCATACTCAATTGACTCTCTGCTTTCATTCTCACAGGACAGCATGTAACAAAAGAACCCAAGGCTGCTGGAAATAAATCACTGTTAAATCTCAACCTCACTCTTTCACTTTACAACAGTAGCTGGCATCTTGCAGTTTAACAGGTTATGCCTCCAGCATAGTTTGAAAGCTGGCCAACTTTCACGTACCCTGAAAGATCTGAAGGTTTAAACTACAGTGGAACACACATGGGTAATCTGTACACCACGTAGACAAGCAATTCTTTGCGTTTCTTGTGTTTTGTGCACTTTCCATTTGCTGTGCCCATACTCCAGGATCCCCCTTTCCATCTGCCCATTCTTCTTCCTGGGCAGCAATCATGGAGGGAGCCAACATTTTAAATTGTATTATGATTATGTCAGGAGATGTGGGTGTTAGGGGTGTTACTGGAAGCTGTCAACTGGTAAACAAGTCGCATAACTGGACAATGAGCAGGTAACATTTGGACAGAGGAAGACCATTAATGCCAAGCCTCATTTTGCCTGGAAGTGAAATTTATCCAGCTGTTGTTGATCACTTCTGCTTATGTGCGTCTCAAGCACTCTATGCAAACTTAAACCTTAGAGTTTAGGGAAGCAGTAAAAGGAACTTTATTGTACTGCAAGAAAGATAGAAAAAAAAGGAGGAACAATGCAATACTCAAAGTATTTATGCTAAGCGTCAAGTAGCACTGGTCTCTTGGATAAATATTAGTCAGCATGCAAAACATCTACTCCTGATTCTTCTCAAACAGCTAGCAGTAACAAAAAAAATACAAAAAACAAATTAAAATAAAAAATTACAAGTGGATAGATGCTGAACTGAGGCTAAAATCTTGCAAGAAATTGCTGTAAGTGACAAACTGTACCTCTTCCATGCTATTTCCATGGATACGACCCATTCATATTCCGCAACACAGTCATATCTACTTAATACCTTCACAGTTACAAACAATACACAGCACATATTTAGTTCATACCTGTTTGACTTCAGCCTGCAGGTGGCGCAGCTGCACACACTGTTCCAAGTGTTTCCGATGCTGTTCTGCTGCTAAGTCCAGCTCCTGCTGCTTCTCGTGAAGAAATTCCAATAGATCCTGAACACGAGTTGCCATGTCTACGTCTCGGTCACAAAGCAGCTCTACACCTGTAAACAGCCATTCATTTTAAAAAGTCACACAGCAGGGTTTTCAGAGAAGTTAAATCTCTTTGTTATTATGTACAATGAAAATGGCTAGTATTTTTTTTTTTAAACAGCCAAGCCACACAGAATATTTTAAGTAAAATATTTCCATACTCTTTAGAATGAGCTACAAGATCTTAGGAACTCTGGAGAATTCTGCTATGGATTGGAGTCTGCAACAGGATAATTACCAAAAAAAGTGAAAAGATCATATAAACTGAAATAATATGTTGTTGCTTTAAAAGCTTAAAGTGCAACTTAAATACCATCAATGCATGACTGCTCTTGAATTACAATACTGCATACTCTTGTTTATTCTTTCTACTTCTTGCTGCATTATCCAGACTTTTGTTCTTTAAAAGGAAGGAATTTATGGAATCAATACCCAACTTGCTAGATATTAGCGCACTTCAACTATCTTACATAGGGGCTGTGACATGGTTTTCAAATCATAGGAGCTAAATACCACCCTCCTTTGACTAACAGAAATTAATGCCATTTTTAGATGCCTTATAGGCTGAGATGTGAAGATAATTAACTAGAAGGTGGGACAGAGTCATCTTACCAGAAGCCTGCACTTCATTGACATATTGCAGCAGATCTTGTCCTTGGTGGATGACATCGAAGGTCAGGTTATTCATGGTCAAGGCCTTGTCTGCGTGGTGCTGGAGCCTCTGTTCTGCTATCGTAAGATCTTCGGTGTCAAAGTCATTCATCTGCTGAGAGAGCTCATCATTCCATGATTCAAGGTCTGAAATTATCTGATAAAGAGAGAGAGAGAATGTGTCAGATGACTGGACAAACTTGCCCAATGTTGCACTACTGAGTAACAAGGTGAGGAATGCAAAAAGGTCACCTCTTCCATCTACTCTTATCACTGTTAACTACTTAGTAACTTTTAGCAATGCCTTCAAGCTGCAGAAAGCTGCTGACTGGTAAAAATATGGGCTTTCTGAGCAAGTTTGGAAGCTAGTCATCAGCCAATAAATTGGGTGAGCAATCAAAGAAAGATCAGCTGACTTGGGAGCTACAGGATAGTCTTCACTGCAGTGCTGTCCAGTTCAGTGCTGCATATTCTAATGATGCAATTACATCACCTGTAGAAAATTTGACTAACCTGTCTATGCCCAAGCCTTAAAGAAATACATTTGGGTATAACTCCTCTTCTTACTTGTAGTGACAGTGACAAGTAGTAAATCTGTATGCCAGTTTAGCCCTCAGCTACTTAAGAAGTCTTAAATTAATTTAAAAACAAATCACTAACTCCAAACCCTTCTGGGCAGGAATAGTCAGGTTGCATGAGCACAATCAGTTAGTAGCCGGATGACAAACTTGAGTAAATAGGTTGGGTATTTTAGGATGAAAAGCAAAAATGAAATATACATATATATTACATATACCACAAAGAAAATCTTACTTTTGAAATCTTGCTATGAATTGTACCAAAGCACGAGTTTCATCTTAGATTTGTGACTCTGAGTCCAACTCAGTCATCAGTTAAACAGCAGCTCCTTTTAAAACTAAATAAATTAACCTGACTATAAGAAAAGTGCTTTTCCCATACAGCAAATTTTAAATTACCAGGTCCCTGGTAGCTCCTGCCACTGATCCTAGTAACATGTAACAACTACATGTTACACCTATGCTGTGATGAATGTGTTAACTGCAGCATAAGTGGGCACAGTGCTACATGTGCACCCAATTAAAGTGTCATTAAATGTTTCACATAGGATACAGAACATTTCTACGGCTGGTTTATATGGTACCTTAAATTTAAATGTGCAGCTGGAGCTGACAATCAACTAACTATCATCAGTCCCAGGGCCAAGACTGGCCCAGGGTCTAGAACAGTCCTGGGAATGACAATCAGCTGATTGTTGGCCACAGCCAGAGGCTGGGGCAAGAAAACGTTTCACAGGACTTTAAACTCAATGCCTGGAAGTCCTAGCTGGGCTAAAAGAAGTGAAGGATCTGAGTCTCCTGCTGGGGAAGTTGAAGGGCTTCCCTCACAAGGACTTTAAACCCCATGCCTGGCATCTTTGGCTGGGCTGCTGGGCATGGGGTTTAAAGTTCCCAGCAGGAGAAACAGTTCAGCTCCCCACAATTTTTTTCACCTGGTAGCCTGACCAGATCCGCTGGGAACAGGATTTTGACAAACAGTTCCAGAGCAGAGGCTGTCTGGTCAAGGTCAACAATCAGCTTAGTGACTGGTTGGAAAGGCTCAGGTGAACCAGACCCAGGGCTGTCAAGTCAGGGCTGACATTCAGCTAATTGTCAGTCATGGCCTCAGACTACACTGGAGCCAGTTTGAGTTGCCAGGTCATAGCTGAGAATCAGCTAGTTGTTGGCCCTAGACCAAATTGCTGGTGCAGGGGAAGCCTGGGATTATGATCCTGGGTTTCCGCTGCACTGACAAGTAGTTATGGCATGATTAGGATCAATTCCCTGATCTTAAAATCATGCTTCCTGCCATGCACATGTGATGGGGCAGGAGGCACAATTGCTGGAAATGTAGATCAGAGCCTCTCTCACTATTCAGTGAATATACCAAGAGCCTCGGGCACGAAAAGTTCAACAGAAAGTAAAGATATCAGTATTTTTAAATGAAGAACAACACTTATTTTAAGAAAAGGAAATACAGTATCCCAGTCAAATATCTGCAAACCCCACAGATGAGTATGGGTTAGGTTCTTCTGAGCCAGGCTGGAAAGAGGTGAACAATATTACGCTAATGAGCCTGTTTCATAAGAGAAATTGCAAAGAGTGATAAACTGGTACTGACATAAGAAAACTCAAACTATCAAACAGTGGCCCAAAAGGTGCTGTGGGGACTGCAAATGCAGGGAATAAGACAAATGGGCACCAGCAGTGCCAAGCATAAACAGGTAGACCACACTGACTAAGCTAGTTTCCCCCAAAAGTAAGCAGATGGCTGTCAAGTAGTATATGGCATCTTCCAAAATTGCAGCCCAATATGCAAGGCGCTGTAATATGCAGTGACAGCAGGTGCCAAAAGTAAGAAGAGGGGCTGCAAACAGCAGGTGGCAATTTCCACTCCCAGTAAGTTTTCTAAGATAAAAAGCTGGGTCACCACATTTAAGAGCAACCCAATAAAGGACGGTTTCATTTTTTAAAGGGAGTTCATTTGACAAAATGCAAAGAAAAGGTAACAGCCGTCTTCCTTCTGCAACTACTCACTCTGAGAAAAGTGTAGTTCCTCATTACTAGTCCTGACACTTCAACTTCCCTCCATCATCAAGACTCTTAACCTTCCCACAGTCACTCTCTTGTCATCAAACCACCTTTCAGGACCTCAAACACACAAGCATGAGATGCCATTATCTTCCAGTTAACCTCCCTCCACTCTACCCCTGCTGGAGAAAGACATCAGATCACCTCTGAACTGTTCTGAAATAACTCCCACCTGATGCTGCCAAACACCAAATACTCCTCTATAAACACGTTATGCTTTTTATAACTTAGAATCCTTGTCAACTAATATTCACCACTGCAAAAAATCCCAGTTTTATATGTCACCCAGCCACAACCAACTAATTACTTACAATTTGCATTTCCTCAGTAACATATCCACTACCAAGACATACATGGAGTTACTTAAATCACAAGCATACATTACAATTTTACAGGTGATATAGTATTACCTAGTAATTTATAATGGGCTGTATTATGGCTTGTGCATTAAGCACAATTTAACAAGTTCTGAAAGGAGAAATCAGGCAGTCAATTACACCTGAAGACACTGGACAGTATAATACAAAACAGAGTTAAACAAACCCAGTTCATAAGCTGAAGAACAAGGACACCAGCAAAATGAAAACTCAGGTAATTTCCTCATGAGAATTACAGACATTTTTAAAAGAAAATTAAGAACCCCAAGGACAATTTGTATAGGTTGATTTTCACAGTACAACTGTACTTCACACCTGTATGAAGATTGCTTCTCTGTCTTAAAATGGGAATAGGGTTTCTCACTCTACAAGGGAATAATAAACATTTCAATGCTTGCAGAGCTCTTGAGATATAAACTTATACAAGCATTAGCAAGTCATTTAACATTGATTAAATCAAGTTTAGTGATGACACTTAATAAGAAAGAACAGCGTGAATACAGGTGACCTCAGAATTCAAGGGTTTGCTTGTGGCTATATGCTCTAATTTAGTTTTGGTAACAGCAAATCTCAAAGAAAGTTCCCAAAACTTTCACAAGAAAAGCGTTATGAAACATTACTCAACAGTAACCATGCACAGTCTCAATAGCTACACATCAGTTTAGACTTAATATTTACTAAGTGTTTAAAAAAAATCAGTAGTTATGACAGTCCTTTTCAATTAGCTATAATATAACATTGCAGATGTGCAACTGTTTAGAAAAACAAACTTTTCTCTTTTCCTTTGTCAATGCTGAAGGAAATTTAATAGTAAATACTACAAACAGTTAAGTTATAACAAAGCAGAGTTTTGCTATTGTTCAACGTCTGTTTCTATTTTAGGGTGGTATATTTTAAGTTCTATGAAGTCACCATGCTACTTCAAAAAGCCTATAAAAATTGAAGATAGTTTTAGCAGGACAAGTTTGTGATCATTTGATTTGATAGTTTCCAAAATATACCATCCCTACTCTGCAAAACAGCAATTTATATAATCTCCCACTGGTTATCTTGTTTATACTTGAGACTCAAACTAGGGCTCTGACCCTCCTCAAATATATCTCAATCAGTGCATGCAACTACCACGTCTGTGAGGAACAACATGAAGAAATTATTTGTGGCAAGTTCAAGTTGGTTTGTCCCAACACATTCACCCAAACTGACCAAAGTGAAAGCAGGTAGCAAGATTATAAGGCAGACATTATATCTGTAGCAGTACAAAGACTGCTTCAAAAGTTATGAGGTTAGATACGCACATTTGTTGTAGCGCTATAAAAATCGCAGAGGTGCTACATATATGTTCCTGCATGAAACAATATTGTCTGTAGCACAACTCTTTTTAGCCATGGGCAATGCCTGTATGATTAAATACATTTTAATAGGAGCTGTCCCAGGCTCTGAGCATTCCACAATACTGTGCTCCCACCCCTTGCTTCAAAGGAACAACTGTCTAGTCACAGCCATGAACCTGGGGCCTTGGCTATACAGTATTTCTGTTTATCTGGGTCTGCCACCCTGGGACTAATAATCCAGGCTGGTCAAGCCTGGCCTGAAGCTTCCAGTAGGATCTAATCCTAATCCTCCATCCACTCCCTGTCAACATAGTGGCCACCTGACCTGGGTGAGCTGACTCTCCACATCTCCCATATAAGCCTCTGATCTAGAATTGGAAGTGTCCAGGCAACAGGACTCTCAAACCTGATCCCAGACTGTTTTGCTGTTCCCTCCAGCCTGCTCTCCAACTCCACTCTGCCTGATCTCCTAACTTCCCGACTTCCTCTGCTCTCAGGTTGACTTACTAACTTCCTGACCCATCTTGTCCCTGGATTCTGCTCACTGCTCCTGACCCTGGGATGGCAACTTGATTCTCAAATGGCCACAGGCCTGGCCACCCATGACTCAAAGTAACAGCAGCCTGCTGCCTAGAGAGCATGCCTCTATAGCAACTTTTTACAGGGTACTGTGAACATATGTATGCCCTCATAATGCTGTATTTTTGTAGTGCTACAAGTTGTAGCATTTATAGCACTATAAATGCATGTCTGTCCATAGCTTAAGATTTTTGACATCATTTAGGTTTCCCAATAATCATAAATACAGTAATGTGGTGGCTAGAGGTGTTATTAGAGATACTGAACTTCAGCAATAAACATGCACTGTAAAATTACCCACAGTAAGGCTCAAACAAGCCTACAGGCATATTGCTTGCTCTTTGCATTCCTTCTGCAGGAAGTTGATTTTGGAAATCTTCCTCCAAAACCTTTCGTTTTTTCTTCATAATCAATATTTTTCTACTGCTCTGAAATCCAAAACAACTAAAATTTTACTTTAGACACCCTGTCAAAGTAATTAGCATTAACTGAACAGAGGCAAGATCAAAGTGCCTGCTAGACAATTAGGGTAACTAGATTGTGTTTTCCTTCTTCCATTGTTCAGAAAACCGTGAGTGATCAAAGGGAAACAAGCTGTAGTGTAATTTCTTCAAGGGGTTGCTGTTACACAAGGTCCCTTCTCACAAGTCACTTGTAACTTTCTTTTAATTTTTTTTGAGGGCCAAGTTAGAAATTATGGCAGGGGTGGAAAAAACACAGCAGATGTGGACTAAACCCCTTTACAATGGTGGAAGAACCAAATTGGACCTGACTTTTCCTGAGCCTCCACACTTCCACTTCCTTGCTCTTCCTCATCTAACTGAAGATACTCCTCAAAGCCATCATGGTCACATTTCTCTATGACTCCCCTCAAGGCTTACTGGAGGTCAAAGGAATGGTACTATTGCATATGGATATCCACAAAGCAAGGAGCACTAGCATTGCAATGTGACCTATGCTAGAGCATTGGTACACATCTGAGCTGTGGATAGAAACACAGGGTCAGAGCAGTGAATGGATATGTTAGAACAGTTTGGGGAGAAGGTGAACATCCCTCAGTGCTGAAAGAACAGGTTAGGGACTACTTAGAAATGCTGGGTGTGTACAAGTCCATGGAGCCAGATGGGATGCACCCAAGGGTGCTGAGGGAGTTGCCAGATGTGACTGCAGAGCCATTGCCCATCATCTTTGAAAACTCATGAAAAGGTGATTAGGAACAGTCAGCATGGATTCACCAGGGACAAATCATGCTTGACCAACCCGATTACCTTCTATGACAAGCTGACTGGCTCTGTGGATGTGGGGAGACTGGTGGATGTGGTGCACCTTCATTTTAGCAGCTATACTGCACTGACATAGCTGTGCTAGCAAAAACTTACATTACATACTGAGCTTTCTTCAGGATGCCTTTGTTCCATTTTAACTCATGTTGTTTTGGCAGCAGTTTAAGATATTCTGAAACAGCATAATTACTATGGCTGTGCGAAATGGCACCGTTCCATTTCGATGGAACAGCATTTTGTTTCGAATTTCGTTTAAATTCGAAACAGCTATTCTGTTTCATTTTGTCAAACCAGTTTTGCTGTTTCACCCATAGGCTATAATGGGGAAGCTCGAAACAGCCTATAACTGTCATTTCTGGCCTGCTTTGGATGAAACTTGCAAGAATGGTAGCCCCTTCTGAGAGCATGGTGCCTACTAAGTTTCAAGCAGATAGGTGCGGGGGGGGGGGTCGGAGAAACTGCGCCTCAAAGTCTTGAAAGCAAAACTCATGTCACATGCACAGCTGGGTCAGAACTGCAGGCATGCTAGCCCCTGCTGAGGCCACAAAGCCTACCAAGTTTCAAGGAGATCGGTGCAGAGGTTTGGGGGAAACTGTACCTCAAGCTGCAGACAAGCAAAACTTGTGACATGGGTGACACTGTGTGTGTTAAGGAGCAACAGGGTGAGAGCTGTAGGCCTGCTAGCACCTGCTGGGCCATGAAGCCAGCTTTCAAGGAGATAGGTGCAGGGGTTCTGGGGCCCTGCGCTTCTAGCTGCTGACAGGCAAAACTTGTGCGATGTCTTGGGGCACAGGGGGTGGGGGGGGAAACTACCGCAGGTCTGGCTCCTAGGCCCTGCTGTGGCCACAAAACTTGCCAGCTGTTAAGCAGATAGGAGATGGGGGGCGTTCTGGGGCCGTGCAACCCTAGCTGCTGACAGGCAGAACTCGTGACATGGGTGGGTGACACTGTGTGGGTGTGTTAAGGTGCACCCTCACTCAACTGACACCAAGGCAGAAAGCAGGGCAGTACAAACAATGCTGCCCTTTTTATGCAGTTTTTCCATCCCTCCCCCAGAGTACTGGGATTGGAAGGGACCTCAGGAAAGGATGATAGTCACTGGCCAGCTACAAAGTTAATAATGAAAGCACTCCTTCCCCCCCACTTTCCCCTTCCTCTCCTTACTTTAGTTTGTTTTCCTTCAGGAAAACCCAGCTTGAGCTTCAAAAGGCAAAACGTTTAAAAAATTTTGAAACGTTTCAACTTGCCTCGTTTCGTTTCAAGGCTATTTTGAAGCTCTCTGTTTCATTTCGATTTCGCTGTTTCGAGCTCGAAATGAGTCAAAACAGCATTGAAACAAAACTGCCGGCGAAATTTTGCACAGCCCTAATAACTACCCCAAAAATCTGTGTCCTCACATGGGGTGTAATATATAATTAGAGTGGTGTAACTGTACCAGCATAACTAAACTGGTTAATTTCTCATAAAGAAAAACCCAAAGCCATCTGACCATGATCATGCAGGAAGCCCATAGAAAGGAGAAAGTGAACTCAAGGTTCTGCAAGTCCAAAGCCAGTATCATAACCACTCCAGCATCCTTCTTAAGTTGCTCTATCACTGTCCCTTCCTTTAAAGCATCACCTTGACTTACACCCGATGAGTTCCCACATCATCTTCCCATCTCTGCAGCCTGCTGTCCCCACTCATGGGGAGAACAAGGCACTGCTGGAAAAGCAGAAAGACCGGCAGTAAGAGAGGTACAGTGAAGCAAATGTGAGGGAACCAAAGCACCTGGCTATGGCTGATATAGGTAAAAAGGACAAGGTGGTGAGAGAGAAGAGCTGGGCTGAAGTAAAAATTCACATTTTCTCAGCCTTTAAAACCTAGATTAAGACCCCAAAACTTCACTAATGAAGTCAACTTTGTTCACTGATAAGCTGGTGGCAGCTAAACTTCAGCAAATAAGGAAGAGAATATGAAGTTAAAGAACTTCCCCAAACCACCCCAAACCTACTCCACCCAGGCCACCCCATACTTCCTAAATGTCACTATTCTTGCTGAAACATTGCTTTCACTTGCCTGTTGCTTCTATATATGCCACCAGAATGCTGACAATCCTTATAGCAAGACACCTGCTATGGTCTCTGGGGGTGCCTATACATGAGTTCTGAGGCTGCTTCAATGCTGGAATTCTGGCGCATTGCAGCAGACTTGATTAATCTTAATCCCCCACACTTAAAAATTGCAGTGGGGGCACTTAAAGGCTTGAATGAGCTTAAGCATGGTACCCACGCTGCCATTTTTAAGTGCAGGGATGATGGTACATGAGACACAGCAGTGCATTAGTTACAACAGCTCTTGGAGCTGCTCTAATTAAAACATTGCTCCCTCCTCACCCCCAGAACAAGTGTAAAAGTGCCCTGGTAGACCAATTCACTGCTGAGATGAGACATAGCTGATCCTTCAAAGTATACATGGACTACTTCTAAGTATCAAGTACAGTTCTCCCAACCTTGTCCTGCTAATGCTCAGACTGTTCAAGGCAGGTACACCTAGGTAATGAGAGCAGGTGGAATCCACGTACCCAAGTGCCACAACTCAAACTTTCAGACTGCACTACTTACACTGTCACATTATTAGGATGAGTTAAGGCTGGAAGAGATGATCTAGTCTCAACTCCTATATAAGAGGCTAGAGAATCTCTCTGAACCAGTTAACCTCCAAGATACCACACTACCCTACCTTACATCTCCATATTTAAGTCAAGAGGAGGGAAGAGGTGGGCACACAATTAGGGATTTTTAGCTTAAATCTTCTAGCTTTATTTTTCAGAAGCTGAAATGTAGCCATTTTTCATTACGTAGCCTTAACTCTGGAGTAGACTTAGGGTGGTGGGGAGAAGATGTGTTCTATAACTTGGAATTTTCTTGCTTATTTCACCACTCTCCACATACTGGAATGTCACCAGCCCATCAGTGAGCAGCATTTATTGTATTAATGAAATTTTGGGCAATTTAAATGAACTCATTCTTTGAATTCTTTAATTTAACTCAAATTAATAGTTAGAATTTTTCACACTTCCGTTTGAACTCCACAGCTTCTTTGACTTTTCTTAATAGGATTTAATATAATCTGGATTATTATGCTTCTGATTTCATACAAGTCCCTACACAAAGCCAGAAGCCTTTCATACCAATGTCAAGTCATCTGTTTCAAGTGCTGGACAATCTGCACGCTTGCAGGTTTGGGCAGGTTCTGCAGTAAAACTGTGTTGGCATACATTTTTAAAAAGTTACAAGAAGCTTTTTTTCATGCTACAGCCTAAGGCTTTTCAACCCTAGGAGTTATGAAGCATCTCTGAGGTCTAACATCCCTAAAATTATAGTTTGGCAGTGTGGAAAAGGAAGGGTTATCAAGAAGCAAGAGTACCCTGTTTTTGCATTAAAAACTTCGCTCAAAGATGAATTCTTTAATGCAACCCCCTAACGGAAATGAAGAGTTTGAGGACATAACTCCCAATTTAGAGAGCAAAAATTGCTCCAGTACGGGTAACTTACCTGAGACCACAAAAAAGAGTCTATCAAACACAGACAAAAAGTCCCGGGGCTCCCATGTCTGAACTCAGTCCATAATTGAGGGAAAAAACAGGTGAGGGCCTTTAACAGGGTTAAACACATGAGACCTAAATCTAGTATGTCTGTATCTTCAGGTGTTCAAATACAAATACAACATTTTAGTATACCTTATTCACTTAAGTAAACCCAGTTAAAATCAACAGGATGAAGCCATCAGGGACTCACATCTATTGCATCCCTTTCAAAAATACGTAGCTGCAGAAATAGTTCAAGCTTGATCTTGCGCTCCTGAAAAAGTTCTTCCATCTGAGACTGGGCTTCATCCAGCTGCTGTAGGACTGTCTCTATGTGGTTGATAGAGCTGTTGTGAGGGGTCTTGTTACTAGAAATTGCAGAATCCCTATTTAAAGTGGAAAGAAAGGAAAAGGAATATGAAAACACCAACAGGAATCAAATTACAAAAAAAGTGAGCTGCTACATGTTTGTGACAAAATTCTTTAAGAGAGGACCTTCCTAGTAGCATTGTTTATACTAATTGTTTTAAAGTATCACATGCTGCAATTGAGTGAAACATCAGCACAAGCTTTTTTTTCCTCTCTTGCTTATTTCTTCAACAGAGTTATATTTGTTTTTAGTACACATTTAAAATGCCTTTTTTAACAGCTAACATCTAAACCTATATTTAAAGCTAACTGTCAAGAAGTGAGAAAAATGGACATTTATTATACTGTATTTCCAAGAAATTAACAAAGCTGAATTAAACTGAAAACGAAATGTATTTCTATATTTAAGCATGCAGTGTGTATGCGCGCACGCACACGCACACGCACACACACACTGTAACATCCACTTTTGCAAGGTAGAAGAGTGCTTCAACATGGAAAGAGACCACGGAATTAAGTTAACAATAATAATGGAAAAGACCACATTGTTTCTACTTTAAAAAAAAAGTAAAAAAGTCATTTTGTGCCTTGTCTAACATAACTCTAAAAGGCTGGTCAGTTATTCAGTCATTCTTAGGCATGGTAGGTCAGACTGATGGGACAGAAGCTCACTCATATCACAAAAAAGGGTATTCTGTGAAAATGACACTGTCCTTTATGTGAAGCTAATGCTCAAGAGCTCAACTTCCTGAAAACAAAGAGTTAACTGAGATCAGCATAGAATCAAACAACTAATGGCATTGCTAATATTTACATTAAAGCCAGGTAACAGAGTACTCCCACCCCACCCCATACTAAACTAATAAGGATAATGATTCATGCAGTACTAGAAGGATACCAGAGAACAAAATTATAAAGAAATATGCTGAATGCTTTAGAATAAGGCAATCAAAGGATTTAATATCAATTTGTCTAAAAGCCATTACCTTAGTTGCTGAATAAGATCTTCCCCTTCCTTGATGACATTGACTGTCACTTGCAGAGTGGTCTGTTGCTGCTGACCAAAACGTTTGATCAGGTCTTGCACAGCCTCGACAGACTCTGCATACACATCATCAAGCAGCTCTTTCTGTAACTCTTCAAGCCATGTCCACAGCTACAACAGAAGAGGAAAGGACACCAGTGTCATGCAGGCAGACACTCCTCCATGTTCATCTCCTTGGGTAAAAGGAAACAGATGGGGGAAGCAACAGGATTTGCTTCCTTTTATAGGAAATTCCCATCTATTTTTCTTTTTTAAGACAGTGAACTAGTCTGCAAAGGAAGGTTTTTCCTTTGTGGAAAAAGCTGATTTTTATCCATGCTGTGAAGTCATCGTTTGCTTTCCCAGTTCCTGACTATATGGGAAAGTGTAGCACAGAATTCAGTCAGAATCCCATCTGCAGCTCTGTGGCATAGTTACTGGGAGGGAAATGCTATGGTAACAATCCCTGAGAGAAGGAAGGAAGGTAACAATCCCTGAGGGAGGGAGGGAAGGAAGGAAGGAAGGGAGCTGCATCTCAACAATCATCAAAATTTACACTGCCAGGTTAACATATACACGGTACTTTTAAGAGGTTGTAGAACACTAATCTGGCCAAAAGATGCATCAGAAAACAAAACCAAACCAAAAAAAAAAAAAAGCCTCCTTACACTTCTCTCTGCCTTCTGAACTGAGAAAAGGCAAGGCAATCAACGTAATATGAATCTATTTAATTCTTGTGATTATATTGTCCAATAGAGTACAGTCCCCTACTGAAACAAAGCAAAATATGCATTGGTTGAAATAACTGCAACTAAACTAATCTAATGAGCCTAATCACTTAAATCTTTGAAGTTTGTGTAACCCCAAACTGTTATAACACATTTTAGTTTATGGTGAAACAAATAGGTAAACACTTAGTGGTGTTGAATCAATGGTAACATAGCTTTGTTCCCCTTAAGTTGATAGACTAGGCTGCTAAAGCATGAGTATCTGTGAACACATTATGCCCCAACATTGTTAACCGCCAGACATCTATTGTTTAAAATAATCCAAATACTGTTCTCCAAGCAATGGAGAACACAATGACAGTAAAAATATTCCTGTGAGTCTGGGTCCATAAATTCAAGAATGATGATAATCTGAATCAGTTAATTTTAATATTTCTAAAGGGAAGAAATACCAGCGAGTTTCCTCACATAAAGAACTGTCACCCAACCACTAGTATTTTATATAAAAGTTAGTTAATATTTGTACAACATTCAAATGCTAGTCTTTATGGAGTCTTGAACAAACCTTTCAGGTATAATGAAACTGAAGAAGAAATGTAAGAATTTGTACTCAGTTTGAAGGGTATTTGGTTGTCACCATGTTGATCTCAGGACATAAGCAGGCCAGGTTCTTTGGGAAGATGCGATATCTTTTATTAGAATAACTGACTAATTGTAAAAAAGTTCTTTGCAAGCTTTCAGGCACAATCACCGTTCTTGAGACAGAGGGAGAGTCTCTGCCATTCTGAGATCTCCAAGGAATGAAAGAAGCCAAAAGTGCGGCAGGATGTCATTGAGAAGGTAAATAAGTAGAAATTAGGAAAACAAAAGGGAGAGAAGGAAAGGGGGAGGGCGGGGAGTGAGGGAGAAGAAAGCCAAAGGTAAGTAAGGGAGATTCTACTGTAGTAGTTTTCCAAGGTAGAAAAGAGGCAGTCTGTAAAAAAGTAAATAGCTGGAATTTAGAAAAACAAAAGGGTAGACAAGGAGGGTGGAGTGGAGAAGGAAAGTGTAAAAGGTCAGTTCTGGCTGGTGAATCAGATGTCAGGCACACTGTAATGTATTACAAATCCAATATCTATATTGAGTCCATGATTTTTTGTATCCAGTAGATTTATGATGTGAAGTTCGTAGGCTTGTCTATGAAAGGTGTTTTGTAAGTTCTCTTTGAAGATTAGAACTGAGAGATTGGAGAGGGAGTGATTGTCCCGTGATGGGTAATGGGGGCACAGGTAATGGGGGGGACACTTCTCACAAGACAATCGTTCCCTCTCCAATCACTCAGTTCTAACCTTCAAAGAGAACTTACAAAACACCTTTCGTAGACAAAACCCTGTGCTCTACAGCCTTATCAATCTCAGATTGCGGCCCAAGAAAAGACCACCTCTTAGGCTTCTAGTATATTAAAAACATGCACAGACAGACTTCAATTTCTCTATACCTATACTATATCTACCCCTAAACTCATCAAGGTGAAAGGACACAGATGCCTGAATAACCCTGAACCATGTGCACTCTTTTAAGTCCTTTTACACATGAAACTACTAGCTAATATGTCCCCCAACCATAAAATAATATACAGCAATATACTGGAAACATATATACATATGTATGGTCTATGTCATTCAACAACTGTCATCCCTATCAACCCTTGGAAAGGCCACAGCTACCTAACACATAGCTAAAGAATGGACCTTAAGGCAGGGGTATCAAACAAATGGCCCGTGGGCTGGGTCTAGCCTGTGGATCCATAACATCTGGCCCCAACTGCTGTCCACAGGTCTCAGAGTGATCACAAGCAGCATGCGGGGTGCACTGGATGGTGCCGTGTGCTGCATGGGGAGCTTGCTCCAGCTCATATCTCAGGTCTGTGCTTCATGCAGTGGCTGCTCTGGGGCTCATGGGCCACACTGAATTGCCTGGTGGTGGTAGTGATGGCAGCTCTGGGACAGTGTTGCATGGCCCTGTGGCAGTAGGCCTAGATCTAGAATGCAAGGCTGGTCTGTGGGTCTAGTGTGGCCCATGGACTGGCCCTGTGCCACTCATCCAGTCCACAAGGCCAGATAAGTTTGACAGCCCTACTTTAAGGCATATTGTACAATTGAGAGGAACAGGAAAGGGAAGCCCAACTTGTACCCCTTCCTCCCTACACAAACAAGAAAACCGCCCCCTCCCAGGCTTGCTTCACAACACGCACAAAAACAACAGATCTTTAGGAATGTTCCTCCCCACCTATTGATATACCACATTCTGCAGTAGACGTGTAGGATCCATGCATTCTGGTGGCTATAGTATAACACAAGCATTACAGCAGTTGTGTTAATAACTAAGGCTTGAAAAGTAAGAAGGACTGAGAATTTTTATGTGTTCACTCATGGAGATGTCACTGGCCTTTTGCATCATAATTGCAGTATTTTTTAAAAGATATTGTACATAAAAATGCCAGCTATAAAATATTATTACATAAGAGGAGATTCAGGCTTAAAAGTCTATCAATAAACAAGTATGAGAAAGAAGCAGACAGGCTAAGTTAAACAAAAAACATTTTATTTAGCTCCATATAAATAAAAGCAGTCACTTAAGGAGTGATGGATGGCTGTGAAATAGGAACAAAGAGAAGCGATCAGAAGTAGCTTCAAAATGAGATAAATGAAGTTGAGTGGACAACCTAATAAAGTAGAAGCACAAAAACATTCAAAAAGAAGTCATCATTATCTGTGGAATGCAGAGAGGCAGGTAGAGATTGTAAGTAGACTGAAAAGGTCCATAAACGATTATTGTCCGTATTCAGTCCACTGCTTTAGTGCCCAGTAAAGTTATGAATTTTTTTTCCCAGGCCAACCTTTTGAAGGCATTTTATTGAGTATCCTTGAGGACAAGGAGTGTGAGGTCAGAAAGGGAGTGGATGTTTTGTGGAGGAAAAAAAAAAAAAAAAAAAGTATTCTTCTCCTAGTGACTGCATGTCTGCTCATCTTGTTCCAATGATCCCTCATTCTGAAGCATAGCTTTTTTCAACTTTCACCCACATACTTTCCACGAGGGCATCTGGTGCATGGGATGAGATGTACCATGTTCTGAGATAAACACATGTAAGATCCATGGATTCTAATGGTTTTTTTGTGAGGGATGCTGATTATAGTGGCAGTAGAGATATTCACAGGTTGTTGCTGAGCCAGTGTTTGACCTATTTAGTGTGTGCTGATCAGAGGGGAGTGCACTTCTGATGAGTTTGGCAAGGTTTGGAGACTGTTTGAAAGCCAGCAGCAGAGACACTGGGCCTACGGACAGATATTACACATAAACCAGTTATAAGTGATAAGAAAGTGGCTTAAACCTGTAACAGAACAGATATTCAGTGCACATAAACCAGTTGGAAGATGGCTGAAACCGGTTTGATATAAAACTGGTTGAACATAGTAGCAGACTTGACCGATTTGGCTAAAACCAGTTTATACAATATCTGTCCCAGACACCTTCCTAGTTTAACCTAAACCAGAGTCCCCCAGCATCCCAGATGCTTTGCAGTCATGGGCAGGGCTGTCTGCCGGAACAGAGCAGGGTTGGTTCTGCCCCTCTCCTTCCTAACCAGAGCACAATCACTGCTCCCGTTGGCTGAGGAACTGCAGTGGCTGTCAGGCTTCCCCCTGCCCCCTCTTTCTCCCACCCCTCTGGCTGCTTAAGCAGGGATCCCCCTCCCACCCCTCTCCCATGGCAGGGTCCCCAAGTCAGGGACTCTGGCATCTGGCCATGCGCACCCCCCATGCTAGCTAAGGCTGAGAGGTGTTTGTGTGGGCCTCCAATGTCACTGGAACAAAGGGCAGACAGCTAGCAGCTTCCAAATGCAAATGCATCCTGCAGATAAGAAGAGATTGAAACTGATGATAGAGATGCTTTCTTTTGTAGGACTTGATGGGTCAATAAACTTTGTTCTGACAAGCAACCTGCTAGCTGCAATCTGTCAGTCTTTAAGAGGGGACAGAGAAAGGTGTTAGAAATTACCTGATTTGCAGATAGTCTGAGGAAGCAGGGAGAGGGAGATTGAAAAGCTCAGTATCAACAAATGCAGGGTCTGGCAACAGTTCTGCCCCTCAAGCAGCCAGCAAGGAAAAGCCTGGGACTGCAGGCAGTGCTGGGGTTTACACTCCTCCCTAATGAGAATGTCCTGCCAGGGCCTGGCCACCGCCCCCTCAAGTTCATCACCACATGTGCCTACATTTTTGGAATGAAAAGGAAATGTCTATTCACCTCCAAATCAGTTCAAGCTTTGCAGGTTAGACTAACCTGCAAAGATTGAACCAATTCAGACTCAGGCTTTTTGAATATCTGTTCCTAGTCTGGGAAACTCTCTCAAGGTCCTATCCTCTCAACTGTAGGCTTTAATTGTTTGATGATGCTTCTTTTACATTCCAGTATAGGATGGTATGGGGCAACCAGGGTGTCTCGGGACCCGAAGAAGTGGGGAAGACATCTATGGTTGGTCCAGTGAAAGACATCACAACCATCCCTGCCTTCTTCCCAAGAAACAAAAACTGAAAAAAGCCTTTTGGCTCTCATAGTTTTGGCAGCTCGAATACTCCAGCCTTACTTCTTTCAATTAGATACATAGATCCAGTTAAATTTGTCCAGTTCCCCAAATGAGAGAAAGAGACCTTCTGATCTGGATACTCATTTTGGTGATAAACAGTGAAGTATAAAAACATCTGAAATTCATGATTCTTTAAGTGAAAAAACAAACAATTTCACTGATATCCGACTCATATATGAGGGGTATCCAGATTTTCTCTTTTCAAAACTTTAGCAATTCCTTCAGTAATCAACTCAGAAATGCTGCATTTGGTTCACTTAGCCATGCTCCCATTGTAGCAATCACTGTGCAGGACATTTCTCATTCATTGCCATTGTAAATGTGTTACAGCTTTCATTTTTTAGTTCTGCACTAACCAAGAGTAAATCTTTTAGTTAACACACATGTATGCATGCCAAACAACAGCTACTATTAAGAGCCCTTTATAGCTATCCCTCGCTTCCCATGGTTTCAGTTCAACCAGCTTTATTTGCATGGATGAAACGGCAGATTTACATCTGGCAAAGGTAACAAGGAAAAAGCATTCAGAAACTTCTAAAAAGGAGATAAACTGCTTGAAACTCCTAAAATAATTTGACAGAATATTCAACAAGTATTCCCTGTAAAATGCTAAAGGAAAATGTTTAGGAATCCACAATCGTCTCTCATATGCTCTGTTCTCAGCTAGGTTCCAACACCTGACTTTACAGTTGTTGAGAAGATTGCTGTACTCTGGCTTGGCTACAAACATCTGGCTTGGCCATTACTCCAATTTTCCATCTTCTGGCTGACAAGGGAGCCATTTGGCATATCGGTTTGTGGAACAGTTCAAAGGTGTAGACACAAACATATCTTCATCATTCAGACATGTTTCTGCACCCCAAATAAAAGCTTTCTTTTACTTCATCTGCTGCTAAAGATATGGTCAGTGAATTCTGCCTCCTACTTTTTCGCAAAACCGCCAATCCTGTTAACAACTCTCTTGAATTATTAATGTGCTGCTCCTGAAATTTGAATGTTTCCCCCAAATCATGAAATGCTAGCACAAGACCAAACAAACAAACACACACACACACACACCAAAAAACAAATGTGAAATCAACAGCTTGGAGGAAAACTAATTTATAAAGCATCAATGATGAATTTGGGTACTTCATCCTAGTGATGAAAACAGGCCTGCACAATGCCACAGGGAGAATACCTCCTAAGAACATTTTGTCTACCAATACTGATGCTTGCATGCTGTCTAGTTTCAGTTGCATAGATTATTCAATTTAATTTCTGCACTGACATTTCTCATGGCTTGTCTGCACCTAAGTTCAATATTGGCACTGGTAATACCTTGTGTCAGAATACACACTGAGATATAAAATTTAAATTTAGTTATTTTTCTTCTATGTTTTAATTTCCAGTATACTTTATCCATACCAGTGACCTCATTACAATAAAGCACAGTGTTCCCTTTCAGTTCATTCCTCAAGCTTTGCCTTGGAAATGAAAATATATGATGAATTGTGTACCTAGTATAAACATAACTAATGCCAGACTCCAGTGTTAGAATTGCTGACAAATGCTAAAATGTTACATACTCACTGAGCCACTAATGATATAAGTTGTTATAGGAAGTGGTTACCAGCAGGGTGGGAAATCTTTTGATAGCATTGCCTTTGGAAAATGCAGAGGGGAGAAAGTGAATGTGAACAGCAAAGAACAGTAGAAAAAGCCGAGGGGATCTGGGGAAGTTATGTGTCAAAGAAAGACAAACTTGAAGGAATAGGAGTACATGAGAAAAACAAATCAAGTAGTAAGAGAAAGACAGAAAGAGATAGAGTAGGAACTAGAGCATGAAGCAGAAAGGCAGGGTCATAATGAAAGGCGAAAGGACAAGCAACAGGTAATGGGAAATGGTGAGTAAAAAAAATAAGGCAGTAAGGTGACTCAGGAAGAGGAGAAATGGCTACAAAACAGAAGTAGCTGTAGAAAATCCATGCTGCCAAAATAAGCAACTGACAGTGCTTACACAGAGAAGAGAGTTCAGACACCAGAAAGCAATCTGGATATTAGACCCATGCATAATTAAGTAAGAGGCAAAGATTCAAAAGACATTTAAAAAAAATAAAATCAAATCAAATAAAAAAAATTGAGACCACAAACTATTCTCTATCCCTCACTGAAAATAATTGTTCACTGTTTAACAGAGTATTTTGCATAGACTACTGACAGATTCCCCAGCATACACAGGGGTGTCACCCCCTTCTGTACTCCACTTAGCTTGAAAAAGGATACTGTGTTGTCCAAAAGCTTGCTAGAAATATCAACCCACCTTCAAATTGGTTTAATAAAAGATATCAACTCAATCTAGAAAGTCTATCATATAGACCCAGACCAATATGGCTAACCCCAAAAGAAAACTCCCACTGTTAAATAGACAGTTTGTTTTGTAGAAGCACGGAAAATAGAAGTACATTAAAAAAAAACCCACAAGAACAATAACCCTGATCCCACGCTAGGGGAAGGCAAGCTTAATACTATCTTTTTACTAAAGAATGAATTCATCAATATGATGCTTGATCACCAGCTACATATGTACAGAACCTTCTTGCCCTAGCCACTTTTAAATAAGTTTTTTATGCAACTGAAATGCAGGCTAGAGGTAAATGTAACAAATGAAACCTTTTCAAGTGAAATGCACGTGGAAACATTTCAAAAAAGGAAATGTCATAGCCAGTGGATGAAGGCTGTATTGTTCCCGGCATTTCAAATGTTGCAGCTTGCTCTAGCACCAGGCACAGGGCACTAGACTAGCCTGCAACAACTTGTAGCATAGTGATGGGAGGCAGCAGAGAGGGTACAGCAGTGAGCAGGAGAGGAGACATAGGCAGAGTTGGGGGAGTGGGCACTGGGTGCTCCCAAATCCCCTGAAACTCTCTTCTCTCTGCTTAAGAGGGAAGGGGTAGAGAAGACAGGGCTGGATGGTTCAGCTCTGATTTTGGTGCAAGAGTCTGGCATCTGTACAACTGTGTACATCTTTTAAGGCCTTTGAAACATTAATTCTTGTGCCTGTCCACACCCTAGGGCAGCAGTTCCCAATCTGTGGTACACGTACCACCATTGGTATGCAGACAACCTGTCAGAGGTACGTGTTAACAGATTATAATTACTTTATATGACAAAAATTTGCTGGTGGTACTTAAGGCTGTATTGGTTTACATTGGTGGTGCACAATTTGTCAGTTTGAGAACTGCTGCCCTAAGGCAAAAAAAGGGTATGCTTATGAATGTATGTTATTGTAATCCTGATTCTTAACAAGTGTCCTGCAGGAGAAATCTATCCCTCCTACCACCATAACTAAGATGGTATTTTGAGTTACTCCGTTTTCATTTGCCAGCTGTTTTGCAGGACCATCTCAGCATTCCAAACAAGCAAGATGCCACTGAATTGTCATCTGAGCAAATGAACAAAGTGAAAGAACAGCAGCAGCACAGACCCAGCAATCATTTACCTCCAATTTTGAATTTACCATTTCTTTGCATTTCAAGTTTCATAGTTAGCAGGGTTGGAAGGGACCTGAGCAGATCATCAAGTCCAACCGCCTGCCACAGGCAGGAAAGAATGCTGGGGTCAGACGATCCCGACAAGGTGCCTATCTAGCCTCCTCTTCAAGACCCCTAGGGTAGGAGCGAGGAACACTTCCCTTGGAAGTTGGTTCCAGATCCTGGCCACCCTGACTGTGAAGTAGTACCTCCAGATATCCAGCCTGAATCTGCTCTCTGTCAGCTTATGGCCATTGTTCCTTGTTACTCCCCGTAGTGCTCGGGCGAACAGGGACTCTCCCATTGCCTGCTGGTTTCCTTTGGCCAGTATATAGACAGCCACTAGATCCCCTCTCAGCCTCCTTTTGTGGAGGCTGAACAGGTTCAGATCCCGTAGCCTATCCTCATAGGACCTGCCCTGTTGCCCCTTGATTATGTGGGTGGCCCTCCTCTGGACCCTCTCAATGTTGTCCACATCCCTCCTGAAGTGTAGCACCCAGAACTGGATGCAGTACTCCAACTAGGGCCTGACCAAGGTTGCACAGAGGGGGAGGATCACCTCCTTGGACCTGCTCATGATGCATCTGTGGATGCATGACAAGGTGTGGTTAGACTTTCTGACTGCATCCCCACATTAGCAGCCCATGTTCATCTTTGAGTCAGTAATGACTCCAAGATCCTTTTCTGCCTCTGTGCTGGTGAAAGGGGAGTTCCCCAGCCTTTAAGTGTGCTGCTGGTTCTTCCTCCCCAGGTGCAGTACCTTGCACTTGTCAGTGTTGAAACCCATCCTATTCTCATCCGCCCACCTCTGTAACCTGTCCAGATCTGATTGTAGTTTGTCCCTCCCCTCTAGCATGCCCCACCTCCCCCCGCATGGTAGTGTTATCTGTGAATTTGAATAGGGTGCTATTCACCCTTCATCCAAGTCGCTGATGAAGATGTTGAACAGCACAGGTGCGAGGACCAAGCCCTGCGGAACCCCACTGCCCACATCTTTCCAGGTTGAAAAGGACCCATCCACCACCACTCTCTGGGTATGGCCCTCTAGCCAACTGGCGATCCACCTGACCGTGTAGGGATCAACACCACAGTTGCCTAATTTTTTAAATGAGAATGGGGTGAGAGACAGAGTCGAAGGCTTTTCTAAAGTCCAGAAGGACTACGTCCACTGAGAAATAAGTTGACCCCCAAAATAATATCACATAGGACAAGTTTACTCAAAACTATAATACATAAAGTTGCATGAGATAGAAACAAAAAGTTAGTTCTTGTCTGGTTCTACTTAGCTTTTTCTTCCATGTCTGCTGGAGCATATTATGGCAGAACTTGAAAAAGACAGCCACAGAACCTGGCCCCCAGGGGCCTGGTTAAAACAGGCTTCCACCGCAATAACTGCATACCATTGCAAATGCAGAACAAGCCAAATTATTCCAAAAAGTAAATAAATCAAGATAGGAAGGTTTTACATCAAATAGTCTAATAGCATCTAGGGGAACAGAAGCAGTAGTCCAACACATCTGGACAGGCTCCCCAGGATTCCTAATGCATGAATCACCAGTAAGTCTGTCCTTTTTTAATCACTTCTTCCCTTCCTCTGATCTCATTCACCCATCTCTAGTGCAACTACTGATGCAGAGTATAGCCATTTTCAGCCTCTCTCTGTGACGCTAACAAAAACAGATAATGCAAAAATAAACAGAATAAAAATAGGAGTAAGATTTTTTTTTTGGCATTTGACCAAGGCTACCATTTCTCTGCTGCATTAATGGTGGATGAGCAGCAGTAGGTATTAGAGGAACATGAAGCAAAGCAGCAGTACAGATCAATTATGAGAAATATAAAGGTAAGCTTAATTTGAAAGATTTTCCTCATTTGGCAATGAGGTAAGAATAGTGGCGAGAGAGAGGATGAGAAGAACAATAGAGATATAATGAAGTAGAAATACTGAAACCACTAGTTGAGCAACATGTATTTATGGTGTAGAGTTCTAAAAAAAATTAATAGTGAATATGTTTGCAGACCATTAGCCTTGGGGAATTGGTAGAAGTATCAGACGCACACATATCGAAATATGCCCATCTGGTAAAGCATTTTGCAGAACACAGCACTTTGGCTACTATCCTTCTCAAAAGCACGACTCTGGCTCCAAAGTCAAAAAGTCAAGGACAAAATTAAAATAATAATATGAATTCACTATTCTAATATTATAAAAGCCTAAGTCTGTCTGTCCAGCCATCTGTAACACTTTATTCGCACTCCGACTGGCTGACGGAAACAGCCAATCAGTGCTCCAAGGGTGGGGGAGTGCCGCCATGATTCTGAAGTCACACCAAGGACCAGACAAGGGGTGGGGGAGCTGAGGCCAGCGCTGCTGATAGGCCAATACCTACTGCTGTTATTGTTTCTGCCAATTCTCTTTCTGAAAGAAATTAAGGAGAATTCCTTCTGCTACTGATATTCAAGTGAAACGAAAGGGATTTGGGATTTGGAGAGGGCTCTCAACTGAGAATCCAGACATAAATTGCAGCTGACCTTCCATAAATCAACTGACCTCTGAACTTCTTCTTCCCTCTCAACCTCAAATCTCACCAGAAAAGAAACTCCACCTTTTAAAAATCTCTATCCAGCGCCTAAGTTAAAAGGGGCATGAACTCAGAGAAAGCCATCAAGTGTTACTATAAGCCAACAACAGGCTATTACATCTACTGAGAAGTGTGTGAGGGACTACAAAAACATGGAACAACCAAACACTGTACTTAAAAGAAGAAAAGCACAGCTCAGTCTCAACTAAAAACTCTCCATACAGTTGGAGCTCACTTATCTGACTGCAAAAATTTTATAGGGTGACAATGGACAGCTTCCATTTTATGTCTCCCATGGGCTTCCGTGTTTTGTCATGGAAATTACCTCTTTAACGTGAGTGTGAAAAGACACAGACATATCCAGCAGGATCTTGCGTTGCTCCACACGCCGAACAAAGTCCTGTATCCGGTCTTCAAGCTGATGGGCAGCCTGATAAATCTCTTCTGGGTCACACTCCCCTGTCTGAGCCAGTTGCTCAGCTGCTTCAAGTAACTTATCTGCATTGGTATACGTGTTCTGCAGAACAGTAAGAAACAGCTTTGTAGAGTTAAATAGGTTTAAGTCAACACTGACTGAAAACATAGTTTAAAGCTGTAATAGCATTGCTCTTGGTTGGAATCCAACTGCGAAAAAAGATGCCGTTAAACATTAGGTTTCTGAAATGTCATGTCAGTAGCCTTGTCACGATGATCATTACAGTACATACTTTACTGAAATCCTCTGACCATGTCTGTTACACTGGAGGAAAGAGAATATCCATCTGTATCAGCTGTCACTTCAATCTATAGAGCAGTACACTGTCATGTTTCTCAGCCTACAGCCAATTACTAGTACAAAGACAACATGTACCAATGCCTGCTTAACTTGGCTTCAGTTTCACAGTAACACCAAGATCTGATTACTTTTTCCTAAGGATGCTAGTAGGATGGGAATTATTTCAGTGGTATGTAAAAAAAATTTAAGGACATCGATGTCTGCCTCTTTTATAACAGATTCAGGACCTGGTCTATTCCTTTTCAGACTAGTCCCAAAAATCTACTAAACAGCTTTATGGTCCAATAACTTATAAATTATCATTTTAAAAAGCTATTTAACATATCAGGATAAACAGGATGAGAGGCAGGAAGAAAGTTTTTTTTCTTTAAAGTCCTCTGCAAAAGACAAAATAGGTTTAAATCGTACTTTACTACTGCAGTTAGACAATATTCCATTTACGTAGCAAGGTAAGAAGAATTTACAATAAATTCTATGTTTCTTATAATATACAATTACAACAGTTGCAAGCTATTTAACTCCAAGTAAGAACCTGTAAGACGTTCAGGTGCTAATGCCTGAATAATTTCAGAGTGGAAGTAAGTGAGGCAAGTACTAGTAGCTGCATAGGAGGAGGGAGGGTTCGGGGGAGAGAGAATGTTGATCTATGCTTTTTGAAAAATATGATAGACATCAGCAGTTAAAAAAATAAGGGGAGCTCAAATCAGAGCACAAAAACTACCATCCCAAGAAAGAAAAATGTTAGAACAAGTTTCCACACACAAACCAAAACACTGAAGTAGCAATTTTACTTCACATAGTCCTCTCAACTTCAACCATGTGCTATATAGATTTTCCACATACTATATATTTAAAATAATTTGTTAATCAATGACTTGTTGCCTTGAGGGAATCGGCACATGATTGCAGGGTTTAGTATTTCTAACAACAGGAGAACTTGATGTCCTCTCTCACAAGTAATGATGAGGCCTAAACTACCCAGGAGCTTTACAAGTGGTTGTACAAGTAAATCCTCCTATGGTAGACTCTACAAATTTTGGGAAACAGCTTGTCCCAGTATCAGGCTAATCTCATTCTCTGAAATACTAGTGTGATGCTCTATTTTGCCAGTTTAACTGGTAGCAGGTTTTTTGTTGATAGAATGCCATAAAAATAAAACATCTCTGTCAGTCATTACAATATCCACAAGTTTCCACTCCAAACCTGCCTAAATCATGTGCAGAAATCATCTTTCTACCCTGGCTCTGACAGTTACTGGGTAAGTCCTGCAAAAGTTATTTATGTTGTTGTGTTTCTCCATGTACAAACTGGGATCTGAGTTAATTTGAGAAGAAAAGTAATCTCATGTTTAGTTTACAGGTGTGTATAAAATTGCTTTGGATTTCTTGCTTGAAAACTGTTGTTGATTGTTTTCATTCCATCCAGGAAGCGCACACACCAACTGCAGAAATTTCTACAGTCTGACAAAGAGTTTTTAAAGTGGAAAGCTTGCTTAAAATTTTTTCCCCCAACTATTTAAGTTGGTCTAATAAAAGATATCAGATTCATCCAAAGAACCTTGTCTGCCTATGCTCTTAGACCAACACAGCCACAATCTATACCCCTGTTATCAACTGAAAGCACTTGAAAATCATCTTAACACACCTTCATATTAAATCTGTAATGTTTGTGTTTGCCTGTCTTTATGCCTGTTTAGATTCAGCGTAGTGCCTGCCTTGATATTTCTTTGAAAAACATGGTCTTTTCCCTCACTTTTTCCATCCTGCCTTCTGTTATGCCATAAATAATCAAATGTCATCACAGGAACACTTTAATGAAGGCATACATGTCCTACAAACCCAACACAGGTTCTTGAATGGGATGCAACACCCTGCAGAGCCCAAATTGGTTAGTTTTTGTAATGCATGTAGTATAACCAAGTTATGGTGGCTCACAAAGCAAATGGGGACTACCTTTACAATTACACATTTCCAGCTCCTTGCCAGATGTATTACCACCAGCTCTCCAACCCTAATCAGAGACATCTCTCAGGTCTTCTACCGCAAGAAAAATGCACCCCTTCTAGGTAACAGAATTTATTACTTAGTTCCACACCAGCAGCTTAAAACATGACAGTTCAGAACCTCTTCTGATTAAATGTTCATGTTTTAAGTGCTATAATCAAAGTTCAAATACAAAACCCAAAATAGTTCAATTCTCAAATTGATAAACTTTAGGAATGAAACTGTGAAGGAACTCAAGGGCAACTCCCAGATTCGACCGACTTAACTATTTATCTTGCTAAAACCGTATTTTTTTTTTTATTTTATTTATTTTTTTTTGGAGTATTCCAAGAGCTTCCTTTGTGTATCAGATTCATCTTTCCACCAACTGGAAAATGACCTAGTTGAATTTAATAGTTGAAATAATCTGGAAATTACTTTTGAAGGGATTCCATACAACATCTGCAAAAAGCAAACAGCAAAATGGTAAGCTCTCACACTTAGTAGAATATTCCTTCACACACTATTAATGTACATGAAATTTGTGAGAGTTGCAGTCTTAGGAAGGGAAGTCTTTCATTCTAGTCTTTCACAAACCAGATTGCCAGTACCTAATCAGCAACCCCTTCTACAACAGACAATATGAAGACAACAGAAGAGAGTTACAGGAAGACTGTTTTGCTTTTAATGTAACCTTCGGTTCCTTAGAGCAGTAATTTTGATATCTTGTAGTCTCATTATTTTAAAACATTCACCCCACACTCTACCTACATTCCTACCCATAGTTCTAGAATAACCACATTTCTAGTGAGAGACTGGAGGATTCACTTCATTGCAAGGAATGGGACAGCTCACATATTTTAACATACGTATTTAAAATTTGTGTAAATGCTTTCCTATGGCCCCTGGTGACCACAATATTTAAATGTGGACTCGAAGTTTCCTTCATAGTAAAAGCTGCCATCCATTTCTGCAAAGCTATGCAAAAGGCTGTCATGAGGGTTTTGGTAACAAACTTATTATTTTGAAGTGCTTCACATTAAACTGAACCATTTTGCCTGAAAAGCAGAAAAGGTGCCTGGGAAAAAAAGACACCTCACATCAGACCATACAACACAGGGAGAATATAGACCCTTTCTTTTATACTAAGAATGTTAGTTAACAAGGCCCACAGAAACTATCCTAGTACAGCAGAAAAACAAAACAAAACAAAAACAAAACTTGAGGCCTACCGAATCCCACTAGTTACAGGATTTTTAAGTACTCGGCCAGTTCAGCACCATGTGAACATGAAGTCCAGCTCTAGGGCACAAAGTCATTGAAAAACAATAGAGAAATCATTTCCATTCTTACTAATGGAGAAGCTGAGACAGCAGTGTTTCATAATAAGGACTTGTATGTTGGTGCTGGTTAAATTAAAACTATAGGATTTTATGAACACCGCGTGCCCCCTCCTGAGGCTGGGCGGTGCGGTGTCAGCACAGCACAGGCAATGGTGCGGTGTCAGCAGTGGGAGCGTGGTGTCCGCAAGGGTCAAGCTCCCACAGGCAGCCACAGCGGTGTCGGTGGTGAGGGGGAAAGGAGGGAGTGGAGACTGCCTGCAGGCGCCACCAGCAGTGCTTTTTGCAGGGGGTGCACTGCCAAGTTCAGGAGGTGCACGTACACCTGAGTGCAGCTCCTACGTGTTGCCAATGCAGGAGTCAATTGAACTTAGTTCCATGCTTGGTTCATTTACCCAATGCTTTAAAAACCCTTCTCTTCTCTAATGGCCAATATCAGACAAAGGGAAGGAAAAGATTGGTAAAAAAAAAGGCTATGACATCAAATGACCCAGTTGCTATTTAAAATGTCTTGTTTCATTCTTCAGGTCACTGTATAGTGGTGCTACACGCGAGTCTACATTTGACTCCTGACAGGTGCGGTGCGTAGGGGGTGCACGTGCACCCCCTGTGCATGATGGTGCACCACCTATAAAAAGGTCCCCCAAAAAAGTGTTTTTGTGTATAGCAGGCTTCAAAGAAGAGATAAAAGAGCAGGCAGGTGAGCAGACTCAAGGGCTTGTCCTTCGCTGGAAATAATTGTCCATTTGATAGAAATAGTGGCTGATGTCTGCAGTGCTATGAAACAGGTTCTTATATTGCCTTTTCCTGAAGGATTAAAACAATATTTGGATTTAAATACTCAAAGACAGGGTGTATATTTTTATTGTCTACTTATATTCAGTTTTAGGCTACAGGAAAAGTTGCAAGGGTGTGCCCTGTTTTGGCAGCCACTGCAGAATCAGAAATTTGTGATGAAAAAAAGGCATATTAGATCATCTAATTTACTCTTCTGCCAGTGAAAAAATAACTCTCTACAGTATATTTAAGTACTTTGTCCTGTCTAGCTTTGAATGTCTCAGGCAACAGACACCACCCATTCCCAATAGAGATTATTTTGCAATCTAGTACAAGTTAGCTTTAGGAAATGTTTATTTATATTTTGGCCTAAAAAAGTTTCCCTTTATTCATCTACATTACACATAGAGTAGAGTACTCCCATTATGCCTAGCATACTTCCCTACTCCTACCAGGTGTTAACATCCTCAAAAGTATTCTTATTCTGTCATCTCTCTTTAATTGTATTTTAGACCTTTTTGTATGCAAATATCAAAGTATGAAAATGTACGGACTTCATCTCTGGTGTCTTAGAAGATGAGATTCTAGTTGCTCTGGTCCACAATGCAGCTGAAAGGGGCATAGCGGAAGAAAGTCACGTTATCATTAGTGAAACTATAGGTATTTTTAGGGAATCCAGGATTTATGTACAGGAATAAAGCATCTTGGAACTATTTGTGAGAATATAATGAGATGTCTGTTCTCATAGTATTTCAGTTGCTGGATGGTATAAGGTCTCTAAGTCCAGGTCTCACGTGATAGCTCCATAAAACTTATAACCAGAACTCATTGTAACAAATCCCCATTCTCACACATGCAACATCTGAGTCTTCAGTGCAGCCTTTGATAAATCCATTCATACCCATCATTGATTCTTTACTTCGGATTCTATTATTTCCCTAGAGTAGTCTGGTTGTCTGAATATAGCTTTTATGAGTTTACTAGAGAATTGTGAAGTTACACAGTACCTGAAGTTTCCTTAGCAAACAAAGTAAGTTAGACAATCCCCCTGCAAACTGTGTGTGTTGACCATTCTAATGGTATTAATAAAACCAACTATCAGGTAATGATGCAGGAATCAGTGCAGTTCACATTTTTACATGCCCACCTTTTTGTGGGGGAGGGGTACTTAGCCTTCCCTCCACATCTTCAAGAGACAAGCTACTATTTAAATTAAAAGCCCATTCCTTTTAAGAAGGATCACCACAGTACATTCTTCCATGCCTCTTAAATACACATTAAGGGATACACAATGATCACTAGTTGTGCATTACTTATTTCCTTATTAATACCTGGCATACATAAGGTTGCAGCAGTTTAACCATTTCACATCTCTAAGTTTCCTCTCAAATTTTATTTATTTTTCTACACAGTTAATTTTCCTAAAAGCTCTGAAGAAAATGTACATTGTTTTGTAAATTTTACTGTTAATTGCATTTGATGGTAGAGCTGCATGGAAGTTTCCCCAACACAACAGTTTTGCTCATTTGACAGGAAGAATATTTTGTGTGGATACATCAATTCCACAGAGAGTTCTGAGAGAAACAAGAAAAAGAGGCTGGCCAGTCTGGTTTCCTGCCACCCCTAGCTCCACCATTCCTCAACTGCCTGGTTACTGAGTAATTTGGGAGCTGGAGTTGCTACAGCTTCTGGTTTCCTGGCTCTTGAAACAGTCCTGAGATATTGTTTCCACCACATCCACAGGCTGTTAGCTAAATTTGAGTGTCTACACTTTAAGGCCTCACCGCCACCTTGCATTTCTTAATTTTATTTTATTCCCATTGTCAGAAATATCTGTTGTTTAATGTTTTACTTGACATGGATAAGCCAGGTTCAACCAACTGGTTGAACACCTCACTTCCCAATGTGTTTTAATTGATTACATTGAAAGATGGGTTTCTCATAGGCTCGGTTGAGGCTTTTGTTTTCTTATGTGATTGTTTCCATCTTTTCACACTAGCACACTATAACGCACAAGAACTGATGCAGTCAAGAAACTGCAATGTTCGTATCTGCTGAATTAAGGAGGAGGCCCCTGAGACGTTTCCTGCAGCTTCTGCTTTAAAGAGCACCGCTTCTCTATACTACAGGAACATATCAGTTGTCCCAATTATTTCAAATACTTATTTTCACCGGGGAATTGAGAACCCAAACCAGCAAAATAACCAGGTTCTATTTCATTAGGAAGTTAAGCTTTTAGGCTTCTTACATTTATCTTTTCCCCTTCTTTTACAGTAGTTCTCCCACTTGCTTCTTCAAGGGAGAAATGCAACTGAAAAAGGAAATAAAAGCCTATTTCACAACTAAAATAGTTTTAATTTAGTTAATGCTTAAAAACTTTAATTTCCATGATATAGGAAGGCCTGTTTCTCTGACCACAGGATAAGTCGAGTTTAGTTTTGAAAAAAAAAAAGAGTGTTAACATCCTTAAGTAACAGCAGCACAATTGGTCAACATGTTGTGGGTTGAAACACTTACCTGTGCTACTTCTTCAAAGTCTTCATGACGTTTCTGCAAAGCTCGGGCGCGATGTAAGGATTTTCCTACCCCGGTGTGTTTGCTAAGGAAAGCTTCCCCATGATTTTCAATCCAATCCAACACCTGTAACAAACAGCATAAAAATGAGCCTAAAACGTAAAAGGGAAGCATCTGTTTTGCTCCAAATACTGCTTCTGGTTGTATAAGGAAGGCAATAAAATTCAGCTTTCCAAGAACAAAAAAAACTCTTATGAGACTAGAATGAAGAACTGTACTGATACATGTAACATCAATTTCTCCACTACAAGCAAAGTTCAAGTTCACCTTGAAAGCTACCTTGACAGTTACCGAACCAGTAGTTATCTACAGCCAGCTCAATTAGAGTATTATCAAAGTCTACTGTATTCCCCAGCAAAGAGAACCATGACTATGCAAGCTGCAAGTTCTTTTATAGCTGAATTTAGATTCTACAATTCAAGGGGTTCCATTCGGTTATTCTAGAAAACAAATGTTAATCCAAAAGACTTGGATTCTATGTTGACACTGAATTCAGTTTCACACATCTGTTACTTTTAACTTGTTAACAATCTTGAGTACAGTCACCCAGAACAGCTGGGAATTTAAGGAGTGGTACAAGTAATTGAAACTTTTGGAAAGCAGGGATAGATTGGTGAGACAAACCCACACAGTGGCTGCCTTCACTGAACAAGAGAAGATAGTCACCCTTGGCGATATTGCTTTTAGGTTCTCTGCAGTCTCTTCAGACAACCTCAAAGTAAAAAGAATCAGGTTGATCACCATTAGAGATTTTTTTTTGTTTACTTCTCAACAAAGCTTTGGCTGTGGAGCAGTGCTTGGAATTTTGAAGTCACCGCACACAGGAAAACTCTGGTTACAATGACCTTAAAACGTATACGACATTTGCCTGTAATTACCTATTAATGAATGTCACATGACCCTAAGCAGCATGTAAATGGAAAGCACACAGAGTACTATTTTTCAGGAGTGTTCTTATTTCTCTTACAGTGACCGAGAGACTAAGAAAAGGGACTGTATTCAGAAAGCAATCCCAGAATCATACCATTATGTTTCATAAAGGCTTCCAAACTACAACAGGATTTTCCCCTCAACCATGATTTTAAAGCTAACAAAGGAAGTTCACAAAACAAGTTCTGATTAAGCAGCAACATCCTTAAATCCGAATGCCTGGCCCTGCAGATTCTATACTGCACAATGAATTCTTATAGACTGGAAATATTTCCAGAGAATATGTAGACACATAATAAATAGGAAGTAAATGCATCTTGGAGCTACCATTTGATATCAAACTTTCATTTATTTTCATTGTGTAAATCCTGACTTTCAAAATTACTAAATGTTAATACATTTTTAATATAGTCAGCCAAATAATTATACATCATTGAAAAACTGTCAGACAATAGTCAGACAGAGGAAAGTCTTCCAGAACACAGCTTTGGAACTGTTAAATATTACCCACTTAACATTTTAATACCATCAAACAGGTATGCTTAGCAATAAATTTCTTTTGGGGCTGCAATCTTTATCAAATTTCTCCTGTCCCCTTTTCAGAATTCTGCATGTTATCTCACCTTATACAATCATTTGCCAATTTGCTTTACTCAAGTCTACCAAGCAATTTAAGTACTTTTTTCCTCCTATTTAGGGCAATATATAAGCCAGGACAGCAATCTAAAAGGGACCAGGATTCTCTTCCTTGGGCAAGACTAACAAATTTGCTATGCAAGCCCCATTCTCATAAATACAAATTTAACTATGAGCTTACATAACCGCTACCTATATTTTTATGTAAAAATTCTGGTTTTATTTGCTGGTACTATAGGAATCAAAAAAATCCCAAGTTTGATGTTCAAATTTTAGTTGGCAAGATCAATGGTTCAGTTCCTTCTTAAGCTTGTTGTCTTCCATATACATATTTTTATTTGACATAGAACACAATGCCTTCTCTCCAGTTTATACAGTCAGTCACTTAAATCCCATACTGGACTCCATTTATGTTGGATAACACAATGAAGAATAAAACAAACATGTTTTCCTCAAGACTATATCAAAGTTGTATCTTTTACATTTTTATAGCTTTGTTTCTTATAACTTTCAAGGAAGCAGTTGCCAAAGAAAGCTTAGAAAAATCCATTCAGGAGGAGATACCTGCATAGAATAAGCACCAACATAAAATGACTACACTTGTCCTAGTATAAGTTCAAATCCATTTTTAAAAGCTGTACTAAAACTACAGTTTTACTGCTGCAAGGCTGATTAACTTGATCTCTAAAAGAACAATTAAATATCCAACTGAAAGCTGTAGTTTCTATTTAAATTTATCTTAAATAAAAGGTAACAGATGGAAATTTTAAAGTACAGCTATTAACTCCTCTATTGCTATAGTTCTCTTGGACATTAAGCTCTACCACACAGAATTCTCAGTAGTTTGTAACCTTACGGGGACTAAAACAACTTCATGCACAAGTTTTAAAACATTAACCTCTCCTCCTTGAGCAACCTCCAAGAATTTCTGAGCTCTCAACCTCAGAAGACAGATATTGTAAAAGAAAACAGGTGGGTAGTTGCCAACCTTGTGCAGAAGTAATTTTTCAAGGGTGTTAGGACCAGATGGAATTAGAAACAAAAAATATACATAGAAGATTCTGCACACAATATTAAGAGCTTCAGAGAAATCATTAAGGCTCCACTCAGCCCCCAGGAAACAAGTTTAATATCTACTCTTTGGATGAGGAGACATATTCAACACCATTCCATGTTAGTGTCAAGAGTGGAAACTAGCTGAAAGCTAGTTTCAAGCTACACAATTCTAAGTAAGAAGGCCAACATACCACATTGTACTACTGCAATTAAAAGCAATAACGAAGGAAAGATGCATTGTACTACCACATTTCAGGTTCTCTCTCTCATTACTAATTCACCTTTGATTCAGAAGGGATCAGCATAACAGTATCAGAAATTACATCGTCTACAATAGCTTACTACTGCTTTGAAGTGTTTTGAAGGGCAGCTGTACAAATGTACGTGCTCTCCGAAACATTCCAAAAGTATCTGAAGCACTCCAGAGTAGTACCTCCTGAAATAAGGTACTAAGGTACTATTTTGAGGCATTTCAGTTCTTGGTATGTGTGCATGAGGGATAGAGGACCCATAGATCCTTCAGAATCCCACAGTGCTCTGCTCTCCTGCTCCATGGGAAAAGGAGGGCAAGCAGAGGGGGCAGTCTTGCAGGCGCACTGATAAGACTGCCAAAGCATGCAGCCACTAGCTATCACTCCCTGGTTCCAGTTGCACAAACACCTGGGGGCCCATTGCCAATGCTGGGCTCTCCAGCTCCAATCCAGTCTAACTCTCCATGCCAGAGAGGAGGAATAGAGGCAGAGGGGATTGGGGATGAAAAACTGAAATCTCAGAAATCCCAAGGCAAGGAGCTGGGCAGTCCCTGCTGCTGTGCCCCTCCCCTCTTTCAGACATCCTTCATGCCATGGGTGTTCCCCTGGCTGTAGAGACTGAGCTGTAACAATTCTTAAATGGTCCAGGGCTGTACATATTTCCCCTAGCTGAAATGCTCCTTTTCTGAAACATTTCCAGGCCTGTTTCATTTGGAAAGTTATAAAAAAATTACTTCCGTCTGCACCCTCAGTCATACCTAAGCATTTCTACTAATCAGGAGGATGTGGCCAAGCAGAAGCAATGTGTAGAGGGTGTGCGCGGGTGCACATGCATCCCGAGCACGGCGGTGCACCCCCTACAAAAAGGCACTGCCAACACTGTCAGCGGCGCCTGTGGGTGGTCGCCGACCCTTGGTCGGTGCTCACTCCCCCTCTCCCAGCCATCAACAGCACCAGCGGTGTCTGTGGGACCTCTGTGCTTACTGCCACCACACTCCCACCACCGCCAGCACAGCCATGCCCCCCCCCAGCCACTGGAGGCATGTGTCGTTCATGTTGCAAAGCCCTCAATAGAGAACTTGAGACATGTGTTCTCCTCCAAAAATATTTCTAATGAAGGGAAATGAAACAGTCTCATGTCAGCCAAAAGCTTTCCTTAAACAAACGGTGGCACAAAGACAAGTTAGTGGATTGTGTTTTCTGGGACCCAGAAAAAAAATAAAAATACATCTACTACAAGGCCAATAGTAGACAGTGATCTCTGAAGTCAGAAACGCCAGTCAGCAGGAGTGTGGCAGAAATGCCGCCGTCTGGGTCTCTCTCCAGGAATCTGTGCCTGTCAGCTGGGGACACTGGGGCCAAATTCCTAAGGGAGGGGGGATTTTCCTCCCTGCCTATGTGACAAAAGCCTGGTGTCTAGGGTGTAGTCCCTCTGGTCACCTGAGTGGGGGGAGGGAAAGGCTCCTGCTCATCTGCCCAGTTAACCAAGGTTGGCGTAGGAGACTTATTGAGGGGTGGGTTTAATTATGCCTAGGAGGCCCCTTGGGTCTGTGGACTAAAAGAGACTATTTTTGGCCCCCGACTTGGGGAAGTACCCCAAGTTCTTGTATTGGGTTGAGTACCTATAGGACTATTAGGCCTGTGTTTTCCCAAGGACACAGGACCTAGACAGTCCCTTCTCAGGGTGGTAGCATCACACATTACCCCTGGACTTTGCAGTGGGGCTCGAAAGCTGGTCTGCCTGGGCTTAGGCACTCCTGGAGAGACACATGGAGTCCGGAAGGTGGATGGGCGTAGTGAGGTGGGAGGCTCAAAGCAGGAGCTCCCCCTACTGGCCTGCCACAGCAGTAGGGGAACTTTAATTTTTCTATAAGCACTTCTTGGCAACTGATTTCAGCTTTGTGGACTAACCACAGAAATTCACTCTGGTTTTCCATACGTACAATTAAAATCAACTAAAAAGTGTTGAAGCTGTGATTTTAAAGAGGAATGGTGCTCTCAGTTTCATCCAAGTCATTCCACACTTTTACATGTGAAATACAACAAAAGCTGTCCGAAGCAGAGCACATCTGCGTGTGGATGTGGGGCAATATGAGCAATAATATGGACTGAAGCCAACTTTGTACTCCAGACATTGATTGGTAAGTCCTGAATTCCTAAAAGAATCCAGGACAAGAGGAAATCTGGAATTTGGACGCCTGTAGAAATCGATTTACATTTAGGCTACAGAATGACTCATTATGCTGTCTCTATGTAATGTTCCACAAAAATGTCATCATGTGAGCCAAATGAAGAACATCATTAACTGGAAGCAGCACTGACTTCAAGTGGACCAGATGCAATCCTATATCAGGCAGATTTTTTTCAGTTCTCCAAGAAAAGGGAAGAGCCAGACAGCCCATTAAGTCCATTAGTCTCTATATCTTTGCTTTGAATTTACAAGGAAATGAGTCTGGTGATGTATGTTAATTAGGAAAACTCTGTGATACAGAAAGACATAGGCCCATGTTGTGAAACCTTGTGTCACACTCATGTTGGGTGTCCAACATGTTAGTACTAAGGAAACCAAAAAAGTCTTTCCCAAACACATGCTTGAATGATTACCGTATTTTTCGGACCATAAGACGCACCTGACCATAAGACGCACCCAGTTTGACTCATACCGCTTGGTATTACTATTAAAGGGCACCAACCAACCTGACAGGCAAGGCTTTGCATGGCAGGAGAGACTATGTGCGTCTCTCCTGCCATGACAGGCTCCTTGCCTGCCT
>NW_017728886.1:127896570-127908990 GCF_001723895.1 Crocodylus porosus | reverse complement strand
AACGGCAGCGGACAGCAGACAGTAAGCGGGCGCATGGGACCGCAAACAAATGTTCTGGGGTACCACACCTTCGGACCATAAGACGCACCCTCGTTTTCCCCCCACTTTTGGGGGGGAAAAAGTGCGTCTTATGGTCCGAAAAATACGGTACTTTTTTTTGCCATTTCAACCTTAAAATATGGGCTTCCCCCAGATAAATGATTCACTTTTGCTGAACTATTTGCTTCAATGTGATCATAAGCAAGTCTGGTTAAAAGTAAAAGGGAGACTTTCCTTAGTTAATCATAAATAGGGCTTTAGAGAAGAATTTCCACTCAGTCCACATGGATGAATCTTAAGGCTTTGTAGACAAAACGGAGACTTGACACAAAGGATGCTCTATTCCTTAATGTATTTTTTAATAGGGAGAAGATTTAAAGAGTAAACTAAACTAAAGAAACTTATCTCAAGTTCTTATAAACACCTCAGCTGAATGTAATGTATTGTTTTCCCAAGATCTCTGGTATGCGCATACGTTCCTACACACCTGCATACCCACTTTGCTACAGGGCAAGTAAGACTGTTTCACATCTTCCCAACCCCACGTAGTTCCCTATGGACCTCATTTTGTCAAAGTAAAGCAATATCAGCACTAGACACTATGGTACAGGTACCAAGTTATTAAGTCATTGTGCAATCTTGACTATCTGTCTCTGCTCATCTAGTCAGGCCAACTTTCCCTTATATCTACATTTAATGCCAATACCGTTCCTCTATTAAAAGCACAGTCAGCAATCAAAACTTGCTTCCTTACTATTAATATTCCTAGGATTGCTATGATAAGCTTGAGTACTATCTGCCCAGTTTACTTTATGCACTTTGAAAACTTGCTCTATTGTTCCTTTTATGGATAGTTAAGTCAATTCCTCATTTTGAACCAATCCTTTCCCAAGCAACAGTTAGGGCACACAAAATGAAGTGTAGAAGTTGTTTTGCAGTTACTAAATACCAGGCTTCTATACAAGGGTGTTTTGTAAATATTATTTTCAAGTTTAATAGTGAATCATACTTTGTCCTTAACAAACATGGCATATCTCTGGTCTTGACCTCACTTCTCAAACTCTAGCCACTCCCACAATTAAATTAAGCTCCGTATCTTGTAATCAGTTTTAGTCCTGCTGCTAGGTTCACTCACGCCATTAGCCAACAATGCTTCTCTTGCTCTGCCTCAAAGCATTACATTTTCAGCTTTTTCAATGTTTCAGCTTTTTAGTGAAGGACAAGACCTAGATTTTCTCTCTACATGAATTTGTGGCCATTTAGGCCAAATTTAGCTTAGATGTTTTTAAAAAGGATACACCACTTTACCCAGTTTGGCTTTACACAGGATACTTCTAACAGTCTAACAAAGAACAGCCCAAAAGAACACAATTACGCATTCATCTCTGTGTTAAAGTTCTGTTGGGCTACTGTTCGGGGAAACAAATCATTGCATACATCTTAGGGCTGGGTGGAGCTTTGGTAGCTGATTCAATTCGGAGAAGATTTTGCCCAATTCAGGGACCAAATCTCTGAATCTGAATCAAAATCGGGAGACCGATTAAAAGCTACGAATCCATTCAAAGCATCCAAATCAATTTGGAAAAGATTTGGCCTCTTTGGAGATTCGGTCATAGACTAAACAGGCAGCTGATAACTGCCTCCAGCTGGTTTGTTGAGGCAGACGCAGGCACAGCCAAAGGAGCAGTAGGAGAAGCCCCAATGGTTGCCCTGCCTGGCCCCATCCCCCTCCCGGCACTTAAAAAACAAACAAACAAATAAAAATAAAATAAAATAAACCCCACACTCACCAGCTCTGGCAGCAGCCATTGAGGCCTCTGGGTGCTGTTGGCAGAGCCTCCTGCACAGCACAGGGCAGTGGGGGTCAATGGGAATCACCCCTCCTCCAGCTTCGCACCCAGGTGGCAGCTGCCCCATGGCATTGACACAGCATGGCTCAGCAGGATGCAGTGCGCTGTCTGGGAGCTAGGGTGGCTCCATGCATCACCCAGAGTCCAGCTCCACTCAGCCCGAGTGGCCCCAGCTCCCAGGCAGCGTGTGGTGCCTTACTGACCTGCGCTGCACCCATGCCATGAGGCAGGTGCCATGTGGGTGCATGGTGGGGGAGGAGGGGGCTCTGTCACAATCGCCCAGATGCCCCAATCAGTGCTGCTCTGCATCCACTGAATGAGGGGGGGGGTTTTGTTTGTTTGTTTTGTTTTGTTTTGTTTTTTTTACAAGTGCCAGGACTAGGCTGGGGCTAGGCAGTGGATGGGACTGGGCAGGGCAGCCATGGGTGCTTCTCCTGTGGCTCCCCCCACCTGGGGAGAGGCAGAGGAGCTGTGGGAGAATATGCAGCTGCCTGGCTGTGCCTGCTTCTCCCTAGCCGATCCGAAATCACCGAATCTCTCCGAATCAGCGGTGAATCTTCTGAAGCTGGTCAGGACAGTGATCCAAATATCTGAATCGAATCACTGTCCTCCAAATTGGCCAAATCTGAATCCGAATCGAATACTTCCCTATTCGCACAAGCCTAATATACATCTGCTCTATTTGATCAAAATATTCTCACAATGCTTTCTGACATCTCATCACCACAAATCTGCATTTTCCATTTGCCACAGAAAAATGCAAGAAAATGCGATTAAATCAACATCTATATTTACCAAAGCATCTATAATCCTTCCAGCATTATATTGGCAGTAGCCAAGTTTCAAGTAACCTCAAAGATTTAATGACTTACTCATAAGCTAGCTCTTAAAACAGGAATTACTTACTGGGAACAGTTGAAGATGGCAGAGCACTTTTTCTAAGTAGGCGGGATAAACCTTGTTGTGTGATTCAGCTTCTCATTCAACAGCTGCATTCAAGCCATGGTTCAGTGCAAATGAACCACAGTGTTGAGCATCATTAGATTATTTTCAGTAATTCATTACTGGCACTTTAACATTAAAAAAAAATGTATTGGCACTACTTTTTGTATTCCAATCAACACAACAGTGGCTACTAGGTATTCTGTATTTGGGGCTCTGACATTTTACAGCAGGGGTTTTCAACCTTTTTTAACAAGTGTACCCCTTTTGCCTCAAAGTTTCAGCTCATGTACCCCTTAATATTTTTTTCTTGGTTTTAAGTGGGGGGGGCACAGACTGAGGCCCCCATGGTGAAGGAGGGAGTGGGGCTAAGGCAGGAGCAGGGACAGGCGCTGCACAGCTAGTGCGGAGCATGAACCCGAGAGTGGTTCATCCAGGGGGAATGTTGGGGGTCAGTTCCTGCTGCTGCGCGCATGCTGGTGGAGATGCAGGGGTCATGTGCCCCCCAAATCATGTGTGGGGGGCGGAGGCAGCTGCTGCTGCTGCAGGCTGGACTCTGCACCCCGCTGCCCCAAGAGCTGTGCAACACCATGTGCCTGCTGCAGCTGGGTGGGCAGGGGACAGACAGACACAGACACCCCCAGCAGGTAAGTGTGTGTGTGGGGGAAGGGGTGGAGTGGGAAGAGGGAAGGGGCTAGCGGGGGAAGATCAAGAAGTGGGGTTGGGTGCGTGTCACTATGCCCAGTCTCAGGAGCAGGGCTGGGGAGGCGAGGGCAGCAGTGCCCCTCTGTGGGGCACACGCTGTGTGGGGCTCACATGCGGTGGCTGCCATCTCCACTGCTGCGTTCCATGATGCTTTCCTGTGGCCTGTCACACGTGTGGTTCCTCAGGCAGCTGATGGGCAGCGTGACAGATGCAAGTTGTCATCAGCCCACAGACCTGCACGTGCGACTGGCTGCAGGAATGTGGCACGGGACACGGCAGCAGCAGCACAGGATGCTGGTGGTGGCAGCTGCTGTGTGTAAACCACCCCCACCCCCAGCCAGGTGGAGTGTGTGGTCTGCAGAAAGGAACCACTGCGCTCGCCCCCTCAGCTCTGCTCCTGGGACTGGCACAGAGCAAGCTGAGGTGGGTGGTGGGGAGGCACTGTATAGAGTCGGAAGCGCCCGGTGCACCCGTCCCCCAGGTAAGCAAAGTATGGGAAGGCACCAGGGAAGACGCCGCCATCATGTCCCAGAGTGCAGTCCATTCCTGCCCATCTGCTGGCCCATGCATACCCCCTATGGCCTTTTTAAGTACCCCTGGGGGTATGCATACCCCTGGTTGACAACCCCTGTTTTCTTTTTATATTTCATTCTATTTCAAGCATTTCAGTTAAACTGTAGATCTTTAACACAGGACTTTTTACACACTTTTGCCTTCTGGACAGCCTACTTATATCTGTTACCATTATTTTTGGATTTCCTAGTTTATAAATGGCTTACTTTTTTTTTTTTTTAATTGCCCCAGTTTCATTACAATGTGGGTTCACAAATATTGATGCGAGAGGACTGTAACTAACCTGTTGAACATCCTGTTGAAAAACACACAGCTGAAGCCGCTGGTGCAAGCGAACCTTCCGATGCTGCCAGATGTTCTCCAACTGTCGCTGGTGGTGCAAGACTTCATGGATGACATCAAGAACATGATGCACTGCCTTGGAGTAGTTAGCAGAGGCTGTTAGTGAGTCAGAACTCCCAGGAGTCAAAGGTCGCTGAAGTTTGTCAAGTAATGACTTCCCATCTTGACTCACCTAACCAAAAGGAATGAAGAATAGTCTTTGTTAGAAGCTTATTAGTTAAAACAGGGTGTGTCTACATGTGGACTTTAATGTGCAGTGGCCTATTTTACTAAGCATTACATTGTCATGCTAGTATGCAGTAAAATTAGGCTACTGCACATTAAGTGTCACTAGAATTGCATCCACTGTCACTACTGTGCATTAGGTAGCCTAACACACATTTAGTTAATACCTCACATTAGCGGTACTAAATTTAATGTGTAGTAGCAAAAATGCATTAATGAACATATAGGTACACACAGTTATGTACACTGTTTCATTAAAAGAAGTCTCAGCAATTAGCCCTCTCTCCTATCCAGGTATTGAAACATGCTGTAACCTATTTTACAAACATCTTAATTTATGCTACCCAACTTCCCTGTATAGACAGACTATTTGAGGAGTTGCCTATTGAAATACTCATCTTCCTAGTAACTCTGATGTAACTGAGAATTAAGGGGAGAGATAGCTTTAACTCAGGACTCTTGATTTATCATGCTTAACACGCACAATTGCTTTTGATTTACTTCAGTAAATTGAACCAAGGTGTTTGTATCAAGAATCATTTAAAAAAAATGACGTTACTCCACTTGAATACTGACATTTATGGCAAAGACAGATCAAGTAAAATTCATCAATTTCATCTTGATTCTTCAATGTGAATCATGTAGAAACAAAATTAATTAATATGGCAAAACTTTGTGTTTTCACTTTCACAAGCTGAGGAAAAGCAGCAGTGACCACATAAAATAGTTGGTTTGAATTAATATTGAACATATTTCAGCTATTAAAGAAATTAATTTTCAAAGACTAATTCCAAATATGATCCTGTCACTTGTACAATGGAATCTGGTGAGCTAACAAACTGCACCACTGTGGAAGGAGGTCTGTTTATGACTGGCAAGTAGGAACATCTCAACTGTTTCATGAGAACTAAACTGTAAAAGCAGTCAACATCCCAGGTGATGATACCTCCATGGCCCCCAACAAAAAATGTACAGACATACTCTTTTTCACTTTTTACCTTTGGGGTCTTATTTGGGGACCACTACTCCACAGCCAAATAGCTCCTCCCAGAAATGCATTCTTCTATTAATAACAGAAGGAGGAGCGTGGGGGGCAGGGAGGGAGTGGTTCTCCATCTTCCATTAAAAGCTTTATACTTTCAATAGCTAAGGATACACCTAGCAGCAGCAAACTGACTAGAATAACACTGACACCTGTCCAGTAATTGAACTTAAGGGTTTTTTTCTGTGCTTCAGTTTCCTTGCTATGTTTTTGCTATTGAATCTCAATCAACTTTTCTGTTGTTAATCTCAACTGCTCTTTCCACATATGAAATCACACTCAAGTCCACCTTGCACACTCCCATAAAAATATGATTTAGCAGGGTTAGCACTTGGCTGAGCAAGAATATCAAGCTTCAGCTTCCTTTTTTCTATGAAGAAATTATCCCAGTAACTGAAGAAGTTCACAGAAATGGAGTGGATACTTCCCTTACAGGAAAATTTCTCTCAAAAGTTTAAATAAAGTAGGTGGTTAAAAAGGTTGTTTCAAAGACAATATTGAGGCTCCCCTAATTCTTCTAAGATGTTTGCCATTTAAGTGATATCAAGATACTATATTTTACACAAAATTAATCTAATATCTAATCTCCCAAGTCACGTCCCTCCCTCCACTCCATAAGGGCTCGTGGGAATGTTCAGCCTCTTGAAAGAGCTGAACATTCCCACACTGTTAGCTTTACACTGTTAAAACTTGTCTTTGCTTTTAGTTCGACCCCTTTTTGGTACGTATTTCATTTAGTTTCCTACACTAAGCCCAGGTCTATGCTTATGTTGACAATACTAGGAACATCTGGAATGTACAATACCAGCAGGATTTGTACACCACAACATTTATTTCTGTAGTATTCCCAAGCTGAATTTTACAATATAGTGCAAGATGTTTGTTAGCAAACATTTGACCTTTTTAAGTTATCTTGACAGAACATGCCTTAATTTAAGAGAGGCTTTTGTACATTTTCATTCTGTAACATATACTTACCTTGGCAAGACTGTATAAAAGCAACTCACCAAAATATAAACAAAAAGCAAGAAAGCTAAATACAGACCAACATCATGAGTTGTCAATGTGTTTCCAAACACACTGAAATACTTAGTACATAGTACAGTGTGGTATCAAAAAATTTAGGAGTCTAAGGTCAAAAAGCTATTCCTATTAGTGAACCACCAATAGCAGCACCACCAAAGACTGAGATCCCCTCTATACATTATAGGCATTGCACAATTACCTGGTTAATTGTGTAATTACTTTAAGATGAGCTACACATGCAAAGTAGCTATCACACCATTAAAAGCTCCAACAAGCTATAAAGTTAGACCTCGAAAATATGTATTAACTTTATAGATAGTTGCTATCAAGCTTTAATTGGCACGTGTAGCAGAGTCTCCTCTGAAACGGAGCCCCATCAGCTGAAGGGGTGTATTGGGCCCAGTGTGAAACTCACACAGGACTCCTAGCTGTGCATTGCCCCTATGGCTGGAAGCATGTCCAGCTGTGGGAGCCTGCTTTTTACCAACGTAGCAGGAGCCCACCCTGGGGTCCCCCTACACCAGCAATAAGGCGTTACTAGATCCAATGTGCGATCCCACAACCTCATTTCTTGCCCTGCATGTGACATGGCAGGAGGCACAATTGTACGGATCATGCATTAGAGCCAATCGTACCTTTACCTGCATGTGTCGAGGGAGCTTGATTGAACAGGTCAATCTTTAGGGTTAAGTTGCTAATATTTCCCCCAACAGCACATTGTTCTTATGAACACTGGAGGAAAAACCTGACCTATTTAATCTTGCTTCTGATAGATTTGCATAGAAGGGAAATTGGAAAATTTCATTTTAACGTAGTTTAGAATTATTATTAACATTATCAGAATTATTATCAACATTATTCAGAAGTCCCCAGACATACATTACATTTGTCACACCATATTCAGCTGCTGTAGCATAACAAAAAGCAACTGTTCACACATTTATGCTTCTTTGTTATGGTTAACTATTCTTCAACAAATTTAATGTGATACAGAGCCCAGCTTCGTCCTCCAGCATCCTGGAATGCATTGCTTCCCACTCCCACCCCTGTCAAATCCAAGGGAACAGTTTGTTTGTCACTGAAGCCTACCGGGCTCAGGGTGGGGCAGCAGAGGCTACTTGTGAGTACACCTAGTGCTGTCCAGCATGAAGGCAAGAGGGCAGGCTCCACATGCCCCATTCACCCCTCCAGGCTTGCACAAGTGCATTCAGCAGCAGCACGTCACCTGGGGGCAAATGTCCCTACTAATACTTCTTTCCTCAGCCAGGTGGGCAATCAACTGGAGTCTGGCAGAAATGCAAAACCTTCATGCTATCTGGGATAAAGAGGAAAAGCAGTGGTCCCTGAGGACAGGCCACTAACAGGGTCATGTTTGAATGCATTGCTGATAAAATGGCAGCTCAGGGCCCCATGCAAAACTGGCAGCAGTACTTGTTGCAAACAAAGGTCCTCAGAGCAAACCATAACATGGAAGCTGGTTGCCCAAGACAGTGGTAGCACATGGGAGGCAGTGAGTTTCTGGCTGTTGTCGTTACAGTGGCAGCTGTCATCTTTCTGTCTGTCCCCGACAACAAATTGGTTCCCTGGGCTGCTGCCTTAGGTGCACTGCCTTAGCTACCTTACTGCCTCAGAGCCAGGTACAGGTAGGCCAACACTGCAACCCATGTGACAGGTACCCAGAGGATGACCTACCTTACTATGCAGAGCTCTCCCTCATCTTTGTGGCAGACTACTTGGTCAAGCTTCAGAACATGGATGACATTACTGTCTGCCCAAAATAATGAGGATGTGAGTGACTAAAAAGATAGAGGGGGAAGAAAGCTTCCTCCAGAGGTACCAAGCACTCCTGGCTAAGTAGCAGAAGAATATGCTGGCATCCAAGGACAGGTGCATCCACAGTTCCAACAGTAGAGTCATACAGTTTTCATTGCTTCCCACTGATAAGAGAGGTCCCTATACCTCACAGCATGCCCTGAGGTCACTGTTTCTCCAACCTGGGCCCTCTGCTTAGCATGCCATCAGTGACATCCCAGACCCTCGCAGAAGACCCTGGTGTCATGAAACTTCCCTATCCCCCTCCAACACCAATCTATAATATGATGAAGAACCTCTTTCTGTTCATTGTAATTCAAGCTGAGGGCGTTGGAGATGGATGAAGATATGAGTTTCATCAGGTCAAAACTTCCAGGGGATTGTTGAGGTGGAGGAGTTAAGCAACAGACTGGCAGCTGGCAGCACTGGTAAGCTTCAAGATCATGATGGTGACATGCTTCCTGATGGAGAGGGACAGTTTAATCCTCAAGTTCTGCTGCTCAAGGATGGAGGCCAGCATCTTGCAGACCTCAAGGGGAGGGGCACAGCACATCCAGAAGTTCTACTGCCACTGAACACTGTCTCATCTCCCCAAGATGATATGCTCCCATCAGTTAGCTTGTGTCCTGAGCCCTGAAGTGATGTGGCACACTTTGCAACTGGTCCCACAGCAGTAGCCACTTGCATGCTTTAAGGCCTTATTCTCATCCACCAGGCATGTGTCAGTGGACACAAGCAGACAACAGAGCTCAAAGATCTGTCTTTGCAGCGCATGAACTCTCTCCTCATTGACGTGCATTTGCTGCATGCCAGCCTGCACAGGCAGCAGTAAGCCATGACTCTTGTCCTAGATTATGATAATAACAAAACAGCTCCACAGTGTAGTAGAATGGGAGTCACAGGTCACAGGGGCAATCTGAATCCATTCTGGGTTCAGAGACCAACTCATGGGGCTCTGGAAAGAACAGAGAATAAGCATACTTTGCAGCACCATGCAAAGGTGGATTGGGTGTGCTTTAAGTCTTGGCTGGATAGCCAATTAGCACTTTCCTGTGCTCAGCTGTTTCCAGCAACTTCTGGAGGAAGGAGCTGCTGCACAGCATGCTGGGAGTTAGCAAACTGCTTCCATATGCTGGTAGCACCATTCTGCAAGCTGCTTCCCTCCTTCCACACAAACAGAGAAGTAGGGCCTTAAACATGTGAAAATACACGTCACACTATATTTCTGTGGTGACTCAACATTCTGCAGTATCTGTAGTGTGACAATTTTAACATGTCTGAGGATTTAAAGCCTATAGCTCATCTGTGAATACATTCGTCATCTCCTAAATTCTGACTTCTGTCTCCTAAGATTGACTCTTGAAAACATGGGAAGTGCTTTCCTTAGGAATGCTGCACGTGTGTTGATGCAGGCTAGTTTACAATGCTTTTCTGCTGCTGTCAAAACCAAGATGCTGATTATGTTTTGTCAAGCAATATACGCATGACACTTCAACTTCAGTTCTCTTTCAATAATTTTGAAGTAATACTTTCTAACTTCTTAAATGCTTTAGTATGAGCTTTTTCCATAGGAATTTCAAGAATTATTGCCAACCTAATTATTTTTAAAGATGGAATCATAATGCTATTAGGAGGTAATAATGCCTCTTTAAAAAGGCCCTCCTACTTCATATAATGTCTGAACTGTTGGCCCCAAACAACCTGTAAGAGAAGCACTCTGGTTTTAGTTTGTTGGTTGAAAATGCTTCTCAGGGGAAGGGGGGGGTGGAAAAGGACAAACCAGCAAGAAAGTTAAAAAGTTTGAAGCAAAGATTAGAAAAAGCCAGAACTTAAAAAATTAAGACTGAGAGTTTGCCTTTCAGTTGCATACTTAAAAGAACAATAACCATTTTTGTTGCTATTTTTCTTGTCTTTTCTTCCTTTATGATGAAACCTTAATACCATTTCTTCTTGTGCAGTTTGCCTCAGAATAAGATATACACCTAGTTTTTGAAAGGCAAACAAAAAAAAGATCTTTTCTTGTAAGTAGTAACTGAGAGTGCCTATACGTCTGCAGTGAGGCTGCTCCAACGCACTGTAATTACAACACGTCAGAGTAGACTTGATTGAGTCTGCCGGAGCATGGTAATTATCATGCTCAGCAGACTCCAGTGTAATGTCTATCTGCGTCCCCACATTGAAAAATGGTGGCGGGGCACTTTAACTAAAATTTGTTCAGTGAGCTTTAGTTAAAGCCCCTGCTGCCATTTTTCAGTGCAGGGACGCTGATAAGCAGCAGAAAATGTTCTCACCTCTTTCTTCATATATAATCTGTGGTCCAATTTCCAGCAGCTGGTTTTTGGAAAAAAGGTGTGTTGTTTTATCTGAGAAAATACTTATTACTCATATGTACTACAAAAAAGCCAGCAATGTAATAGAATAAATAAGCTACCTACCTCAGAATAAGCCAGAGTGATATGTTCATATATTCCTTGATGATGATGAATCGCGTCTTCTAAATCTTGTAGCTCGGATGGAAGTTCTACTTCACCACAAGCCTTACACCATGAATCCACATTGCTCATGTACTAGAAATCAAGAAACCACATTTTGTTATTTCAAGTTATACCTGAAGCAGGGCCCTGTCAGTAAGAAAAAGAAATGACATTATAGGGGTGTCTTTTTTATGCTGATGGCGGTGTCTCTTTTGGGGGGGGGGTGGAGGATGGGACACAAAATTGGATAATTCAAGTTGTTTGCATTCACAGATTAAATGGTTTCTGGAATATGACCTCTCTTCAAAGCCTACCTGAAACTACATCCTTGGTTTTATACTTTTGGGAGTAGTTCACACAAAGACCAATAAGTCAGAATGAGTTTAACGCTACAAATTCCAATTTGAAATCTCTGGCATTAGTCTTGTTAAACACGTTTGGCCACCTAACACTGTTAATATGGTATGGTTCCCTGCAGCACTCCTGAAAGGATGTCAAGGCACCCCTCAGTGCTGTGGCACCCTGGTTGAGAATCAATTACTTTACTATACTATGGGCACTCTGCCCATGTGAGTATAAGTCATGCTCTAACTTACTGAACACATAACTTACTTGTGAAGGCAAGTCCTAAACCTGTTTTGCTGTTATTCACAGTAGGAAGCACATGAGGGTATAACCCTAAGAGTAGGCAAATATGGAAGCTCTAAAATAAATAAATAAATAAATAAAAAACTAATCCAATTTTCATGTAAACTAAAGTCCTATATGCAAAGCAAGCCATTTCCTATTTTCAAGTGTTAAAAGGCAGTCCGTTCCCTTAATATCCCTACTGTCCATCTAAAGGCCAATAAACCACAGCCAATTTTTCTAGAGAGAGAATATTAGAATCTATCACAGCTAACTGTTAAATCAACACTGCTGAAACAGCAATTAAGGGGGGCTAATTCAATTAGTCCCAGCAGACTTATTTTCTCTCAGTTTTATTTTAGTTTTCTCCCTATTCACATGTGTATGCAGAAAGTATGAAAGCACACAATCATTTTTAAATAAGCCAAGACATCATCCCAACTTGCCAGGATCTAAGCACTAAGTTTGTCTGGCCTTGGATATATATTATATTTGTAGTGATATATACACCCTTTTAATGCTACAAAAAGCAATCATGCATGCATTCACACAGTTGGCAGTGCCACAAAACCACAGTTCTACAGATAGATTCCAAACACAGCCCTCTGCTCTCCTCCCTTCCTCCTCCAAGGGGGCAGGGAGGGAGAGCTGTGGGCTCCTTGGCAGCCTGATGCTGTGACCAGAGGAGGGTGGCAAGGGGCCACATGGAGGGCGGCAAGGGGCCACATGGAGGGCGGCAAGGGGCCACATGGAGGGCAGGGAG
>NW_017728886.1:127890328-127896470 GCF_001723895.1 Crocodylus porosus | reverse complement strand
GGCAAGGGGCCACATGGAGGGCGGCAAGGGGCCACATGGAGGGCGGCAAGGGGCCACATGGAGGGCAGGGAGTTGTCAGAGTTCTCCAGTGCTATGATCATAGAAGCACTAGCTGTCAAACACAACCTCTGATGTCTGTGGCAGGTACCCAGGACCCAGATCAGCAACTGTCCAAGACAGCTTGCCCTCTCCCCTCCTGAGAAAGGGAAGTGCCAGGCTGTCAGTGATCAACCAGCAGCTGCTGATCTCAGAGTCCCCCCATCCACCCACAGGAGTGGCAGGGGGCTCTACATGTCCCCTGCCACTATTGCAGATAGGGAGGGTGGTAGTGGCAGCGGGGGGGGAGAGGGCGGGGGGGACTGGGAAGAGCAGTCTTTGCCAGCTGTTACTCCAAGTCTGGGAGCAGCAGGCTAGAGCAACAGCTACTGGCTAGTTACTGACAGCCTGCAGTTCCCTTTCCCCAGCAGGGAAGACGGTAAGCTGTCAATGACTGGGGTCACTGACAGGCCCCTACTAGGGGAAGGAGGAGCAAATGTGCAAATACCAATTCCCTGCTGGCCAGTGAGCATGCCTTTGCAGCAGCTTTGTCGTGCTCCAGCCAGCCAGCTCTCAACCTATAGATAATCTCACCTGAAACCACCCCTGAATAACAATATCTTTACATGTGTGAAGAGTAAACTCTGTGTCTCTTTCCCTATTGAGACCTGCAGGCTAGAAACTGTCAACAGCTATTCCTTAAACAAGGACACAGTCTATGTGCAACAAAACATTTTCAAAGTTTAACTACTAGCTTCCTCACACCAAAGGTACGGCTAGAAGACTAGAAATACACTGTTCAGTTCACACTATCGACATTTTCTAGCTGTATTTTTTGGTAAATCCAACTCTCGCAGATCAGTAAACAGATAAATAAACCTTAAAACAATTAGCCTTATCCCAGATTTTGATAACTAAACCTTGCTACTTCCCGTTTCTCAAAACATTGCTTCAGTTTAGACATTTTGCTAATAATAAACAAATATAATAACCAGATGAGTGAATTTTTCTGGAACTTAGCATGATGTGACAAGAGGACAAGTGAGGAATATCTCCTAGAATGACCAAACATACTTAAAATGGCATCTTAGCAAGTCAAGGGCTACCCATTAATTAAACCACAAGTATAAGATAACAAAACACCCTACAAAGTAACAGAACAGACATGGATGACTCAATAGCAAACATCTGCCAGTTAGGCAGTATCCAATTTCCTGGAGGAGAAAAACATGCTGAAGTTATCAAAACTATTAACCTAGGGATATAGATTATGCCTGTTTCTCTCTGGACTGCATTAATATGCTAGTGGTTACACATGGATTATGACCATTAATTAAAATGTTAGCAGGCCTGTGACAGGGCACTGTTTGTGCCTGCCACTTTAAGGACCGAAGCCAAGCAGCCAGCGGTGCCTGATTAAGGCAGCCATTTTAGATTCAGGGCTGCCTATATAAGCAGGGCATTTCCCTGCAGCAACATCATCTGGCTGTAAGCTTCGTGGAACACACTGGAGGTAAGGGAGGAGCTGTAGAGGATGGTCAGGCAGCTCCTGGTCCTGGGCACATCCTAAAACTGCACCGTGCTGGGAGTGGGTGGCCTGGTGGGGCTCTCAGTGGTGCAGGAACCCCCAGGAAATGCCAGGCCAGTTACCACCCCGGTGAAAGGCAGGTCAGGGCACCTTAATTCCAGCTCACATAACCAGGTGGGTTACCCCCTTGTAGGGTTCCAGGGTTCAGAAGGTGGACCCCAGTGAGAGAGTGGGGCCATAGACTCAAAAAACCTGTCTTGACATCCCCCGACTGGTCAGTGCTGGGGCCAGGACCAGAAGGGTCAAAGGGCCAGGAGCCCACTGCGAGGGATGCCCAGAGCTGAGAGTCTGGTGTTCCAACTGTCCCGGAGGTGGGGCCAGGGCCAGTAGAGCCAAAGATCCCAGGGGGACCACACCCATAAGGGGGAAGCAGCTCAGGGAGCTATGCAACCTAGAATGAAGGTGGAATAGGCTACCTGAATGGACAGATCCAGGTGGGGTTCAAACAGTAGGATTCTGGGGCCCAGAGTGGGGCCGGTGATGTTAGTAACATCTGGATGCCATCTGTAAGGCATGGGCTGCGGTGTAGGGGAGGTATGGAGCCGCACATAGCCCCCCCTGGCATCCGGGCAAGAAATGGGCAGCTTCCTGCTTAATTAACATCAATTAATTAATTATCATCAAGGCGTGGCATGCAGTTAGCCCAGAAACAGGTGGATGGGCCACAGGGAAATTGGCTCAGAGAAGGCCCCTCTGTTACAGGGCCCAAAGCAAGGAAAAATAATTTTATGTCAAAGAAAACTCATGGGAAATTCAGTGAACACCCTATACTACCTCGTGTAGCCCCCAAGATTTAAGGAAGAACTTTAAATCTAACTTCATTTCAAACAAGAGCATTATTTCTTATTACACTCCTTTACAATATGTCTTACATACTGACACACTGACTTTTCCACATGACAGGGAAAGTTAAGTGTGGGAATCACTAACATTGTATCTTATTTTTTCCTCTTAAATACAGGGGTGGAAAAGTTATCATTTCTTAAATTTCTTAGTTTTTATAGAGCTGTCAAATGATTAAAAAACTGATTGCAATTAGTTGCACAATTAAAAAAAATAGTTGCAATTAATCATGGTTTTAATCACATAACTAAAAACTCAAAGTAATGCCCTGAAAACTCAAAATTATGCCGGTACTTTGTATGGTTAGGAGAATGGATGAGGGGTATGTGTGTAGGGGGTGGGGAGAGGGAATTTGTGAAGGTGGGGGGGGCTGTGGGTCAGTGTATGTGTAGGGTATGGAGTCCAGGGAAGGGAAGTCATTGCACAGCAGGGTACTGTGGGTCAGAAGTAAGGGGCAGCAGCAGGGCTGGGGGGGCTGTGGCTTGGGACTGATAGGCAGACACATACAGACAGTGCACAGCAGGTAAGTCTGTGGAGGGAGAGTGGGGAGAGGGAGAGGGTGGGGAGGGCAGATCAAGGACCTTACGATGAGGGAGGGAGTGGGGTGAATGGGGTCCTGGAGCCAGGATGGGTCGCAGGACGGAGCTGCAGGTGGCTTATCCTTTCCCCAGGAGCTGTGCAATGCCATGTTGTGCCTCCCACTGCTGGGCAGGCAGGGTATGTGTGGCTAGGGTATGGTTCTGGGGGCAAAGACAGCAGTGCGCAGAGCCCCAGCCTGCAGCAGGCAGCCTACCTGTGCCCCATGCACAAATCTGGGGAGCATGTGCCCCCTATGCCTCTCCCTGGGATGCGCACAGTGGCACAGAATCATCCCCACCCTGAACAAGCTGCCTGTGGCTCCTTTCCATGACCTGCCCCCTGGTGCCCTATTTGCCCCAGCATCTGCCCCACTCCCTCCCTCACCATGGGGGGCCTCAATCTGCCCCACCGCCCCTTCCCTCTGCCCCTGCCCTTCCCCCTCCACAGACTTATTAGCACAGTGCTGCAGGTTGCAGCTACTCATGTGTGCACCCCATCTCTCTCCTGCTGCAACCACCTGGAGTCTACGACTGGGCTGTCTTGTGGTTCTCTATACTGCTACAGTGGGCAGCCTGGAGGTGGCGGAGAGAGGCCAGGCACCATGGGCAACTGGTGTCACCTTAGGGGGGACATGTGCCCCCCACTCCACTACCGAGTGACTGGCCAGTGATTGGGGGAGGAGGAGGTCCCCCTGAAGCCAAGCTTGCTGATTGGGGGGGGGCAAAACTTACCATCTAGTGAGTGGCTGCAGTGCTCCCAAAAGTAGCCACAGTGCTCCTGGAAGTGGAGGGGCCTATATCTGGCACTCCCACTCCCTGGCCAGTGCTCGCAGCCAGGGCACGGGCACTCCTGCCTGCCCCCCCTGCCCATCACCTAAGCAGGGAGTGTGGCTGGTCAAGGGGTGCACCGATACTCTCAGGGGGGGCACGTACGCGTTGCCACTGCTGGGCACTAACTCCAAAACCATGCATGTGATTAAAGTGTTAAAAAAAATTATTCAAGAACCAATTAAAGTGTTAGTAGCGCACATTACTGCAATTGACAGCCCTAATTTTTTTTCATTTTTTCTTCTGCAAAATTCTGATGGTTTATTCCTGCACTCCCATTGTCTGCTTCTCCACTCTATTTTGTTTCCTGAGCTGCACTTGTCTTCTGGTGCTGCCTCATTTGTAGAGAAGTTTCCTATTATTCCACTTAATTGGAAAAATCAGGCTTCTGTCACACAGTCTCCCTTTGCTCCCTTTCTGGCCTCATTCACATTGGTGCTAAAACCACATTTCCTTGGCTTCTTTTAAATCTCAGTTAAAAAAAAAAAAAACAAAAAAGGTTAAGTTCAGTTTCCTGGTCTTTGTTGGCCTTTTCCTACATACTGACCTGTTCAGCTTTCTGGTGGAAGATAGAGGACATATCCAGTAAGGTGCTACGTTCATCCAAAGCTGCAGCAAATGCCTTCCATTCTTGTTCCAACTGGCCAGCAATCTGTTTTATTTGCTGTGAAGCATAATGGCCTGACTCAACCAGACGATTTGCCACTGACATGATGCGGTTTATGTTTACATACACATTCTGTGGTGTGGAGGGAGAGAGAAAACGATTAAAAAAAAAACATATAAAAACTTAACTCTAGATCCATGGAACAGGCTGTTATCAGTACTGAGCTTTGACAACCAGACCAACTGTCTTACATTTACTGGTTATATTTTATTTGGTGCAAAAAGACATAGTTCCATCATCTGCAATGAAGTTAAAACATTAACAGCTGAAAATCTAACTATAGTGGGTCTTTGGGTTTTTGCAAAGTACAGTGTGTGAACCTAACAAACCCACTGTTACTTCAAAAAATCCCTCAAATAAAAGTACATTTAAAAAAAGATTCATCTTGTGTGACAGTGTAAGTGGTTGGCATTTTCTATTTACTCTGAATCTTTGCTGTGCCTGTCCATTTTATTGACCAGCTACAATGGCTAAACACACTAGATGCATCCTTCAGCTATGAAGCCACGATCAGGATAGCGAATGGAGTGTTCAAGCTTGTGAAATGCATGTAAGGAAAAGTATTCAGATACTTAGAATTTCCCAGATGCAAAGTATGGCTGGGAAGCACTCGTTTTTTATAGCCTATTGGTATTCAGAGAACCACGCCTTAGGGAACCTATCCCATCCTCCAAATTCCAAGGGCTTACCTTCGTCTTTTTAAAAAAAAAAAAAAAAAAAAGGTACAGGCAGTCCTTCAACTTATGACACAATTGGTTCCTGAAAACCAAGTCTTAAGTCAAAAAGTTGCAACTTAGAATCCATTTTCCCCACAGGAAACAATGTTATAAATGGGGGACTGATTTCTGAACCAAGGCCCGATACCCTATTTTCACCGAATATAACCCAGAATTTTGTACTCAATCAATTATAGGTGAGTAATATAGCTACATTAATGTATTTATACTGTAAATAGCAATCATATTGTTTTGGAAGTACTTCTTTGAGGTGACTTTGCTGGACTTTTTGCAAGGCTCTTGGTTGGACTTTTTGAAGTGTTCTTGGCTGGAGTCTTCTCAGGAGTCTTGGCTGCTTTTTTAAAGAAACTGTCCAAGGACAGATGTTCTCCAGGAAGATGGGCAATACAATGAACTTGTTTGCTGGTGTGGTGTGGCATTGGATCATGCGTTGTAAAGTCAAAACAGACATCAGAAAGTTGAAACAGGGTGTCAATTTATAAACATTCTAAGTGTGAAACAGCGTAACTTGAAATGCTGTAAGTCGAGGACTGCCTGTATCATAACTTTTCCAAATTACAAAGATAACAGCTTCCAGACTTAAAAGCACTGAACTCCAGCCAAAAATAGCAAGAGGCAGGCTTATTCGGAAACAAAAGGAAAAAACCCTTAAACAGTGGAGGGCAACCTTTTCAACAGTTATGGCACACATTAGCCCCACACCCTCCCTGAGGGCCACTACAATCTCCCTCCTCTTCCAGATCTGCTGATTTGCTTTTGCTGCCCATGATCACCAAATAACAAGTTATTTACATTCTGCATAAGTGCCTTCCCTCAATTATATTTATAGATTTCATAGACATTAGGGCTGGAAGGGACCTCGGGA
>NW_017728886.1:127844125-127890228 GCF_001723895.1 Crocodylus porosus | reverse complement strand
GACATGACCTGCCCCTCATGAAACCGTGCTGGCTGCCCTTGACCATCATCAATGAGGCCAGCCCATCGCAGATGTGCTCCATGATGATCTTCTCAAAGAGTTTCCCTAGGTTTGAGGTAAGACTGACAGGCCTATAGTTGCCTGGGTCCTCCCTCCTCCCTTTTTTAAAGATGGGAATCATGTTGGCTATGCTTACTTTGCAGTAAACCTCCCTAATACTGAATACATTTTCTACCTGCAAATGCAAGTAGTAAATTTACTCAGCATTAGCAATGGCACCATAGTGCTTGTGTAGATGCCTAATTTGGAACAAAATCTGCTCCCAGTCAGCTGCCCACTAGGGGGTAGGAGATTGCTCCCTGCCCCTGAGAGCTGCCTGCTGCCAGGGAGGACTCCACCACAGAAACCCGGTGGGAATTATGTCCCCACTCCAAGCCCCTTGCTCCATGATCATGATCAGGGAGCTAGGGGTAAGAGATCCTTATCTTCCAGCTCCCACACAGCCATCGCGATTGGGGAGTGGGGACCCCAATCATATGAAATCTTTGAAATCTATGAAACCTGAGAGACCATTATCTTCTCTCAGTGCCAGCTCCACAACTGCAGGGACGATTCTAGAAGACCCCTATTTACCTTCACAACATGGAGCTGGCACTATGAGATCAGGACCTCCCAGAACCAGCTTGTGGAGTCAGTACTGGGAGATAAGTCTCCCAGCACTGGCCCCATGGTGTTTGGGCTGGGAGATGAGCAAATTCTCAGCAGCAGCCCTGAGACCATATTGCTCAGGCTGAGAGATAAGCATCTCCCACCAGTGACCCTGTGGTTGCAAAGCTGGCACTGGGAAGCTCCCTGCTGGTGGGGGCTGGGAGCTTGTTCCCTGCCTAGCATGGGGGGGTGGGAAGGGGAAATGAATGGAGACTAGCTCCCCAGCCTGTGCTCACAGAGTTGGGTTGCGAACAAGCTCCCCAGCCCCTGCTCCGCATGCCTGGATGGAGACAATGTCCCCTGGCAGAAGGGAGCTTCTAGCCCCCACTCCCAGATCACGGGGCAGGGCTGGGAGCTCCCTGCATGGGGAAGGTCCCTGACTAGCCTGGAGCTGGCTGGGACCTGCACCTGACTGGGACAGTTCCCAGCCACCCCCACGCTCAGCAGGGAAGCACATGCTGCCTGGAGGTGGCTGGGGACTGTCTTGTTCTGGGCAGTCCCCAGATAGTTCTGGGCTGCACATGCAGACTTCCCTGTGCAGCCTGGGGCTGACAGGGAACTGTCCTGGTTAGGGGAACGTCCCAGCCCTGTGCCATTTGGCTGATTGAGGCATGGAGCTTGGAAAGAGCTGCCAGGGTGGGGCTGATCCCAGGCCTATGCCCTAATGCACCAATGGGGTAGCTAGCAGTGAGGTAGCTGCCCCTCCCTTTCAGCTCTTTCCACACCCTGTGCACCTGATCAGGGAGCCAGAGCCAGGAGTTTCCTGCTGTTGGGGCAGGCGGATATTCTCCCTGACCCAGCAGAAGGCAGCCCCCCCACCAAAGCTAGGGACAGGTGTCTCCTGGCCTGGTGCTGCCTGCCAGCTTCTCCCGGTGGTGGCAAGGATGCATTGCAGGGCTACAGAGACCTTGGAGCAGATCTGCTCCATAATCCTTGCATGTGCAGACACATACTGCACAGTAAGAGTTTTTGGGTATTTTACTGCACTGTAAATCTAGGCTAGAGTAAATATATTTGTAGGTGCACCCAAGGAAAACAAAACTCTCAAACTACTGAAATATAAAGACTGCTAGAAGGACATTAATGGACTGAACAGGATAACTATCTACATACATCATGAATATTAACTGAAAACTAGCACGTAGTTTTCCAATACCTGAATTTGTTTTTTCATTGCTTTGTCCAAAGATCTCAATTATTTTACTAATTGCTTGGATCCTTCAGCAGGATTTCAATCAAAATGCAATAACTGTAAGTTAAAAATTGTTAAACATTTCAGCAAGAAAGCATTTAGTCAGTCATTGCAATATAGTATTTTCACATCAACTGATCAGCAGTTTCCAAATGAGGAGAAAGATTGTGCAGTTACACTGTTTCAGGGGTTTACATTCCATTCTAACTGTAAATTTAGTAAGACAGAGCAGTAAAGAGTAAAAAAACAAAAAATCTGCAACAAGCAAATAAACCCTCCGCATCAACAATATGCAACAGGACAGCATTTTGCCAAAAAATACAATCTCAATCACAATGCCCTTTAGTCAAGACTCATCTTAGTAGAATACAAAAGTATGATCAAATGCTTATTTACTAGTTTTGAAATACCTAATATCTTCCAGAGTATTGCAGGTGTGTATGTCTGCATGGATACACATATTCCCCAGCATGGCAAAGGGCAGAAAGTTGAAATAAACAAGCCATGATACAGGCAGACTGCGGTGCAGTATGCATCATCCTTTGGCACGTGGCTTATTTTGCTAGAGGACAAATACACAGGAGAAACAGGTGACAGCCTGTCAGTTGAACTCAGTTTCTCTGTAGTGCTTTACAGTAACCAATGGGCAGTAGTACTGAAGGTGCAATTTTAGACTTCTTTAGTACACACGCTCAAAAACGGGAGCTAGTATTCCCTGATATAGGGAGTACATTAAGCATTTATCCTTAGAAGGTCACTAAGATCATCATCACTGCATTTCTACTTATAGTTTCAATGTTTAAATTTAATATATTTTTAAAAAATCTGAGATAGGCCATTGGTCCTGGTTTTTCCAAGCTATTATACTCTACCCAGCACATACAGATAATAATTGGGCAGTTTTTGACAATCTACAAAGGACTTACTTGGAGAGTTCTTCAAAGATCCTTTTCGTTCTGAGAAGAAGACACAATTGCGTTCTTCAGCCTGGGAACCCAACAAGCTTAAAAATGTAGAGCTGGAAGGGACCTAAGAGGCTACATCCAACTGAGTGTATTAGACCATCTCTGACAGATGCCTCTAAAATATTTTCTTAGCCTCAAATGACAAGGGTTCTGCCACCTCCCTAAGCAACCTGTTACAATACTTTTACAGTCTTAATGAGTAGAAAGCTGTTCGTAATACCCAACCTAAACCTCTCTGGCTGCTATCGCTCTTCTCCTACCCATGCATGACATGAATATCAAATGACCCCTGGGGTTACACACTTTTTTTAAATAAATTAAAAGTTACTTTTAAAGAGGTCTGCTTTGAATTATTCTGTTCTATCCAATCTTCTTTATTCACATTAAGCAAACAATTCTTTCTTCCAATTCATGTTTTCTACCCTCTTTATTTTTACTGTGGTCCTTTAGATTCTAACCAATTTGCCTACATTTTCAGGCACAGCACCCAAAGAGGATGTTGTATTACTGGATGCTACCAAGGCCTCAGCTGTAATGCAGAAGACCCATTACCTCTTATGACTCGCATACAACCTTCTTGTTAAAGTATTTCACAACAAAATCTGGCTTTGTCTTGTCTTTCGCTCAACATCCCACTGTTCATTCATTTAATCTGTCATCCACAATAAGCCTCCAATCCTTTTCAGCCATTCTAATGGCCAGATAATTCCCATTTTGTATTTTTTACATATCTCCTTTCTAAGTGAAGCACTGAATGCTGGTCTTCACTGCCTTTTTCATTTTAAGTACTTTCATCATTGCTTAACATAATTACTGTACTCATACAAAAAAAGAAAGAAAAGAAAAAGAACCCCCAACAAAAAATATAATTGTGCTGGATCCAGAAGATACCTCTGAGGGACCCCACTGTAGTAAGGTATATCGCATTTGCTACTTGCCCCTTTTTTATGAGACAGGTGATCTTCCCAAGAGAAGAAATTGACAAGAGGAGCATTTTACAAAAGAGACTGCCTAGCCGCAAATGATTAAGCATGAGGTGTAATAAGAAGTCTAGTCCAATACTGAATTTGCATTTGGACTTTTAAAAGCATAGCAAGACCCCCCCCCTTGCTTAAGATGCACCCCAGTTTAAAACTAAAAGTACAGCTCTTGCTGAAACTTCAGAAGAAACCATAGAGAACTTTAAATTCAGATGTGGCGTATTACCATATTTACTCAAATCCAAGATGTCCCTGAATTTAAGATGACTCCCCAACAATTAGATACTATATATGGAAAGATTATAGATTTGATACAATTTTCCAGGTACAGAATCTTAAGCATCAGAAAGTAGTCTTAAATTCATTCCCTACCACCAACTGCTACAGCAGAGAAAGCAGTGGCTGGGAGGTCAGGTAGCCCCTTTGCTCACTATTCCCTCCCTTCTTCCCCTTTCAATTTTCCTGCCACCCCCCACCACCTAAGCCCAGCTCCCCACTGCCTTCCTCTCCCACCAGCCACTCTCATCGCTGCCTCTTCCGCTTTCCACCCCACCCTTACTATCAGAAGCTGCTTGGACTCTATTCCTCCCAGGAGCGCAGCACATGAAAGTGCAGCTCCTGCTGGGCCACAAAACAACATTAGTGCTGCTGATTGGCCAGGCAGAGGACAGAATTCCATGCGCACTGTGCTGGGAGTCAATACGGCCCCAACCCAAGCTGGAGCTGAGCTGGGCCAGACAGTAAAGGGGGAGAATGGGGCAGAAGCCGGAGAGAGCAAGCAGAGCGGGGAGCAGGAGGCGGCTGTGGGTCTGACTCCGGCCTCAACCTGGGCTCAGGGCCAGAATCCAAGCCTTAGCAGCTACTCCCCTCCCTCTACTTTATATGCGAATCTAAGGCTTTCCCCTTATGCTGATGGGGAGGGGCACCTTAGATTCAAGTAAATATAGTAAGTCAAGTCTCAAGTTATCAAATTAGTTAGAGAAATATTAGAACTAAAAAGAAATTCACATGGTGTGGGGAGGAGTATTTAAAAAATAAAAATCACTCTAAAATGTTCAGCTGCTTTTACCTCATTTAACCTCACTTGTATTTTGTGCCAGCCTCTCCAGTGGCATCTGGACAGATTTGATCCAAGCAAGTATCACTTCTCCAGTGAAAGTTAAGGCTGTTTGTCCTCTGGCATCTGTAGCACATAGTACTTACTAGAGTTTGAAGCTTTTTAAACACTTAGGAGTGCTTAGTTCTAGGATTAACACATTATCAACAGTGACTGCTACAGAGCACAATTTAGGCACATGTATCATACCCTACTCTAACAGGAAACCAGGTTTTCTTTACTCACTCCGGATCAACTGAAGATTCTTGGGCCACAGTTGTAAAGCACTTACTATGGCTTTCGGTATTATCTCAGGAAATCATTGCCCAGAGTTAATAAACTGTGTCCTGCCCATTCTGTCCACTGTAGCAGTGCTTTGACATGTTGTTCTGATGCTCAGAAAAAAAATCTAACATATATACATGCAGTATTTGTTGTGCTGCAAAGAACAACTCAATGGTTGTCAAATTTATTCATCTGTAGATTAACTGGAGGCCATATGCCCATAGGTCACAGAAGTTTAACTAAATTTCAAATTAATATCTTTTCTTTATAACAGCAAACACACTTTCCCCTGAAAAACAAACACTGGCCACTTTGTGAATGTCACTCATTTTCCAACTTCATTAGGCAACACTGAATTCATGCACTTTTCATGAATCTAGCATTTTCGACACTGCTAGAAGCAGCTTATGTTTTGGCTGGAGTTTTCTATTTACTCTAACATTCAGCTGTGCTTCTCCATTTTTCTGGCCATTTATATTGGCTAAACTCATTGGATGCATCCTTTAGCTGTGAAGCAAAAGGCTGCATCCAGGGAATGGAGTTTTCAAGCTTATTATGATTTAAAGCCCTACAGCTGAAATACCTTGCAAAACTTATATCAAGAAAAAAAAAAGCCAGGGGGAAGGGGGAATGTCAAGATTTTAAGAAAGAGACTCTAGAGATTTCAAAAACATTTACAGAAATACACTGTATGGACAAGCCTATTTTCTTTTAGATTCACAGATTTCTACCTTTTATCTAAGTTATATTACTTGAATGTCAAAAAAAATTGCACATGCAAACGCTTTTTACATCTAGCAGTTGTTCACCATCCTTCTTTACCCATGCTTTCATGCAAATAAAGTGAACAAATCGGTTAGTGGAAAGGCTCATTCCAAAACCAAAACCCCTGGTTTTAGAATTCTTACCACACACTATTTTATTAACAAGCTCAAAGTGGACACTGACATTTTTTACTAGATCATTTATTGTCTACTTATGAAGCTTGTGACATTTCTAAAAACTAAGTATAAGCAGAGCTCACTATAACTAAAAGTTGCTTGGTATTATCCATTTAAAAAACCCATTTTCTATTGCTTGGTACTTCAGCAAATTTAAGTTGTACGGGCTGAAATTTTTCATGTCTGCTTTAAGACAGCTTTCATCTGAAGTTCCTTTCAATATATTTTGGTCATTTCCCAAAAAAGAAGGAAGTAATATATATTTTGTCCCTTACAAAAAACAAACTTTCTGCTGCTTTCCTGACAAGCACTAAGCCTTTTTGCTTCAGACCAAGGGCTCTGGAAATGGGTATCAGAAAAAAAACAAGAGCTGACATTCTCTTCCAGGTTTGAGGTCAGAAGGTTAAACTCATCCCAGGATTTCATTTGCATTGAGCACATTAGAGTCCAGAGCTGCAGAAATGGAGCCACTCCTTGGCAACTGCTACCCTATATGCCTTCATGACTCATTTTGCCTCCCTCCAGCACCCAAGGGAAGGAAGCAGTCCATTTTTAAAAAGCAAAAGGTAAACATGAAACAAGGGTATGTAGGCTGGGTCAGGCAGACCTAAATGATACAGGAGATTAAACCAACAGAGTAAAAAGTGTGGAATTATATTTGAAATCTCAAGTACTTACACCACTCCTCTGGTGTCAATGAATTATCTACAAAGTTTGCTAATCAAGTGAATCTCTCATCCTCCCCTGCCCCAAAATGCTTTTCCACACAAAGATAAATAACCTTCTCATAGCATTCACTCCATTTATCTCACTGCCAGAGGTCTGTGTAGTGGAACTAAAGGGTCCCACCCTCTTTGGTAAAGCCAGGTGAGTATCAATATGATGCCACAAAACAGAAGATCCCACATCAATGTTCACCATATAAGATGAAAAACATAATTAAATTCTTTTCATACCAGTTTCAGGAAAAACAATGTGTACTAATCTCCCATTTTTCCACCTTAAAAACATTTTATATGCTCCTGAAGATAAACAAACAAGGTAACTTTGGCAGACCCACCATATCCAATAAGCAGGTAACAGCAGAAGTTCACTAACAGCTAACTAAGATACTGAAAACAGTAAAAATCTCATACAAAAGGGGGGTGGGGGGAATGTTTATTTTTTTTGTCGTGCCAGGAATTACAAATAGTCTTTAAAAGAGTATGGATTGCTAACAATGAGGTGACAGGCTTCTTCACTGAGTTAGGGTATTTCTCTTTGGTGTGCATGCCCAAGTTCGAGTTCAGAGCCAATTCTACCCATAAAAATGGACCTTACTATTAAGGCTCAAATTGAAGAGTCAAAAGCAGTACCTACATGGGCACTTACACACATGCAGGGACCCTGACGCACTGGAAATCCAGTGTGTTGAAGCACACTCTATTAATCGAGCCTGCTGGAGCACTTAAAATTGACGCACTCTGGCAGCCTCATGCATCATGTGCATCAATGGTGCAGCATACCTCCACACTGAGAAAATGGCAGTGGTGTGCTTTGAACTAAAACACATTTGATGTGCTTTACTTCAAAGCGCACCACCACCATTTTCTTAGTGTGGAGGCACGCTGTGCCTCTGATACATGTGCTGCAGATGCGACACCAGGTGCTTTTTATTATATGATTCGATGAATTAGCATGGCTCACTAAATAAAATCACCCAGAGCCCTAAAATTCTACTACTAAAAGGTTAATTATGCCTGCTAGAAAGGTGTTAAAAAACAACCAAACCCTACTCATAACCTGCCTGCTGGTCTTTCAAAGCTGCTCACAAACAACATTATACTAATAGAATACACGTATAAATTGCACCAAGAAATAAGCAGCATTTAAGCATTATTCTCCAAGTTGCTTCCTTTCTTACCATACAGTTCATGGCAAAGTGATTGTGCTGTGTCTGAAGCTCCATGGCATGAGGATGACTGGTTCCAATCTCTGTGTAACTGTTCAGAAACAGACCCTTGTTGTGTGTGATCCAGTCGAACATCTACAAGAAAATAATATGGTGAGCCCATTCTGTACAATTACAGGGCACAATTTTTTTTCTCTCTGATGTCAAGAGACACACAGGAGTTAAAGCAACTGAATTGAAGCTGAAGTCTTTTGGTTATTCCGGTTACTTTATTCCTCCCCACTTACAGGCATTGTCAAAGTCTTCCTTTTGTACTTCAAGTTCCATTCCTCTCTCCTCCATTAAGTTGCAAAAAAGTCTATTTTACTGTGTCAGAACAACATGGAAAAAGCCCTCTCCAGCTGCAGCATAAAAGGATGTGGTTATTAACTATGAAATGAAGCCACACTCATGGCCCACTAGATTTCTAAATTTCTAATCCTTTAAGTTACAGTGAACTGGCAGGTTTCAAATGAAGTAATTCAATAAAAAAAAGGGAACAAAAACCTAATTGGGCCTAATAACAAGTAAGTGGTGCAATTACCTTCAGATGTGGTCATTTTTTAAAACTAAAAACGTAGTTGTAGCTTAAAACATATCCTGTTACAACAGAATTTAGATTTTTCTGTGCTCTGCCACAGCTCTTACTGGCAAAAATAGTTATAAAATTCTGCAGTACAGCAAAGGATGAGGATTTCAAACAAACATTTAGGAGTCAAGAGCATTCTGTGTTATTTAGATGTTCCATATAAGTATGCAATATTTAAATATGTATAATGCATACAAAAATAATCCTCGTATCTTGGAGACTACTATTATTTTGTCAGTGCAAATGGTATGTAAGAGAACAAGCATCACAGACATTTGTTTCTCTGCTCTGCTTTTCAAACTCCTTCAGCTGAATGAGATCTTTCAGCACATATATCAGAACATCACCACCAACTACAGAACTCCATTTCAACTGGATACAAAATAAGTTACAAAAAAAAAATCTGTCCTAACAACAGGAGTTGAGAGCCAAAACAGTGATAAATGTGATGGCAGCTCAGACACTTGAGGCAAGACAGACTACTCGAAGGAACAACCTTAAATCCTCCTAATAGTTAAGGCCTTGCCTAGACTGGTGGTCTAAGATCTGTATATTACAATGATGATAAATATATTGGGACACCTTTTCTAAATAAAGTGTTTATAAATTTAAGGTTTAATTTGGCTAGTTTAGTACATTAGTTTAGCCTGTCTTGTTGGCAGTCAACCTAAAAAAGAGCCATTATATAAGCTATCTGATACTAATACAAACTCTGCCTTCTACACTAGACAAAACTGAGGGTAACAAAATTGTTACCAATCAGGGTGGATAACCAGTATTAAAAACAACCCAACTATAAAGAGCTGGACCTGTTTCAATTAAACCTTTCAAAGAATTTATAAAACACAAAAAATATTCCTTTTAGCTATGCAAGTAATATTAAGGACTGAACTCTGAGCCAATTGTCTAAATATGTAAATAAAATTTTGTTAACTACCATTTACAGAATTGTTTATCTGCAGCTTTCCAAGTCAGTCAGTTGGGGGAGAAAAAAGAAGAGGTAGAACCCAGCCAGTTAGGGTATCCCACACATTACCTCTTCCTTCATGTACTCTCAATTTCAAACTAAACAAGCAGCCATTTTAGAAGCTCATCAAGGCTTCCAGTCCCACAAAGATGAGATTAATCATTTTAAAGGGAAGATATTTTTGGAAGGGCTTACCAGAAGATTATCCGAAGAATCATATTTTTAAAATAAAATTCAGGGTTAAACTAGTTTGGTCAAATCACCTTTGAGTCATACTTTTCAGACAAGTCTTATTGTTACATGCACTAATGTGCATCTTGTGGATTTAAAAAAGAGCTGTTTTTGCATTTAATCATTTTCCTTTTGCCACAGACCATCAAGATTATGTCAAGCAAGCATGTTTAGCTAATCATTTTAGGAACAGTTCCAAAAGCCACAACATCGCCACCTCCTAGCCTGGAAAATTAGTTATGCCATCCCTAGAAAGAAGCTTGCATTCTCTATCCAGTAAACGCTTTTTTATCCAGCATGTTAGTTGACAGCAGCTTGTAGAAACTGAAATTCAAGTCTCCTGATGGAGAATTACCCCCACTGAAAGGCTACAATGAATTTTTCATAATTAACTTGTTTTTCTAGGAAAATGAATGTGATGAGCAAGGATCCTGGTTTTCTCTGATTAATCAGAGAATTTGCAATTTTTAAAAGCCAAAATCCATGATAAACATTAAAGGCCCCCCCCTACAACCCCTCCCAGCACTGCTGGTACCCCACACTCCCCCCCAGTTTCAACAGCCCTCCTGATGCCCCACGCAACAGCCCCCCAGACAGGCAGACACAGACAGACACTGACACTCACCCCAGCAGACGTGTGTGTGTGTGTGTGGGGTGGAAGGGGCGGGGCAGATCACGAAGTGGGGAGTATGCCCCTGTACCCACTCCCAGAAGCAGGGCCAGGGGGTGAGAGCAGGGGTGCTACTCTGTGGGCCACACACATGCCAGCTGGCCTGATAGGAGGCTCACACATGGAGGCCACCACTGCAACTCTGCCCTGCTCTACCATCCCATGGCCACCTGCATGGTTTTGTGGACAAGTGGCACAGAGCACAGCAACAGCAGTGCGGTGGCAACCACCATGTGCAGAGCTGTGGAGCTGGCTGCCAGGTGGCTGCTGTGCGGCAGCAGCAGTGTGGTGGTGGCCAGGTGGCACGCAGACATCCCCACCACCACCCTGTGCTGCTGCCACAAAGCTGCAAGCATGGCTCCACAGCAGCAGTGGGAGGTTTTGTAGGCAGTGGCAGTCACCGCAGTCACAGGTGGCCACTGCCACTTACCTGTGGGGCTGCCTGTGCCAGCACTGAATGCTGCTGCCTACAAAACCACCTGCTACCACCACAGAGCCATGCTCGGAGCTCTGCGGCCGGCGGCAGCAACACAGTACGGTGCGGGGTGGTGGTGGCCGGGTAGCACACAGCTATTCCCATTCCCCACTGCCCCCTGCCGCTGCCGCCAGCTGCACAGCTCTGGGCACGGCTCCATGGTGGCAGCGGGGGATTTGGAGGCACAGGCGGGTGGTGACTGCCGCTGCCTATGAAACCTTCCGCTACTGCCGTGCCCGGAGCTGTGCAGCCGGCAGCAGTGGTGCAGCACAGGGTGGTGGTGGGGATGGCTGTGCACCACCTGGCCACCACCAAGCTGCCGCCTGGAGGCAGCCACAACGTGGCGGCAGCAGGAGATTTTGTAGGCAGCGTTTGTCACTGCCGTCACGGGCCTCCAGGTAAGCGGCAGCGGCTGCCATGTGTGAGCTCCCCCCCCCGTGCCCCCATCCCTCGCTGTGGCTGCAAATCCAGCCACAGAGCCATGCTCTGGCTGCATACCAGCCTCCCTCTCCCCCTCCCCATGGCAGGTGGCCAGTGTGTGGCCTGCACATGGCGGGCACCACCACACAGTATCCTGCATTGCTTTCCTGAAAAGCTCCCCAAAAAGGGACACCCCTGCCCTCACCCCCTGGCCCTGCTCCCAGCTGCAGTGTGCCACCTGGGGCCGGCAGCACCCCCACTCCCTCAGCCCCTAACCATCTTCCCCAGCCCTGTCCCACAGTCCCACTTACCTCCATGCTCCAGGGGCAAAGGGCGAGTCTGAGCCGGAGCCCAGCTTTGGCTGCCTCAGAGGCTCAGGCCCTGCCTTCCCCACTCTCCCTCTGGCCAGGGCTGGGGGTTTCCCGCCCTTGCAGGCTGGAGCTGTGCCAGCCTGCAAGAGCTCTTTGCAAAAGTGGAGAATCTGCGGATTTCTCTGCTAAAGAGAGAAATCCGTGTTTTCTCTGATAAAAGCAGGGAATCCATGGCTTTCTCCATTTTTCCATGGGAAATGGAAAACCCAGATCCCTGGTGATGAGTTTGCCACCCATGCTCTATCACAATCTAAGTGCACAGAATTTTTGCAGGATTTGTCAATCTTTATATTTCTGAGGTTCTTTTTCTGACATGACTTCTGTCTTATTCAGTGTTTAGCCTGGAACTCCCAATTCATGCATCAATACAGACATCTCCCCCACCTCCCCCAACCGCTTCCATCTTATATCTTTCTTGTATTGAGAAAGAGATATTCAACAGGAAGCCAAGACAGTACATAGTCATTTGTATTCATCCAGATGCAGCAGCAGTACAAGTTAAGTGTGCACATTCATTTAGTGCTAGCAAAACCATTGTTACAAAATAAACTTACTGAATCTCAAGTCACTCAGAATTCAAGTCCCTGCCAGTTATAGTTAATCAGGAGCTCTACAACCACAAATCACCACATTTCTAATACATCAGCAACAGAGTTAAGAAAATACAAACACCTACTATACAACAAAATACCCTTACTGGAAAGCAGCATTTAGTAGATTTTAAAACACAAACTAAGTCCCCTCCCACCCTTTTTCTGGCATTTCTTTTATACGAGATGAGACCAGCCTTAGTTGCTTGGAAAGGATGGTGCCTCCTTGGTGCCCCAGCTCCCCAGTCCTTTACCTTTTCAGCATCCTGCTCAAACAGCCTGAGCTGAAAACATTGGTCCAATTTCACTTTCCGCACATGCCACATCTGATGCAGATGCTGTCGTGTCGAGTGCAGCCGGTCCAGCATGGTTGATACTTTGGGTAAAAGGTTTTGCAAGTCTGCATTCCCTGACCCAGAGTTCTTTTTGGGAAAACTCTCACTGCTCTGTATCCGCTGGAGTAACTTTTGTCCTTCCACATCAAGGTCCTCAATAGGGGCCTTAATGACCTTCTTTTTTAGTTGTGAATGTTCTTCAATCATATTTCGAGCACCCTCCAAGTCCTGAGGCAATTCTTGTTTTGAGAGTATATCCTGCAGTTCCTCTAATCGTGAGAGCATGTGGGTTGCATTGCTAATGTAGTCCTCAAAGGCAACTCTGATATCAATCCATTCCTCGTGGTTATATTCCAAGCAGCCATCAAATTCTGGAGTTAGCTGAGAAGGGTCAACTACTTTGGTAAGGCCTTCCAGAGATACCATATTAGTCTGCAGCAAAAAAAGGATGCATACTGTGGTGATATAATAACCAGTGGCATAACTGGATGTGGACAAAGAGGGGCACCCACCCCAGGCACCATGTTAGCAAGGCCGCCAGAATCACCCCCAACCCTTGTGGAATCTGTGCCTCGGCAACATTTTCATGCCGGGAACTTCAAAATTGACTCATGCTGCTGCCATTTTAAGAGAAACACCCAAGACAGGCAGAGCAGTTACCTGGCAGCAGCAGCTCTGCTGGGACCTGCCTCCGCTCTCAGGACATTCTTATACATGTAAGTGCCGCAGCACCGGGCGCTTTGAAAAGCACCCAGCGCTGGGACATTAGCAGTTGTGTAAGTGGCAAAATGTGCATCAGCGCTGAGAAAATGGCAGTGGTATGCTTTGAACTAAAACACGATGAGATGCTTTAGTTAAAAAAATGGATCACCACCATTTTCTGTGCACTGATGTGATTTTTGTCACTTACACGACTGTGCATGGTACAGTGCAGTTTGCCTCAGCTTGCGTGCAGAGAAGACTTGATTAATCCAGTTTGCTCTGAAACTGAGGATCTCCGGCACATCATGGGACCAAAAAAAAAAGTGTATAAATACCCTCAGATTCTGTGTCCCCTAGCCCTGTACTCGGAATCCAGTTCCCTCACCCCCACTCTCTGATCCTACTTCTCTCCAAAACCCATGCACAGACAGCAACTTTGGTATTTATAACAAGGCTTCTGGAAAATACTTCTCACTAACATCTTATTACATGTTTAACATTTTCTGATCTTGTCTTTAAAATTGTGAAGTACTAAAACTACTGAAGTAGCACAGGGTTTTATTTACAAAGCATGCGTAACCAGACAAGCAGCAACTTCCTGGTTTATGGATATTTCCATTTCAGCAGGAAATCAAACTCCTAAGAACATAAGCAGTGCGTTGGAGGGAGGGGGGGGGCACATGCTCTCCCAAGATTGGCTGTTGCCAAAGCTCCACTGGCTTCTGTGGGTATTTGCTGCCCCCCCCCAATCCCTCTCCCACCACTGACACTGCAGGCAGCGGCTGCAGCTGGTCCCTGCTCACCACCGCTGCCACTGCGGGCAGTCCTCACTCATTGCCATTGATAGCTGCAGGCAGTTCCTGCTCCCTGATATGGTGCCCCACCTCCCAGTCATTCAAGCCCAAGAGGCAAAGTATCTCTGGCATGCATGCACACCACCTAGGAACCCCACTTTCCACTTCAGAGTTACCTTATAAGTCCTAGTTATATATATGTCTCTATTATTTTCATTTATCTCATTATGTTTAATTAGAAACAGAGAAGAGGTCTTTTGGTTTGGTTATTTTTGGTTGAATTTTGATATATGTATCTGCAGAGTGGAAGGACAAGCAAATCTTGGCTGGCAGCCTGCCTTCTTTTTTTGCATGTCACATTTCAGAGGAATTAAATGCAATTACCATGACATTTGTGGAGCTGGAGCTCTTCCCCTCACAGAAAGGTGCCCAGATTTTTTCCATAAGCATGTTCATTTACATACACACACACCCCACCTCTCCCTCCTTTAGCAAATTAAACAACTAACCACATTCCTCCCCATGCTGCAGCCTGATTCAATTTTCCACCCAATCAGCAGAATACATTTATTTCAACAGCTCATTAACCAGTCGAACTACTATGACTAAAGTGAACAGAAAAAGAAAGAAAAACAGAAATGTGTGGTACAATGGCACTTACCTCAAACTCAAACTTAGAGCTACCAAAGTTTGTCCTCTGTTTCTGCCAGAAATTGTCTGGCTTGATTATCAGTGCAACATGAATACAACAGGGGAAAGATTCCTGTAAAATCTTCAGCAGAGGCTTTATAGAGTCCCATTTAGATCCACGCATGTCAACAATCACTGTGAATCCTCGTTTACATACTTCTTCACTGAGAAGGTAATAAGAGAAAAATTAGAAGGTGCAAACATTACGTTCCGGTCCAAATTGTGTTTTTCTAATTTTAAGTTTTTCTTAGGAGTCAGAAAAGCTATGATATACTTTTGTTCTACAAATAAGTTTTGAAGCAGTTGAACAATTATTTATAAAAGAGGGTGGTCAGTGTTGACCACAAAGAATGTTGTCAGCTGTAGGTGAACTGTCCTTTTCCATTTAAGGATTCCTCACAAAGGAACCTCAAAGTTAAGTTGACTCTAAATTGTTTTAAGGTTGTGTCTGGCTAACTGGGAAATCCTGATCTACTTGTTTCTGTGAAACGTGAAGGTTTTTTTCCCCCCTCCCCTGAAAAGGAAGATCTTATCCAACACAGGCAATTTCTCCATCACACAGTACCTATTCAGAACTTTCTGGCCTCAATTTTCAAGTGTCAGGTAACATTCCAAACACTAAAAATGAGAAACCTGTTACACTAAAACACAGAACTAGGAGTCTCTTGGACCACTGAATTGATTTCCCCGCATTTACAGAATACTGTTAGCCAAAGGAGCCAACAAAATCATAACATTTAAAACACTCACCCATACGTACAAGGAGTTTTTATGATGTGCAAAGCTGTAAAATAACTAGTTTCAGACAGAGCTGGACACAGGCATGGGTGAACCGGGCGGCCACCATGGGCCCAAACAGAAAGGGAGCCCGAAAAGGGTAATTTTTTATTATTATCCTCATTATCTCTGGCAAAGAGAGGCCTGATACTAAAAAGTTTACCCAGGGCCTCCAGGAGTCTAGGTACATTGCTGGTTTCAGCTCCAGTCATCTGGTCTCTTTAGAAACAATGATGAGACAGTGGCATTCAGTGAAGAATCTGGAAACTACCATTTTCTTCTGTACACGGTATCAATTTACCTTCAATGGGCATCTGGTTAGTGTATATCCACCTGCTAAAAGCAGATCTCCCAAAACAGCAAGAAGGAGGAGAGGCTGCTGTAAATGTACAGGCAGTTATGATATGAGGGTAGAAGAGACTATTCTGGTTGGGTGCACATTTCTGCTTACACAAACTATCAGGTATGTAAATTGTGTGCACAGGGTGATGGACCTGTCAACATACTACTTTAAGTCACACTGCAGTTTTCAATGAAGATGTTGGACATTGCCACAAAAACAGGATTGCTAATGATAATGAGGAAAATGGAAATGGACATTATCATAGTCTAATAGGGATCTGAACTCTAAGTGTTTAATGCAGTCAGTTTGGTGAGGCCAGATAGATAATCTCCATCCCAGAAATCTCTGGTATAAGTCATTTCAGGTATCAAGGATTTTTTTAAAAAAAATCAACCAACACAAGTTGGGGTTGGGGGGGGGGAGCAGGGGAACAACAATATAATGACAGAAAAATAGCTAACACAACTTCAATATAAGAAAGCAGGAAGGTGACTTAGTGAGGTACTATGCCCTCAGTAAAATCTTTAAGAACAAATTTTTGAAGCACAGAAGAAAGGCATGGAGAAAAGGAACAAAATTTTTGGGAGTGGGGGAATGTTGTATTGACCAAAGTAGATCATACTGGACTCTTAACAGTTTTCCTTGAAAAGTTATTTTTGATTAAGAAACTATGATAAACCTAACATACCAGAAAAAGCAGTAAAACTTTACCAATAAGGATTCACAATAATAAAAATGAAACACCTGCCTGCAAAAAAAAAAAAAAAAAAAAAAAAAAAAAAAGTCATGCTGTGAAATCCTCTAGAACAAAACTTCTGTGATAAATTGGGCGCTCATCAATTAGAAATAACTGACGAGGAGTAAGACCTCCATGTAACAGTTGACCAATGAATCACAGAGTTGGAAGGCAGCAATTATCAAGCATGTGCCCCCTCTCTAGCTCTGTTCAAGGCATATTCTCCACTTCCTGCCCTCTGTCCTGGCTTGTGTGGCAAGATGTATCAAATTTTCTCTACCATCTTTCTGATAGACTTTCCAAAATTTGGAAATGATTGCACCAACTTACATCACTGCTTTGCTACACTAAAGAAAACTTGTTCTTTCAGCCTTTCCTCGCATCATTTGCATTTTAACTCTTCAGTCTTCATCCACATCAGTAACCTCAGATCTCCCTGCTCTTCTACATCCTTAAATGCAGCACCTCCTATTTACCATTGGATTTTGTCCTCATTCATTACCCAGTCCAATTTATCCAGACCCCTTGGATTTTCACCATGTCCTCTGAAGGATATAGGATTGTGACTGCTGAAAATTATGTTTGTGCGATAAAGGTGCTTGCTGAAAGCTCTATGAAGATTAAACTAAGTGTTTTTCTGTCATTTGTTCAGATATGAAGCTATATGTTGTTGCTAAGAGCCTAATTAAAGTCAAAGATTAATAAGGCCTTGTATGTAGTGAGGCCTACTAAATTTAGCAAAGCCTTGTAGAAGCAGAAGTAGGCCCTGTGGTGTAGTTAAAATTAACCTCATCAGAAGGCTTGTACTGCTCTTGGTCAGTCCTAAGGACAGTTTGAAGTAGGGAGAATCTAAATGGCTATAAGTTATCAGCATACCTCAGAAGTTATAAATTGGCTAGCACATCTGGAAATCATTTAGAAGGAAGATGCAGCTCTGTAAAAGAAACTACTGATTCAGAGTTAGCTGGTGACCTGGATCTGGGGGCTAGTGGATCCCGAGGACCCAAAGGACTGAATACCAGGGTCCTTCCCAGTACCCCAGCGCTGATCAAGGATGCCTGACTTCGCTGAGCTTTGCAGAAGAGAAACTTGTCATACATCAGGCATCAGAGGGGACTGCCAATAAGTTGGCGACATGAATTATTATTGTCTGTCATTGTAGTATTATCATTTACGCATAGTTGTGTGTTTGTTAAGTCAATAAACTTTTCTTACCTTTCTACCCCCCGACCACACTCTCAATCCCAAACCCTCTGCAGGCTGCTGGGACATACAATCTCTTCCAGATTTGTTTCACCCTCAATTTTGATTAGTACTCTCCATTCCCTTGTTCAGATTATGAATGGGTTAAACAACACAAGACTTGGAAGAGACCTCTCTGGAACCCAACTTGAACCACCCTGCCAGTTTGACATTGGTCCATTTACACGATCTATGCACAGTTATTGATCCAATTATGTGTCTACTGAATGTCAGTCCCATCTACCTCATATTTCTCTACTGAAGTCCAATACATTAATAGTCCACTGCTCTGCCCTTATCCAAAGTAGTTACATTTTCCAAGAAACTAAATGTTGGTTTAACAATAATTCTCCACATTGACTGCTAGTAATATCTTTGTTACTCCCAACACTAACAAATTTATTATTTTTAACTTATTTAGTCATTTAACTTCCCAGGTATTGAACTCAGGCTGACTAGCTTAATTTCCAAGGATTCCTCTCTTGCTCAAGATGAGCACAAAAATGGACACTCTGGTCCTCTGTCATTTCACTCATTGATCCACAGTTTGCAAGTATTGCCAGTCCTCTAGGATTTTTTAGCACTCTGACAGTGAAGATCACCAGACCCCAAAACTTAAAAATAAAATAGTCTGAAATTGACATGTTCTTTACTGAACTAGAGTCCCTGCCCCCTTTTTTCCCTCTGTATTAAATTTTGGTAGTCATCTGATGGCAGTTCTATTGTAAGAGAAAAGTAAAGTAGGCATTGGGAAGCTCCACCTTCCTTCCGTCTTCCATTAAAATTAGTCCTCCCACCGCAGCAGACCCATAGGCCTCCCTAGTCTCTTTTTCTCTCAATGAAAATCTACCCTTTAGAAGTCCAGTGTACCATTTTTTTCTCCTTAAAATACTTAATTCTGATTATCATCATGTCTGCAATCAGTTTATCCTTTTGAGAGACCAAAACTCCCTTATCTAGCATGGTACAAAATTCACCTCAAAGATTTACTCTCCAGCCAGGGGGTGATAGAAAACTGCTCTTTTTCTCTTCCTAGCCACAGAACCAGTCAATGAGGTAGCCTGCTAATGCACTACCACAGACAGACCAACAGTGACAGTGTGTATCCAAAGCCTAATTGAGGCAGTCCCCTCATCTCATGCAAACAATCTTCTTATTTGCTTGCTCATAAAGAAACAGATAAGGGTACATCAGTTATCCAAACCAAGTATAGCTGTATCAGACAGAGCTCTACTTCTAGGGTATATGGTAGTGCACTGCAGCAACCAAATGAAGTGGGATTTTTCATGCATGTCTGAACTACTTCAGGAAGAACTGCATGGAGGAGCAGTAGCAACCAATGTCCTCCCTGTCAAGCATCCCATTCAGTAAGCTCTCTAATGCTAAACACCTTGGGCCCAAACACTGCTTGCCACTCATCTCTCTATCTGAGTATGAACTCTGCACGTAGCCAAGATGAACCCATGAGGTAAGCCAACTCACGGCTTCTTAAATGGTTAAGGTGTATCTTAAGGTAAAGGGCAGGGAAGGAATGGCATTGGAAACCTGGGTAACCCTTCTTACAGCAATTAAGGTGGTCCAAGAACTGCATGTTGCTAAAGCAGGTTCACTATGACATATCTGGGTATATTATGAGACCAAACCATTCAATGTACAGCAATGTCACCTATATAAAATCCAAGCCTATATAAAGGTTTGAATTAAAGAACTCTGCCAACCCTGTATCAACAATGGATGACGACTTTGATTGGTGTCCAAGTTCAGGACCTAAAAGGTTCCTAGCTACCTATGGCTTTCATTAGCCTTACCATCATCTGATCATCTAGAGGTGCAAAACAGAGACATACATAGCCATCATAATCAGAGAAGGAAACTTATTTATATAACAAAGCAGGCAAACAAGTTGGTGCTTGAGTGTTGACTTTCTACCTGCCCTGCAGAAAGATGACAGGCTATTTTTAGGATTTTTATCTACATATCTAAATCAACACTCAGTGCCTATGTCATGAACAGTCTTTCATGCCTTCCCACACAACCTCTGTGGCTATTTTGGCCTCAATGGGCAAATATTGCACTGAATTAGGATTTAGGGTGTTGAGTGCCCTGTGCTAACAAAAACTAGCATGGAAATGATGAACCACTACTTGCAACACCTAGTATTTTTCAAGAAAAATAATTTTCTTCCTAGTTTTCAAAGAAGATTCCCTCTTATGATATTGGAAGGTATTTTTTCTTGTGCTGTAGCCTAAAAAGTGAGACCCTTGACACTGCATGCAGGTTTGAGCATTTCCAAAGTAGGCTGAAGTTTCTGCCAACAGCACTGAGAACCAGTTACTGAAGTTCTTCAGAACTGTAACAAACCACCATATGCAGTAGTCAACACAGCTGAATATCATGCACTAGATATGCCCCTTTATCAGTTTTACTGGAACCTTTCTTAGGGGCCACATTTCTCATAAAAAGGAACAACAACAAAAAAAAAAAACTGGTGTGCATGGTTTTCTTCTAAGTTGCTTCAGACATGTTAGGGGAAAAGGGACTAGAACTGGCAGTGACATTTCTTACTGGAATTCTTCATTCTGACAAAATGCCGCAAATTTGGAAAGGGGCAGGGGGAGGAAAAAAAACCCCCCAAAACAGTTATGGCCTGTAATGGAGCCTCACAGGCCTTAAAGGGGGCTCCTCCAGCCCCAGTACCCCCGCCACAGTCTCTGGGCTTAAATACAGGCTCCTGCTGTTACGGCACCACAGCTAGGAGCTGCTGTCATTACCTTCCTGGATGACTCCCAGGAAGCCTCTGCAGTCCATTATAAACAAAAATGCAAACATATGGCAGGGGTATTCCACACACCTGGCCTCTGCTGCTCTCCGGTGCAAGGTTTTCCTTCTCATTACTGCTTGTGCCCTTCTGGGCTCTCTGCCCTGTACTCCAAGCCTATCAATGCTGGTTTCTGGTCCCCAGCTGTAGCGCATCTGTCCTGTATTGAGGGGAGACACCTGGGCTGAGTTAACATCAAGTGACTCCTTTCCTGAGGTTAGAAACAGCCTGGGCTGTTCCAGCCCCATCCTAGTGTTTTCAAATAGGACTTTCCCTTTCCATGGGTTCTATTTCTCAGTTGGAGTCTTAAGGGGGCCAGACCATCTCTGTGTTCTCCTGGGGCTTTCTGCAACAGGCTTTCCCTGCTGAGATAATTCTCCCCTCCACTTGAGAGTGCTCCCAGGCCTGTCTAGGGGCTTCTTCTGTTTTCTGCCTCTGAGCAGGCTCTGCAGTTGCCCTGTTTCAACCACTCCTGTGGCCTGCCCTTTTACTGTTGGGCCACTTGACTTCCAGATACTAACGAGAAAGGAGTGAGCATAGATTTCCCTCCTCCTACTCCCCCTACTCTTTCTACAGAGTTCAAGGGGAAAAAAAGCCAAACTGTATCCCAAGACATGAACATGTAATTTTAACCATCTGGAACTGAAAACACTTTTGCATTTGCAAACATATCCATGTTACTTTAAGTCAACTATTGACAGAAGTTAAACCTACCCAAACCATGCTGTATTTTCTCACATACCGCACATACATTTTCCTCTGAAATCAGGCCCCCAAAATTGGGTTGCGTGTAATAATCAGAGAAGGTGATTTTCTGCCTCAGACAGAAGCACCCAGCTTTGATTTCTGCTGTACTGGGTAGCAGCTGTTGCATTATTATTCCAGAGACTGAGGGAGTCTACTGACTTACTGCCTCATTGTTCTTCACTTCAGAGGTATTAACAACCCTCTCTCCTTTTAAAATGATCTTGCTGTTTCTAATGCTAAACGTTCTTAGGGCGATTTTGCTGTTTGCTAGATGCTCCTGGTCTCCCTCCTCCTATTTCACAGCTGTAATGGGGCTTTCTCAGGACTGGTCTGTCATTGGCCCATCCACCTGTTTCTGGGCCAACCGCCTGCCTCCTCTCCTGCCATGCCTTGAGGATACATAATTATAGTGTTAATTAGGTGGGGGGCTGCCCATTCTTGCCCCAATGCCAGGAGATGCCATCTGCAGCTCTGTTCCTCCCCTCCACCACAGCCCAAGCCTCACAGATGGCATCCAGGTGACAATGCTTCCAGCCAACAGCCAGACTTGTTGTCAGGCCTCAGACATGCACACAATCATACTGCTCTCCTCTCACTAGGGTCTCTCACACACCACTCCCTCTGATAGGGTCTCTTTCACATGTCAACAACTTGTACCACCTTGCTCCCTCACACAGTGGGCCTCTTCAGCCATAGGCTTTATCTAGTTAGTACCTTGGGTGGCAGACGTACCATCTTTTGGGCCTCTCCCACAACTCTCACCCAGGTAGTGGCCAGCCAATTACCTGACCAGGTCCAAGCTTGCCCTGGCCCTTCCCGGGGCAACTTTATACACTCTCACACACACACATACTGGGCTCCCAGCCCTCTGGTTTCCCCCTCACTTGGGCTCATCTCTGCCCCCTCACTGGGGCCGCCCCCTCACTGAGGCTCCTCATCTTCACCCCCTTACTGGGGCCACAGGGCTTCTCTCCACGGTGGGGGCTCACGTGGTCGTAGCCATGCCTGGTCCCCTTGTACCTACAGTATTATGGGGGCTAGGGGTTAAGGTACCTTGATCCGCCTTTCCAGAGTGGTAACAGGCCTGGTATTTCCTGGGGGCTCCCACAGCACTGGGAGCCCCACCAGGCCACCCATCCCCAGCAGGGTGAAATTTTAGGTCATGCCCAGGACCAGAAGCCTCCAAACCATGCCCTTAAGTTCCTGCCTTACCTCCAGAGTTGTTCCTACTGCAGCTCAGCTAGGCAATATTACTGCTTGGCTAGCAGCAACAGACAGCAGCCTTTATGTACTAGGTTCTCAGAATGGCTGCCACCATTAGGCACCTGCTGGATGCGTGATCCAGCCCTTAAAGTGCCAGGCAAGTGCCCCGCCACAACAGCCTTGGAAACTCTTTAGCTCTTTTCAAAATCATAGATTTACCTATGGAAACCACTCCAGCAGCAACTAAGGTTTCAGCTTTAGTTAAGCAGAAACTGGGAAAATGAGTCAGCCGAAGATTGGGCTCTGTCCCTGTTCCTTGCAGCCATAACACTGGAAAAAAATGTTCTTCTTCATTCTGCCTTTCAAAAAACAAGGTGCGTGTTACATCCAGGGTACTAACGCACTTGTGGTCTCAAAAGATTATCTGAAATATGAAAAGGTTTATAAATTTAACACTAGGTTCAGTCTCTTCCAACTCAAGTTCTTTTAAGGACAGGTGAGCTCAAAGTTGATACCCAATGAATTTATTCTAAGTAGTGAAGAACCAGATCAGAAAAATCACGCATTAAGTGACTAACCCAAAACAAAGGCCACACATACTGCTATAAAATTTTTCGGTTTTGTCAAAATTTTGTCAAAGCACTTTGGAAAATTTAGAGCAAAGCACTTTCACTCAGAAGAGGGGGAAAAAACCTGGCAGAGACAGGCAAGGTAAAACATGAAACAAGAAAGATGCTGTGACACTTAGAAGCACATATATGAGTAAGACCACTTCTATTAGACCAACTAAAAATAAAAATAGTAGGAAAAATTCTTCTTTGCAAGTTTTCAGGTACAAACACCCTTTGTCAGGCTGAGGAAGTCTCTGCAGTTGGTCTGTGCTCTTCCTTGATAGAACCGAATGGAAGCCAGAGGCCAGTATATGAGAGTGCTTGTCAGTGGAAATGCAAATCGAGACGGTCAATTGGTGAGAAACAGAACCTTGCTTACCTATGCCCTTAGACCGACACGGCTAGAATGTATGCCCCCGAGTAAGCTACTTAATTTCTACTGTCTTATACGTAACAGTTTTTCTGCAAAAACACATTAAGTAACTAACATCTATTACACACCTCTACTTTTTTTGGTTTGCATCAATGCCTAAAGCAGCTCTGATTAAAACAGCTCTTTTAAACTACATGGGAAGCTTATAGGGGACTACAAGGCCAAAAGCAGGCATATAAAAATACCACAAACCTATGGAGACTTCCTGGGAGACACAGAAGCTACTTATTGGCATGACACTGCCTTTCTTTGGCTACTATATCCTAATGGGTCTTGCCAAGGAGATGGAAATGTAGCTAGTGTGTGTGAGTATTTGCATGCATGTATACACACACACACACACACACACACACACACACACACACACACACCTCGCAGTGGACAAAACTCTAACCTTGACTACTACATTGACTGCTTCAAAGAATGAACAATGAAATAATCAACAACACCTACCACCATAACAACCTCTCTCTACCAGAGAAAGGCCATAGAATCTCTAAGATCTAACCACCAAATAGTAATAAAACCAGCAGATAAAGAAGGAGCCATAATCATCCTAAACCAGGAAGACTACATAAAGGAAACCAACAGACAACTCTCTGACACCACCTACTACAAAAGATCCTATGCCCCTTTTCACCACGATACTCAAAAATACCATCAAAATCATTTCCATCAGAACTACAAGAAAAAACTACAGACCTTGATCCCCCCACTACCCAACCCCAGGACTTTTTACATGCTCCCTAAAATCTACAAACAAGGGAACCCTGGCAGACCTATCATATCCAGCCATGGGACCCTAACTGAGGAAATATCAGGTTTCATCGAATCAATCCTAAAACATAAAGAGCAAGTTTTGTCCAAGACACTACAGACTTTCTCTGGAAACTTAAAAGCATAGACCACCTGCCCAGTAACACCCTCCTAGCCACCATGGATGTTACCACCTTAGATAACAACATCCCACATCAGGATGGCATACAAGCCTACCTTACATACCTATGAGACCAAGATGACAACTCAAGAGTACAAACCCAAAGATATTACTGACCTTATACACTACATCCTCACACACAACAATTTCACTTTTAATAACCAACACTTCCTCTAGACCATGAGCACAACTATGGGCACCAACTTGGCCCCACAGTATGCCAACCTTTTTATAAGCCACCTGGAAGAGGAATTCCTCAAGAACTCCACCATCAAACCCTTCCTACACTTAAGATATATTGATGACATCTTCATCATTGGGACTGAAAATCTGCAATTTCTGACTGAGTTCCATCAGAAATTCAACAATCATCATCCCGCCATTTGACTATCTCCTGAATACTCCAGCACCAACATCTCCTTTTTAGACATGATGATCAGTATACCGAATGGTAAAATACAGACCACATTATACAAGAAACCCACAGACCAACATACATATCTGGACAGAAACAGCAATCACCCTAAACACACCAAGAAAGCTGTGATATACAGCTAAGCCCTCAGATACTACCGAATCCGCACCGAGGAACACCCAGGATTGCCACCTCACTAATCTTAAAAAGGCTTTCACCTCTCCTCCAGAGAGACAGATCACACGTTTGAAAGAGCCACACAGATACCACATGAAGAATTGTTGCAGTACAAAAGAAAACCCCCCATGAATCGCACATGACTGGTTATGACATATCACCCCTCCCTTGAACCCATACAGAAAATCCTCAAACATCTGCAACCCATACTAGGAGATCCTATTCTTAAAGAGATTTTCCCAGAACCATCCATCCTAGCCTTCAAACAAGTACCGAACCTCACTAACCTCATCACCAGAAGCAAACTTCCTAAGGCCCAGAACACACTAAACAGATCCAGACCACGCCATGACAAGAAATGCAAAACCTGCCAACACATCTACACCACCCCTAGAATTACTACACCTCACAGCAGAACCATCAGCATTCCTGGATCTTACAGTTGCACTTCCAGAAATGTAATACATCTCAGCCATTGCATCAAATGCCCTGATGGAAAATACGTAGGAGAGACCAAACAATAACCATGCACTAAAATGAATGCATGCTGGAAATCTAGCAAAGAATACCCAATTACCTGTGGGGGGCACATTTCTTGCAAGAAAACCACTCTCTCCCCAATCTCTCAGTTCTAATCCTCAAAGGAAACTTACAAACACTTCTCCGAGACAAGCCTATGAACTTCATTTCATCAACCTCCTGGGTACAAAAAAAATCATGGACTAAATATAGCCATTGGATTTATGCCACATTATTACCTGCCTGACATCTGACTCCCTAGGTACCTCTCCACTATTAAACTGCTATATTCATCCCCCTTTTCTCTCCTCCACACCCAGCCTCTCTTTCACCCACTGACTCCTCAATTTATATCTTCACTGACTGCCTGTCTTGCATGCATACCAGCCTCTGGCTTCTTTACTAGTCATTCCATCCAGGAAGAGCACACACCAACTGTACAGGCTTCTACAGCCTGATGAAGGGTTTTTAAACCCAAAAGCTTGCTAATTTTTTTTTCCAACTACTTAAATTGGTATTATAAAAGATATCAGATTCACCCATAGAACCCTGTCTATCTATACACACACGCACACAGTGGGCATATCTACACGTGCGTTTTAATGCATATTAAAGCATCGCAGAAACTGTGCTCTTTTGCTAATGCATATTAAAATAGGCTAATGCACATCTTTCTAGTTCTTCATAATGAAGGTACGAGTTTTAATGTACATTACCTAAAGTGCATTAATGAATGTGTAGGCACACACAATATGTATTATTTTACGCTACTACAATTAGCCACTTGGCAGCCATAGGCAGCCAAATATGCTAAACCACTAGGCCTGTGAGAAGTGGCCAGTATTCAATTCAGATTCTGGCAATTTGGGGGAAAGTGATTCAGAACACTGTCCCAAATCAATTCAGCCGAACTGGATTCAAAAGATTCAGCAGCGATTCGGCAATAGACTATAATGGGGAATCACTAAAATGCTTAACTTTGTCTCTTTTTTTTTTTTTTTTTTTGCAGAACTGGATGAAAACATGCTCTTAGATGGTAGCCCCTTCTGAGGGCATGAAGCCTGCTAAGTTTCAAGGAGACAGGAGCAGGGATTTCTGGGAAACTGCACCTCAAACTGTTGAAAGTAAAACTTGTATGGTGTGTGCATGTTAACTGGATTTCTGGTTATAGCCGTATTGATCTAAGGAATAGGCAGGCAAGGTTTTTTGAGTAGATGTGATATATTTGTTAGACAAACTAAATAGTTGGAGATGTATATCTTGGCAAGCTTCCTATTTTTAAAAACCTTAGTCAGGCTGAGGAAGCATCTGCAGTTGGTGTGTGTGCTCTTCTCCGATGGAATGAATAATAAGGAAGCCAGAGGCTGGGCTGATATGCAAGAAAGCCAGTCAGTGAAGACATCAGTTACCAGGGGGTGAGAGACGAGCTCGGGAGGGGCAGGAGGCAGGAGAGGGGGTTGTAGCAGCCAGGTAAAAGTAGAGAGATACTTGGGGAGGCAGATGTCAGGCAGGTTATAGTGTGTCATAAATCCAGTATCTATATTGAGTCCATGACTTTTTATATCCAGTAGATTTATGACGTGAAGTCTGTAGGCTCATCTACAAAAGCTGTTTTGTAAATTCAAACAAGCACCATACCTCACTAACCTCATCACCAGAAGCAAACTTCCTACAGCCCAAAGCACACTGAATGGATCCAGACCATGCCATGACAAGAAATGCAAAACCTGCCAACATATCTCCAGTACCCTCTGTGACAACTAAAAATTATGTCTGTGCAATAAAGATGCTTGCTGAAGGCTCTGTGAAGATTAGACCAAGTGTTTTTCTGTCATTTGTTCAGATACTAAGCTATATGTTGTTGCTAATTAAAGTAAAAGATGTAAGGCCTTGTATGAAGTAAGGCCTAGTAGATTTAACAAAGCCTTGAAGTAGTAAGGCCCTGTGGCGTAGTAAAAATTAACGTTATCAAAAGAATGCAAGGCTTGTACTGCTATTAGTCAGCCTAAGGACATTTTGAAGCAGGAAGAATCTGGATGGCTGTAAGTTATCAGCATAGCTCAGAAGTTATAAATTGGCTGGAACATCCAGAAATCATTTAGAAAGAAGATGCATCTCTGTAAAAGAAGCTCCTGATTTAAGATTAGCTGCTGGCCTGGATTTGGTGGGCCCGTGGATCTTGAGGAGCCCAAAGACTGAATACTAGGGTCCTTCCCAGTACCCCTCTGACAGTGCTGATCGGGGACGCCTAACTTCACTGAACTTTGTGGAAAGAGAAACTTGTCATACATTAGGTATCAGAGGGGACTGCCAATAAGTTGCCAATGCAAATTATTATGGTCACCATTCCCAGATCTTACAGCGGCACCTCCAGAATTGTTATACATCTCATCCAGTGTGCCAAATGTCTTGATGGAAAATACACGGGAAAGACCGAACAACAACTGCATACCAGAATGAATGCAACACGGGACATCCAATTACCAGTAGGGACACATTTCACACAAGGAAACCACTCCCTCTCCAATCACCCAGTCCTGATCCTCAAAGGGAATTTACAAAACTCCCTTTTGTAGACAAGTCTACAAAGTTCACTTCATAAATCTACTGGATATAAAAATATCATGGACTCAACACAGACATTGGACTGATGACACACTATAACTTTCCTGACATCTGACTCCCAAGGTACCTCTACACTTTTACCTGGCTGCTACATCCCCCTTCCCGCCACTCCACCTCTCACCCCCTGACGTCTCACTTTACATCTTCACTTACTGCCTGTCTTACATGCATACCAGCCCAGCCTCTCGCTTCTTTACTATTAATTCCATCCAGGAAGACCACAGACCAACTGCAAAGTCTTCCTCATCCTGATTAAGGGTTTTTAAACCCAAAAGCTAGCCAAGGTATATTTCTCCAACTATTCAGTTGGTCTAATATAAGATATGAGATTGACCCAAAGAACCTTGTCTGCCTTGTGTCAGTTAACGCAGAGCAGGATGAATGCATCAGGGATGGTAGCTTGAAACAGGGGGTTGGTCAGATCTTGGCCTGCCCACCTGTTTCTGGGCCAACTGCCCTCCTCTCTTTCACCTGCCAGACCTTGATGGAAAACTGTTTCAGATGTTACCTAGGTGGGAGACTGCCCATTTAGGCCCCTGATGTCTAGGGGTGACATCCATTCTTCAGCTCCGTACCTCCCCTACACTGCAGCCCATGCCTCACAGATGGCATCGCAGGCAGCTACGCTCACCTGGACCCTCACAACTCCACTGCAACCAGTAAACCTCAGGCCTCTCAAAGATCTTACAGGTCTGGGCTTTCCCCAGCCAGGATTGTGTGTGCGTGTGATGGCTAGAGGTTTTCAGGCAGCCCCTACCTGTCTTTCAACGGGGAAGTCCTTGGTCCTGGCATTTCCTGGGGCTGCCACACCACCAGCAATCCCAGTAGGCCTCCCTACCCTAGCAGGATGCAGTTTTAGGTCATGCCCAGGACCTGGGGCTTCCTCCTTCTCTGTAGCCCCAGCCCACACCTCCAAGTTCGTCCTGGCATGGGAGCTCACCACCGAGATGTTCTTCCACTGCTGCTGGTAAAAAAACTGTCGCCTCCAGATTTGAGAGTAGGGCATTTAAATGGTTATCAAAGCAAATAAAAAAACCAAATAGGTGCAGAGTGAAGACGGTGGCACTCACTCCATCTGCAGGTGGAGCTTGGGGAATCCCAACAGTGAAAGGTTCACCTTGAGGAACACTAGCTGCTCCACCAGACCAGGATCCAAGGAGGTGCAGTGGGGCGTCACAACATCCCCAGCAATGATGAACTCTCTCTCACTTGGAACACTTGTCAGTGGACAGGACAGGTATTCCTGGGCAACTGTGGCCAGCTCCTACCACATCTGGCTGCAGGTTGCCCAATAGGCCAAGGGGTTGCAATCCAGCAGTTACATGTCCTCAGTGAGATAGATAGCCACCGAAGCCTCTATGTACCTGCCTGAGGCTGGGGTCTGGTGCCTCTGCACCCGACCACTGGCCCACATTGGCAGTGGCTATCATGTTTGGGGGGAGGGCAGTAGAATGTAGCTCTCCTCCTATACTCTCTAGCCCCTTTCCCTCCTCTGCCAGAAGACCTGGCACCTGCCTTTCCAGTACGCTTCATAATGTTTGCTGTGCTGGAAAATGTGTGTGTGTTTGTATGTTTGTAATATATCTTCTATCTGTAATATATTGGAAAGGTGCATCCAATCCTTTCCAAGAAGAAAGACTAGCAAGGGGCTGACTAGGAAGCCAGCCACTGCAGCCAGTACATTTCACATGCTGTTGCTTCTAGACAGACATCTCACAAAGGAAGAGAAAGGAGTCACATAGATCTTTATATGCTGTTTCTACATCCCTCCCCCAGAGCACTGTGACTGGAAGCGTACTGAGAGAAAGATCACAGTCACTGGCCAGCTACAGATGTCAATATGAGAACAGTCTTTCCCCTCCTCCCCCTCTCCCTCTTCTTAGTTTCTGTTTCCCCACAAGACCACCTTTTTTACAAATCACTGAATCTTTTCCAAATCAATTCAGAGCTTTTAATGGGTCTCCCGACTCGATATGGATTTGATGATTGGGCCACCAAATCAGGGTGAATCTTCTCTGATTTGAATTGACAACTGACGTTTCATACACCCCTATAAACCAGCCTTATGGCTGCTTCAACTTACAGTAGAGGCAAAACCCCACCTAGATCAATAATAAGAGGCACAAAGCCATCCTTGCTCAGGTGTAAATACCATAATACTTCAAGGAACATTCTTTCAAATTTTCGTTATTAAAAGTAGTCACTGGGCCACCTGAGCATAGACAGACCACTGAGTAAAAGACATAACCTTCAGGATATAGTGGCAGAACAGTTTAACTCCAGAGACATGAGTTCAAGTCCTACTCTGGAACTGTGCCAAAGGCTGTCCCCAGTCAACTAAGCAGTAAATAGATCACTCAGGCTGAGAAGTCCAAGGAAACCCAAGACATTACGCCAGCCATGTCACTCCCTTCTGTCATACTGACTGCAAAAACTGATGTTCCTTAACCATGCTGGTCCAGTGGGCTGGAGACTCAGGTAAGTCTTGCACTTTCTTTAGGAAGGTGAAGAAAGGCCTCATGCAGGTGCTATGACTTCTGACTGTCTGATTCCCCAGCCCAAATATAAATGGATTCATAAACACCTGGGTTGACATGTAGCCCAAGTCCAAAGCAAAGCAAATATTGACACTAGAGAGAGTAAAACCATTTTCTGAGCTTAACTTGTGTCCAGCTGATGCACAGCAGTTCATATACCAAATCCCTCCACAAGTTGAAAAATAGCTTATGCAGGTCTTGTTTAGAGTAGCATGAGGACATTAAGCAGCAAATCTTGCTTTTATTATTGCTTTCTGCCTTAGCCTCTAACTGTACACCAGGTAGAACTTTCAGTCCATCATGTGAAAGCTCAGCCAGACATCAGCCCTTACCTAGGTATACAAGCTAGGTATGAAATTAGTCTCCTAAGGTCCTCTTGCCGTATTCTATCATGGTTACTGCGAGCTGGAAAGGTTAGAATGGGGCCTCCACGCTTGTCTCTGCCACCTGAAAGAAAAAAAGAACTGTTTTAAGTGCCAGGAGTGAACAACAGTGCATTAACAACTGCCCTGAAGAATTTACCTTGGGACTCCCTTAAGAACAGATCTCATTCTGTAGCATACAAATGCACTTGCAGAAGACAAAATGCAATTTCCAACCCAGTTCAAACAGGACAACACAACTATGGATTCACTGGCCCATTTTGAAATAGAAAACAACCACCCCCGGGTCAGGATTGTCAACTTCACGCAACAGCTTTATTTATACCATTATAGGCCAATGACGCATTTGATCTACTGACCAACTGGGTATACCTGTCAGGTTTGCACTTCTGTTCAAAGATAATGAACCAAATGAATTAATTTTGTATTTCAATAACTTAAGTTGGTACCAGAAGCTAGCAGCTCCATTTAATAATTTAAATGAGCAATTTCACTGATTTTTTAATTAATTAATTTATGGGACATGGGGGGGGGGGAGAGGAGTTATGGTCCTAGTTTCTGAAGCAAAAAGATATTTATCACAAAACTGAAGCCTAGACCAAACCTACAGTTTAATTTCTCCAGCTAGACAAAGCAGCAATACCTGCCTGAAGTAACACTGCTGCCTCTAAACATGCACCAGCCTTAAAATTAAGCATATACAAAGCTTAACACTTATTTTACATGCTGTATATAACAGCTTCATTGCTTTAGCTCATAAAACACAGTGACTCATGGCTAAGATCAGCAACTAACAGTTCTTTACATTTCTTAGACTGCTGCTAACAAGACTAAGATTTGTAAACTTGGGTCTTGAGTCCAGAGTGGGCGCACATGTGTCTCCAGCACAAGTGGGCCCCCTGTACTCACCAGCAACAGCGGCGGCAGAGGCAGAGGCAGCGGATCCTCTGAAGCTAAGTGGGACAGAGAAGCCAGCACAGCTGTAGAGGATCCGGAGGGGGAACCCCTCGGATCCCTCTTAACTGAGCCAGCAGGGAGCCGCGTGCCTGAGCTGCGCGCAAGCAGAGGCGTGCCGGCATTCGCAGTAGACAAGTGTAAGGAGTAAGCCAGGAGGTAGTCTCCAGCAGGAGAGAGGGGAGGACTCAGAGCTCCATGGGCACAGGAAGGATGCAGTGAGCTTGCCCTGGTGGTGTCACCTGCCCTGGGCTCCTCTGATGCCTCCTCTCAGATGGAGCCCATGGTAGGGTCGGCAGCACCCAGCCACCCTGTCTGTGGGGGCTGCTTGGCAGGGGTCCTGTGGTCGGGGATGGGAGAGGGGTCTGGGGCCTCCCTCCCTTGTCCCTCTTGTAACCACCTGCGGGCCCTGGAGGAGCAGCTGAGGGAGCTCCAGGCCAAGGTGAGCAGGCTGCGGGGGGATCAGGGTTGCAGACGATGAAATTGACGGTTATTTCCATTCTCTGCAGGGTCAGAAATCAACTGGAGAAGCCCCCCAAGTAGGATGCACTGCAAAGGCATGTCAGAACAAGGCCTGCCCAGGCTAGTGCAGTGTCAGCTCCTCAGGTAAAACTGGGGAACAGATGCAAGGCCCTGGCAAGCCTTGGGGGAGGGGGCTGATGCAGATGCCTCTGGAGGAGACTGAGCCACTCCAGGCAATGCACGGACTGAGCAAGGACAGAATGCCAAGAAAAGGAGACACAAGAGTCCTTGTCATTGGAGATTCCATCCTGAGGGGAACAGAGGGACCCATCTGTCGCCCCAATCCCATGGCACACGAGGTCCGCTGCCTGCCTGGGGCCCAGATTCGGGGATGTCACAGAGATGATCCCAAACCTCATCTAAACCTCTGACCAGTACCCCATGGTCCTGATACAGGTGGGAATGAATGATGTGACCAAGAGCAGTCCAGACTGCATCATGAAGGACTACTACAAGGCTCTGGGGGCCAAGCTCAAGAGACGGGGGCACAGGTGGTATTCTCCTCTATTCTTCTGGTGAGTAGACACGGACAGTGCCATGAGGCCTGCATTGGTGAAGTCAACCTGCGGCTTCAGAGCTGGGCTTTGGGTTCTTTGACAATGACCCACATTTCCACACAGGGGGCATGCTTGGGTGGGATTGGATTCATCTTTCTCCAAAAGGTAAACATATCTTTTCTTCCAGGTTGCCTAACCTCATACTAGTCTCACTGGGGGATGGGGCCACAGAGGCATAGGAGGACACTTCACCATCAAGTCAGATGTCGAGCACAGGAAGTACCCAGGTAAGTGACAGGGGCCACAACAGGCTTAGGAACAAACACCCACAGGATCTCTTAAATGCCTCTACACTAACACTGGAAGTATGGGGAATAAGCAGGAGGAGCTCATCCTCCTGCTAGCTATCATAAATCCAGACACAGTAGGGCTCACAGAAACCTGGTGGAATTCTACCTATGATTGGGCAGTAAATATTAAGGGCTACAGGCTGTACAGATGGGACAGAGCAGGGAGAAAAGGGGGGGGGGGGTAGTGCACTACGTCAAGGAGCAATACACATCCTCAGTGAGCAAGGTGGGGTCAGAAGAGGGGCTGACTGAGGTGCTCTGGGTAAGAATACAAGGGGGTCATGGGAAAAGGGACTTAATAGTGGGTGTCTGTTACAGACTGCCTAACCAGGAGGAAGAGCTGGACTGGGAATTTTTAGGACACCTCGCAAAGGCTGTCAAGTCAAGAGATGTGGTAGTTATGGGTGACCTGAACTACCCAAACATCTGCTGGGAAGAGCAGTCAGGTAGGTTTGACCGCTCACGTAGATTCCGAGCCCAGATACAGGACCTCCACCTAACTCAGGAGGTGCACAGTCCCACCAGGGGAAATGCCCTGCTGGACCTTGTCCTTGGTAGAGGCAATGACCTGGTGAGGGAATTACGGGTTCTTGGCCACCTGGGCAATAGTAATCATAGCCTGCCAGAATTCACTATCCAGCGCAGGGTGTCAAGGGCTAGCAGTAAGGCAGAAGTCCTTGACTTCAGGAGGGCCAACTTCAGTGAGTTAAGACGACTAGTACAACAGGCATTGGGATCCTGAAGTTTTGAAGAGATGGGAGTCCAAGACAGGTGGTCGTTCCTCAAGGAGACAATCCTCTGAGCCCAAAGGGAGTCAAACTCAATGCGTACGAAGGTGGGTAAGAGTGCTAAAAAGCTCCCATGGCTCAGCAAGGGCATTCAGGAATGCCTGAGGGCTAAAAAAGAGGCATACATCCAATGGAAGCAAGGGACTATTACCAAAGAGGATCACACCTCTGTTGCTAGAGGCTGCAGGGCAGCTGTCAGGAAGGCCAAGGCTGAGATGGAACTGGGGATGGTGACCAGGATTAAGGATGACAAAATATCCTTTTTCAAATAAACTGGTAGCAAGAAGAAGGCACTGGGTAACGTAGAGCCCCTGCAGGACACACTTGGCAATCTGGTGATTGCTGCAAATGAAAAAGCGAACCTCGTTAACAAATTCTTTGCCTCCATTTTTCAGAGCAGGGACCAGGACATCTCCCCCACCAGGAGCATGGAAGGACTCAGGAGAGGCACTGCCAGGCCCAAGGTGAGGGATGATGTAGTTGGGGAACTTCTGGAGGGGCTGGATGTGTTCAAAATCAGCAGGCCTGCATTCTCTTCATCCAAGGGTGCTGAGGGAACTGGCGGAGGTCATTGCAGGGCCCCTGGCACGGCTATACGAGCACTCATGGAGCTCTGGCCAGGTGCCGGATGACTAGAAAAAGGCCCACATGGTTCCCATTTACAAGAAAGGAGGACCCATCAGTCTTACCTCAGTCCTGGGGAACACCTTTGAGAAAATAACCAAGGAGCACATCTGTGAGGGACCAGCAGGGAGATCGTGCTCAGGGGGAACAAACATGGGTTCATTAAGGGAATATTGTGTCAGACTAACCTTATTTCCTTTTATGATCAGGTTACAAAGTCCTTGGATGAAGGCATGGGGATGGATGTCATCTTCCTGGACTTTACAAAGGCCTTTGACACTGTCTCTCACCCCATTCTCATAAAACCTAGGTGACTGCAGCATCTGCCATCAATGGATGGCAGATGGGTGGCTAATTGGCTGGACGGTTCCACACAGAGAGTGGGGGGGACAGGTCGTTTTCAACCTGGAGGGATGTGGGCAGTGGAGTTCCCCAGGGCTCGGTCCTCAGGTCCATACTGTTCAACGTCTTTATCAATGATTTGGATGAGGGGGTGGAAAGCACATTGGTCCAAGTTCACTGATGGCACCAAGGTATGGGTAGAGGTGGGCATGCCAGAAGGGAGGGACAGAATCCAGCTAGATCTGGACAGGTTACAGAGATGGGCAGATGAGAATAAGATGGACTTCAACGTGGACAAGTGCAGGGTACTGCATCTAGGGAGAAGGAACCAGCAGCATACTCGCAGGTTGGGGAATACCCTTCTCATTGTTGACTCCAGGTTGAACATGAGCCACCAATGCAAGGAAGCTATCAGTAAGGCTAACCACACCTTGTCATACATCCAAAGATGCATCACAAGCAGGTCCAGGGAGGTGATCCTCTCCCTCTATGCAGCATTGGTCAGGCCGCAATTGGAGTAGTGTGTCCACTTTGGGGCGTCGCACTTCAAGAGAGATGTGGCTAGCACTGAGATGGTACAGAAGAGGGCCACTCACATGATCAGGGGGCAGCAAGGCAGGCCATACGAGGAGAGACTAGAGCAGGGGCGGGCATTTATTTCGGGTGGAGGGCCGCTTACTGAGTTTTGGCAAGCCATCGAGGGCCACATGAAAGGCAGCCAGGGGCAGATAAATATTAATTTTCTAAATTTTTTAGGGGCCCCACGGGCCGGATAGAATGGCCTGATGGGCTACATCTGGCCTGCAGGCTGCATTTTGCCCACCCCTGGACTAGAGGGCCTGAATCTATTCAGCCTCCACAAGAGAAGGCTGAGGGGGGATCTGGTGGCCATCTACAAATTCACCAGGGGGGGGATCAGCCAGGAATAGGAGGTGTTCTGTTCCCCCAGGCACCAGATAGGGTAACTAGGAATAGTTACACAAGTTGATAGGTTCAGGCTGGACATCAGGAGGCATTACTTAACACCAGGGGAAGTGGTGCTCGCTCCTGCCTTGGGGGTCTTTAAGAGCAGGCTGGATAGACACCTGACTGGGGTCATATGACCCCAGCATCTGTTCCTGCTGAAGGCAGGGGCTTGGATTTGATGATCTGTTTAGGTCCTTTCCAACCCTAGTGACTACGATACTATGAATACTCTTCCATTGACATCTCAATGACATTTACATAAATGTCTCTGAATTTGAGGATTCATTAGGTAATTATCCCCATGTGGGGAAAAATAAAAGAAACATTAGGTTAAAACAAGAGTCCTCTGTTTACAACATGTAGGTGGGCTACTGCATTTCTGCTTCTGAGTTTACCCATTTGTTAAGTGGTTTTATCCCGTAAAGAAAATAAGCTAAATATCCTTGAAGGCTGGAATACAGTTTTGTACTGGGTATTTTTCTTAATACTTTTCCATTTATAGCCTTACATTTTGACACAGAAGCACACGAACAAGCTAAGTGACATATAAAAATTCTCAACAGGCAATGTGCAGGCTACTTAAACAAACCCCCAAAACTACCTTGTAAATCAATGCTTTATTGCTTCCAGAATGCTTTCAGCAGCTTTTCACTACTGTTTCACAGTGATATTTTAAAGGTATGAAGACCTCATTTAATTAAACCTAATAAATACAAATAAATAATTGCTTCCAGTATAGCAGAAAGCCCCCTTCGTAAATTTCCCTTCTGGATATTGATAGAGGCCCCTTCTCGCCTGCACAACCCCCCCTCCCCCTTTTGTGCATTTCTTTTTCCTTCTACCTATTGGCAGAGACCTAGCACACATATTGCATGAGTATGGCAAGGATCAGAGCAAGCCAGAAAGCTTAAGTGGCTTTCTGTAGGAGAAACTACATCTACATATCAATTAAGCTTAGTGTAGCTAAAGAAAAGAAAATAATTAAAATATCCACTTCAAAGACTGCACATGCATCCTGGTGCTAACCTAACTCACTCACTGTCCCCAGTAGTCTTTGATCCTCGTTACCACACATTGCATTTTTATATAGTTCTCACAGTGCATGCTTATATTTCATCTGTCTTATCTTTACCATGGCATTTTGTATTTTATATTTTATAGTTGTAAACCCTTAAGGAACGTACTCCATGTAGAATGAAGTTACACCCTGGACCATTGTTAAAAACTTCATTAAACTGTAATTGTAGAGTGATAAAATCTGCTATATCAGGCTGGTCCCTGATTGAATGCAAGTATATATGGTAATCAGTAGGTAATTTAATGACAATAGCCTAGCCAAAAGAATTTACCATTACAGAACTCTACAAGCTATTTAGGCTAATTAAGCCAGGGAACTGATTCCTGGGACTGAGCACTCACCCTACTGACTATTCCTGCAGTCCTTAACAACACCACTGTTAATTAATCAAAATCACAAACTGACTCCCGAAACTGCACTACCATGTAACCCCTGTGACTAACAGCTGTCAAGCACTACTCAAGACCCTTGTGGGACAGAGATCTCGAGATTGGTCAGCCAAAATGACGCTGAAGGAATCACACAAGTGATGCCAAAAAGGGATAAAAGACAGTGACCCTCAGTGGCGCCCTCTCATCCAGCACCTAACCTACCAAGACAGAAGCACAAGCAGGTGACCTCCTTCAAGGCAATGTCTTTTCCAGAAGGAAGCTGACTATCGACAGTAGACAGGGCCTTGGATAGGTAGATATACTGACACTAGTTCAATCACTACAGCACTATACACTATACTACATGAGTTTAAATGACATGGGTTTGAGGGAAGGAGGGAGGGAGCACACACTAAGGTGACCAGTACCCCTCATAACTCAAAGTTTGCATTTATGATTTTACTGGTAAGTTCACATCCCATCCAATAAACTAGAATTTATGATGATTCTGAGAGTTGATCCTTTGTAGCCACCACCAGAGCTCGGGGGGTGGGGGGAGAGAAAACAACAAAGTTCTTTCTTCCAGTAAAAGAAAGCAAAGCATCAAGGTAATATGCAACTTCTGATGCACAAGAGTTAATTCAAAAAACCTCTTCTGGAAAAGTCCCTAGACTTAATTTTGGAACCCTGATAGTCAGTTTAGATTTAAGACACTGCAGGTTTAGGCAAACATTAAGATCCCTGAGGCAGTTTCTTGAAACATCAACAGCAGAAAAGAACCCCCAAAGATCTGCCTATCAAACAAGGATAGCCTCTTCATAGGAAGAATAGCAAGTATGGCAGGTGACCAGCTTGGCTTAGCATAGAACCATTTGGTGAGTTTAAACACAAAAAAGAGGTTTACAAGAAGTGGAAGCTTGGAGAGATGACTAGGGAAGAGTATAAGAATACTGCCTGGGCATGCAGGGATGAAAACAAAAGGTACAAAGCACAACTAGAGCTGCAACTATCATGGGACATGAAAGGTAACAAGAAGCTCTACGACTACTGCACCGGGCAGCGAAGTTTCCAGAGGTGAGCGGCCCTCAGAAGCAAAAAAACAAGTTACGGATTATATAGAAAAGGTGGACGTGTACAAGTCTATGGAGCCAGGTACAGTGCATCCAAGGGTGCCGAGTTGGCTGATGTGACTACAGAGCCACTGACCATTATCTTTGAAAATGTGTGGTGATCAGGGGAGGTCCCAGATAATTGGAAAAGGTCAAATACAGTGCTCAACTTTAAGAAAGGGACGAAAAGGGTTCTAGGGAACTACAGACCAGTCAGCCTCACCTCAGTCCATCAGTACAGAGGCAGAAAAGGATCTTGGAGTCACTATTGATTCCAAGATGAACATGAGCCGCCAATAAGGGGACAGAGTCAAGAAGGCTAACTGCACTTTGTCATGCATCCATAGATGCATCATGGGCAGGTCCAAGGAGGTGATCCACCCCCTCTATGCGACATTGGTCATGCCGCAGTTGGAGTACTGCATCCAGTTTTGGGTGCTGCACTTCAGGAGAGATGTAGAGAGGGTCCAGAGGAGGGCCACACGCATGATCAGGGGGCAACAGGGTAAGCCCTATGAGGAGAGGCTACGGGACCTGAACCTGGCCAGCCTCCACAAACTTGCCAAGGGGAACCAGCAGACAACGGGAGAGTTCCTGTTCCCCAGTGCACTACCAGGAGTAACAATGAATAACGGCTATAAGCTGACTGACATAAGCCACTTTGCACAGGCCCACTTAGTATGAAACTATGGCATAATAACTTTAGCAAGGCTTTTGAAACAGTGTCCTACAGTATTCTTGCAAGCAAGCTAAGGAAGGGGCTAAATGAATGAACAGTAAGGTGGAAAGAAAGTTGGCTGGACCATCAGGCTCAATGGGTAGCGATCCACAGCTCGAGGTCTAGTTGGCAGCTGGTATCAAGTGGAGTCCTCCAGGAGCTGGTTCTGGGGCTGGTTATGATACAATATTTGATAGATTTCACATATAAATATGAATATCTTCATTAACAATCTGGAAAATGTAATGGACTACACCCTCAACAATTTCACAGATGACACCTAGCTTGAGGGAAGAATAGGGCTAGGATTCAGAGTGACCTAGACAAATTTGAGGATTGGGCCACAAGAAATTTCATAACATTCAAGAAGGATAAGTGCAAAGTCCTGCATATAGAACTGAACAATCCTATGCATAGCAATAGCCTTGGGACCAACTAGCTATGCAGTAGCTCTGCAGGAAAAGGACCTGGCAGTCACAGTGGACAATAAACTGAATATGAAACAGTGTGCTCTTGTTGCCAAGAAGGCTAACAGCATACTGGGCTGTATTAGGAACATTGCCAGTAAACCAAGGGGAGTAATTATACCCCTTTACTCTGCACTGGCAAGGCCACACCTGGTATGCTTTGTCCAGTTTTAGGCCCTGCACTGTACAAAGGATGTGGATAAGTTAGATAGAGTCCAGGAGAAGGCAACAAATATGGTTAGGGGGATGGGTCCCCCCCACAATATACAAGAGTAAGACTTCATTTTAAGCTATTGTGCAATCACCTATCACAAACACATGCAATCCAGGACAAAAACATTTTTTGAAACCAAATTAATGAATGCTGTAGATGTTCCCTTTTTAGAATATAATTTGGTATTTTTCTGGTTGTGAGGTGACAAAATCTCTTGCTGAAAGAAGTACTTCCGGAGGCAAAGGGAGGGACTTTGAGTGGCAAAGGTCAGGGGTTAGGGATGCGACTTCTGGTCACAAGATGGCAATCAGGATGGGGAATCTGGTAAGGGGCAGAGCTATCAATGCAGCCCTCAACAGCTTGCCAAAACTCAGTAAGCAGCCCTCCGTCCAAAGTAACTGCCTGCCCCTGAGCTAGACTATTCTCAGTGGTGGCATACATCAGAACAAGGAGCAATGGTCTCAAGTTGCTGCAAGGGAATTTTGGGTTGGATATTACGAAAATCTCTCTCATTAAATTCTCTCTCACTAGCACCGGAATGGGCTACCTGGGGAGGTTGTAGACTCTCCATTCTTGGAGGTTTTTAAAGCCCAACTTGACAAAACCCTGGCTGGGACGATCTAGTTGGAGATGGTCCTGATTTGAGCAGGGAGCTGGATTACATGACCTCCTGAGGTTCCTTCAAACCCTAATTTTCTATTATTCTAATTCCCATCTTTTTTACTTTTACTTGTTAAGGACTACAGGGAAAATCTGTTATCAGAAGGCTCTGGCTACCACCACCAAGTCAGTAAGCATACCACCAACCTAGAGCTCCACTATTCCCACTGTGCTGCCAAGTACAGTCTAGAAAGGCACCAGCAGAAGCCAAGTGAGTATAGTAAAATATATTCAGCTGGTTACCAACCTTGCAGAGAAGCCTTACTCCACGTGGCAGAACCAAAGTAACTCAGCTGGTAGAGTAGAAGATTTTGCTAGTGTAAAAGGGCTTTTGGCAACAAATTTTTATAGGATACATTAATGTTTAGGAGCCAGCTGCACTCAATATCATATCCATTACCTTCATGTTCCATAGTGATGGTACTCTTATTATTAGATGTATTCAGATTCTACCCTGTTAAATGACTGCCACAGCAGCATGAAAGAAGCAAACAGCTAGAAAACAGTAGAAACTTAATTCAAATGGTCTTCAATATGTGAAGGCCAGGACAAGCCAAACCTCTTTGTGAATGAGTTTGACAGAAGAGGCAAACTCAAGACAAGGCTCAGAAAACTTCTAAGGAAAGCATGAGTCTCTTCTCTAAAAATGCAGTTATCTAATTCAAGTGAATTCCCATGGACAAAATGTCTCAGACATCAGGGTAGGAATCCATGCATTTTTCCCTCTTACATTGTCCATCTCTTGTGTGGAAGCCTAAATTGTACTTTTTCTTAATAAGTGACAGAGCAGGCCCTTAAATACATGCATGCAAGGCTGATGGACCTATTAAAGCTCCCTAACAGCTTCTATAAGGCATTGTTGTAAATTCTTACAAGTCTTTCACAAATTTTACTCAGCTTTAATTTTATGTCCCAAGTTTCTGCTAAAACTATACTTCCTTGAAATAATTCAAGCCAAAAAATTAGTTCAGTCATTTTAAGAAAGAAACGGGGAGTGGCATTGCTCAAGATTAAACCTTATTTTGCTCATGATAAAAATCTCATATGATCTGAGCAGCTTTCACATTCAAGGTTTTGGAGCATGTTCTTGAAATCTGGAGTGGGGTGGCCTTTGCACCTAGGTTGTTCTTTTCCCTGGCTTAGAAGGCCACATGTTTGTTCCCATTATAAACCTTTGGTACACTTAAGAACACATGTGCTTAACCTCCTTGTGTTTATTAATTGCAGTGCTATCTTTCATTCTATGATTACATGCTATTCCTTTCACTAGGAATGGAAGTGTACAGAATGGAGTTGTTCCAGGGATTAGCCCCATTTCCAGTAGTGAAGGAAGCTCCTGTAGGCCTCGCCTGTTCTGAAGGTGTCTAATGCAGTGTTTCTCAACCAGTGGACCGTGTCCCACTGGTGAAACTCAAAGGTCATGTAGGCGGGACTTCAACTCATTGCCCAATTGAAAAAAAATCAGTTGTTTGCACTTCAAATAGATGAATCACCAGCTATCTCAAACTGTACAATTTTGTGGGGTTTTGCTTTTATCATGTGGGCCCAGGGTTTTTTGACAAAATGATTGGTGGTACAGAAGGTGCAAAAGGTTGAGAACCGCTAATCTAATGAATTACCCAGGGATCAAATAAAAACTTGGGGGGGGAAGGGGAAGAAGCAGAAGAGGAGAGTCTTGGTTTAGAGCCTGAAATTATTACCTGGATAAGTGGACTCTATTCATAGGTCTTGCCTCAAGCTGATTCTGCCTTGCTGATCTTACTAGACCTTTCAGCAGCCTTTGACACAGCTGACCATGAGGTGCTGATAAAATATTTACATGATATAGTGGGTATTCACGAGACTGCTTTAAATAGGTTCCATTCTTTCCTAGTGGAGAAGTACTAGATGGTGGTGATAAACAAGTGCTCATCACCACTGCAAGACCTTTTTTTTTTCTTTTTTTTTGAGGTGGGGGCAAAGTCCATTTTGTTTCTTTCCTATTCAATATATATATTGATTCAGCCTCCACTTGTCATTCATGTTCACAGCTCTGGGGGCTCCTAGATCACGTGCTATACCTAGATCAGGGGTAGGCAAGCCCCAGCATGGATACCAGAGCATGGCATGCAAAGGCACTTTGCTCGACACAAATGCCTTAGGTCAGGAAAGGGGCCAGGTGCTGCCTCCCACAGTGGGTCCCACCTGCTGGGCCACAGAGCTGGCTTCTGTTCGCACCCTGCCTGGAGATGGCTGCAGCCAGGCTGCAGCCCCACAGCAGGTGCAGAAGTCTCAGGGGGGCATGTTTATCGCAACTCCATCTGCTGATGCTGCAACTCCATTTGGGGTCGTGACCCACAACTTTGGGAACCGCTCATCTAGACCATACATTCCTAAAGGCCTGCCTTCTCCCTTGTACTCCACTACGATTCCCAATATCAACAGAGAGAAACTCATGCAAGTACCATCAAAAGCACGCAGGAGGTTGTTCTCTGCAGTTGCTCCTTAGCTCTAGAAACCTCTTTTTCAGGTCCACCAGGCCCTGAGCCTAGACTTCTTATTTGGGCAGGAGTTTAGCCAACAAAACTAGGATTGGATATCAGTTATAGGGGATTCAGTTTTATGCTGATTTAAATTATTTGGTTTTCTTGTTCATTTGCCTGCTTTAAGTTATTCTGTCCCCTTTGTAAGCTGCCCTGAGCTTTTGCTGGGAAGAGTGGCATATAAACTGAATAAAATAAATCACTAAACTAAAAATTGACCCAAGTCATAAATAATACGCACCTCGTTTTCTAGGTACTTGATGTAAGCTAGTATTTGTTTGGAAAAGCCAGTGTACACTTAACTACTGTAAGTCTTGAACTTAAAATGCTAAATATTTGGGAAAATTAGGTTTTAGGGAGTCTCAAATAAGGCACCCAACTGGCAAGCCCTTTTGACTGAAATACTATACTTCAATTTCCCATCTCTGAAACAGGTATGATATAACCCTCTCATCTCTAAAATTAAAGAGTCTCAGCTACTGTATAAGCAAGCAGCATAAGGACATCTGTGAGACGTCTTAACGAAAACTGATTTTCCAAAAATGGGACCTCACCTGTTTTTTATTAAATAGCTGGTTGGATTGCTTTATACTCAAGAAAAACAAGATTACTAGCACAGATGCATTAAATCCCTCTCCCTGTAAAAAGAAACAACTTCCATCTTTCTGGCTAACTTGAAAATAAATTTATGTGAGCCAGGAATCATGCATCGCTTCTGGATAGTGAAGGAATAGGATAGTTTGAACAACAGCCTACAAAATGGCATTGGAGACAGCACAGGTATTGTAGCTTAAATTCGTGTGGATTTGATAATTCTTAAAAATATGCTTAAAACAATAAAGTCCATTCATATAGCAACCAGAAGTACTTTTGATAACCAATTTAACTCATCAGGCTTTGTTTTTATATATCCAAGCATCACCTCTGCAACAGATACCCCAGTGGTCAGGGTACTACGATAAAACATTAATGACTCAAGGACAATTTCCTGTTTTCATGTTTAGTAATAGGACCCCAAATATAATTAGGACAGAGAACAGAAACCACTAGAAGCAGGAGCGGTGCCAGAGATAATGTTAGTCACTTGTAAAAAGCTGTTCTAAAGGACAAACCAGTAATGCAGAAGTAGAGGAACTGGGATCTAAACAAATCCTACTCTTGATTAAATAAGTGCACAGACTTGTTGCAAGACCTTCAAGTCACTTCATTTCCTGCCCCTCAGTTGGACTGGTCCACAACTAGCAGACAACACAACATGGTAAGCATTTCATGCTAACTTGAGTCAAAACTTTCACATTCATTGTCTTTAAGACAGTAACATAGGCTAGGTTTACATATCAGAGAGCCATGCCAACTAGCTCAGGTATCACAAGCACCACAGCTGTCTGACTGCCACACTCTGCCCTGCCTGATTATCAATATCCCTTAATTAGCCAGCCCCACTTAACTGTCCCTCACTCACACTCAGCTTTTTCCATGAAGTTGACAGGTGCTGATGAAATCTATTTTAAAGTTTTCAAGGATATTCACGTGAACACAAATATTCTAATATAATAAAGGGCTTAGTCTGTCCATAATGCTTTTGGAGAGGGTGGGAAGCAAATGATTGCATAGGCCCAAGTTTGGGCTGCTACTGGGGAAGTTTGCAGCAGCGGAGAACATATCGCAGCTGCTTGAACAGTGGGGTTTCCCCATGTCTTCTTGCCTGAGGGCAAAGTTGGGGGGGAGGTCATGGTGGCAACACCCCCATCTGTCCATCTCCAATGCCTTGCAGAAGAACCAGCAGGGAGGGGGAGGCAGCAGCAGGCAGGGAGGAAAAGGAGTGGCACGGGGGGGAGGTGAAGGGGGGGGTTAAGGTTGTGGCTGTTGTAGGGGCAAGAAGGGGGCACTGACAACAGCCAGTGGGGAAGGGAAGGCAGCAGGGAGGGAGGGAGGCTGTGCAGGCCTGGGCAGGCGTGGGGCATGGTGGCAGCTGTTGTCAGGGCTGGGCAGCAGGGAAGGAAGGAAGGAAGGAAGGAAGGGAGGGAAGTGGGGAGGGACAGGGACGAGGAGTTACAGTGGCAGTGCCCCAGCACTGCTTGGCCCCGACAACAGCCAGCAGGGAGGGGGAGGCGGTAGGGAGGGAGGGTCCTGCACTGGGGTCCAGTCCTGCAGGGAGCAAACCAGGAAAGCCAAGGCTGCAACTGAACTACAACTAGCTTCAAGCATCAAGGACAACATAAAGTCCTTTTTCAGATATGTGGGGAGCCGGAGGAAAAGCAAGGGCAACATTGGACCCCTGCTAAACCAGATGGGGTAACTGGCAACTGACGCCCAGAAAAAAGCCAACCTATTAAATAGGTACTTTGCATCAGTTTTTCATCAGTTCCATGGGACGCCCATGCCCGCTATGGGACAGGGAGATCCGGGTGATGGGGATCTCCTACCCTCCATAAATGCTGACCTCATGAAGGAACACCTTGAGAAGCTGGATACCTTCAAGTCAGC
>NW_017728886.1:127831743-127843125 GCF_001723895.1 Crocodylus porosus | reverse complement strand
CTATGACCCCAGCTGACTTCCTGCCCTTTGGGCAGGGGGCTGGACTCGATGATCTCCCGAGGTCCCTTCCAGCCCTGATGTCTATGAAGCGGGGAGGGGAGGGAAGGGGGAAGCCCTGCTGCAAGACTGAGGCAGGCAGGGTGAAGGAGCCCCTGTGCCTGAGGCTGGAAGAGACAGTGGCAGGACTCTTTACATGGCCAGTCCTAAAGGGGGGGGGGAGGGGGTCATGTAAACACCCCCTTGAAATCCATCATTCTTGATGGGCAATTAGCTAATTTTAATATAAAAATAAATACGACTCCCATTCTGATGGGTTTTACTCACTTGTACAATTTTCATCACAACTTTCATATAAGAATTCACTCTAATTCCATATTTGAAGCAATGGAGGGCTACACAGCATAGATGACTGGGGGCAGATTTTTCTTCCAGCTTGCTCTCCTATACTTACAAACAGTACTACTGTAGGCACACAAATGCCTCCCCCTACCCCCATTATGCCAACATATTAATGATGGATCTTAAATCCACTTTCTCCACAGCTGCCCTCTCATCTACTTGGTATACCTAAGCTATATCAATCACATCATCTTGTGGACACATGCAATGGAATCTCTAAAGAAATTCCATTGGGACTTTAATAACTTCTACCCCTCTAATCAAACTGACTTCTGAATGCTCCAGCCACCTAATTCATTTCTTGGACACCAATGTGAAACTCTGCAATAGCCACATGGACACCACACTATATCAGAAGCAAACTGACTACCACAACCAGTTCCATACTACAAGCTTCCAGCCTAAGCACACAACTTGATCCATCGTTTATAGCAGGGGTGGCCAATATTTGAGGTCGTGGAAATAAATTTAACCACGCTCCTAACTTGACTAAGAAAAGAGACAGAGACCAGAGGTGCTGATACCGCTCATTTCAGAAAAACGTTCTGAGATAAGAGAATCCTGCATGCCTTGTTTTTGTCTCGATATATTACCCTGTGTGCAGATGTTAGTTTTCTTTTCTCTCTGAGAACCAGAAACTGATAACCATTCCTATAAGCACGTTTCCCTTTTCTTTAAGTAAACTGCCTGTGTGTGTGTCAGACCAGTGATTTACTCCTATTTGTTTCTCCAAGATCGTATTTTTTTTCTTTTTATCTGTTGTAAGTACAAATATGCCTGTAAACTTACAGAGTCTGAGAACTCCTTTGACACAGACAAGTGGGTGATTCCCCTTGCTGTATGGAATTCTCCCTGTGATCACAGTAAAGCCCTAAATAAAGAAAGGCTGGCTTTAGCAGCTCTGATTTAACCACAGCATCAAGTTTGATTCCTTCCACAAGGTGGAGAGCCACTTAAGGAGTTTTGATGAATTGTCATAGGCCAATCAGCACCTCCCACCCTGGCTCACAACAGCTCACCAAACCTCCCTAACTGGCTCTTCCCATGCTTAGCCAGGCAGATAGGATGGGGCCTGCAGGCAGGTGGGGAGAAATAGCATCCAGGAGTGGGACAGGCAGGCAGGGCCAAGACAGCACCAGGCTGGCGCCTGGGGTAGAGCTGTGATACACTCCCCACATATCCCTATGATAGGCACTGGTTCCATGGGCAGGGGTGTGCAGTAAGTGGATCGCAGCTCCGCCCTGGGCCCCAGCCGTGCACTGTCACCACTCAACAATCTGGAGGGTCCACAGAGACCCGTGCAGGCAAGGCACACTCAGCTGGATGGATGAGATGTGACCACGGGCAGGCAGGAAGAATGTCTAGGAGTGGAATGGATGGCAGAGCCAAGATTGGGACGAGGCCTGGGACAGAGTTGCATCCACACCCTGTACAACTCTGCCCGCAGAACCAGCACCCATTGCAGGGACATGTGGACAGGGGATTGTGGCTCTGCCTGTGCCTGGGCCCTAGCCCTGCACTGTGACCACTATGCAATCCTGATCCCAGCCCCGGCTCTGGCCCCATCTGCCTGCTCATCCCACTCCCCACAGTCCCATCGCCATTCTATCCACCCAGTTGACTGCACACTGCCCGCATACATCTTAGGCCAGGTCTCCTTGGAGACCCTGTTTACCTGCTCTGTCTAGCAACCTCAGTGGTGGGTATGGGTGGATGGACCAGGGTGCGTGGACAGCGGGGCTGGGGCTGGCAGCAGCAGCTGGAAGGAGCTGCTGCTGCAGGGGGTGGCAGGAAACAAGTCCAGCTACCACACCACTTCAGCCCCACTGCACCCTGGAACCAGCCACAGGTGCCACATATGCATAGGCTGGGTGGGGCTGAGGGACCCGCCATGGAAAGGATAAAATCCCTTGGCGGTCCAGATATTTTGCCCACCTCTGGTCTATAGCAAAGTTCTATGTAAAAACTGCATCTGTTCTGATCCCATCAACTGAGATGCACACTTCCACTTCCTACACTTACAGTAGAAGTGTACAGTAGAGCCAAACCCTACTCTAGCCTTTATTTTTGTTTTTTTGTTGTCAAACCCTACTCCAGCCTCTGACAATACCAACCCAATGACAAAGACAATACAATCCCTCTGGTCAACACTTACAGTCGCCAACTCCAACAGCTTCAATGCATCATTAATGACCTCCAGAAACTGTCTCAAGCTAGCCTTGGGGCACCTTCAACCTCCAAACCTGAGATTATTATGCAGGTAGAAGGGCAATGGTGAAATCCTTAAAACTGTCTGTTGGTCTATAACCAATATGGTTGCAGAAACCTACGCAATTCCATTTACAGTGGCTCTGAACTTTTTCCTACAGAAGGCCATTCATCATGTCAACTGGTACCTGAGGAAGTAAAATAATGGGAAACAAATTTGCCAGGGATAAGAGGAATATAGGTATGTTAACAGCTGTCTACTCTATAAACATTACGCATTTGAAACATTTCTCAGCTTGAAGATCCATGGTCTTGAAGACAGGGATGAAAGGAGAAGGGATACTGAGAATGGAAGCAGTCGTGGGCATTTTCAGGTAATGGCTTTAATACCTCAGGAACTTTTCTAGGGTTAGCTGTCTATTGCATTTTTCTTCTCTGTGCCTAATACTATACTTGAAACTATAAAATGAAGTGGCACCAACAACTTGCCAGTTCTCCAAAATACACATTAGGAAGAACTTTTAAAATTATATGCTTGTACCTACTAATGCCATTATTTTAAGAACAAGGCCCTTGCATTTCTAGTATTTACCCTGCCTCCCAGGAATCTCTGGCTTGCTCTCAAAAGTTTTAGTTAATACATGTTAAATCTCCAAATCTTGGGATCTGGAGATGCAGCAGTTTCAAAGACCACTCATGAACTTGCTCTTTGGATGTGTTAAACAAAAACTAAACTAATATGGCTTAGTTTCATTCAGGTTGTGAACTCCAGTTATCAGTTTGCTATATTAAACCATTAAAATTTAAAGATAACGTACTAACACCAGATATTTGAGACTAAGCCATAAAGTTCTGGAATACAGGTTAATATAGTTAACTGAAAAGCCTTAGTATTAGGTCTGTGCGAAGCTTCGGGTACTAATTCGATTCAGAGAAGATTCAGCCCCATTTGGAGGCCAAATCCTAATCGAACTAGGAGACCAATAAAAAGGTCCAAATCAATTTGAAATTCTCTGTATCAATTCGGAAAAGATTCAGAGATTCAGGCAGTCCCCATTTGCCGCCATAAGGAGCTGGACCCGAACTCCATGCCAGTAAGTAGAGGGTGGGGGTGCTGGAGGAGCAGGGGAGGGGATCATGGGGGACCCCCACCAGGCTCCATCCCCTGCTTGCTCCCCCAGCCCCCCTGAGTACACCTTCGACCCCCTCCCACTCTCCCAGCCATGTCAATGGCTGCCCTGCCTGATTCCAACATCCTGGTGCTTAAAAAGCTCCACACTCCCCAGCTCTTACAGTGGCTGTCAGGGCTTCCGGGGGCTCATGGTAGAGCCTTCCCACACAGCGTGGGACAGTGGGGGACAACAGGGATTGTGCAACCTCCCCCCCAGCCTGGCAGAAGCCAGTGAGTGCGGGGTTTGTTTGTTTGTTTTTTAAAGAACCAGGAGCTGGGGCCGAGTGGGGCAACCACTGATGTCATGGGGAGAGCAGGTGGGGGATGGGGCCTGTTTTGTTTGGAGATTTGGCCGATTTCCTGGCTGCCAAATCTCTGAATTGGATTCAGCCAAATTGATTCGGGACAATGATTCGAATCACTGTCCCGGACAGGCCAAATTCAAAGCAAATACTAGCCACTTTGCGCAGGCCCACTTAGTATGCATTAAATCTGTGCACTATTAAAGTTAGAACATATTCTGCACAGTAATCTTTACTACAATCGCTAACATGCACAGCTTGCTGAACCTTGGTCTCAGCTTTGGGACTCTCTGGGGCTGTGGGCACCTGTCTTTCAACTTGATCCTAGAGGAACCTGACAAGTGAAAGATCCAGGCTCCTTCCTCCTGACATTTGTTGCTTTCCTTGTCCCACATGGAGACTTGGTAAAGCAGAGAGGTCCCTGGCTGATGTCATGGCTTGTCGAGAACTGCAAATTCTTGTATGATCTCTGTGGAGCAGTCTGAGGATAGCCAAACAAGTGTTACTTAATGCAATCGGGAGATAACTTGTGCATGAAAAGCTGTTTCTTTGCTACAATACAAGCATACTTAGCACATGCTTTACTGCTTGAACATAAGGTCATTTGTGTTTTCAGTACATTTAACACAAGCCAAGTATAATGTACAACATGGCCCAGATATACCATGTCTAAAGATGTACTAAAGGACATAAAAAGCAATCGAATCTATAAGCAGTACAGTTTTCTGCAATAAGCCAATAACTCAAACAGTTTGCAATTTGCTTACTGGGCTCTTTGTAGGTACTAGTACTGGCAGCCTCCTTGCAATTTAACTTCTACACTGTACTTTACTCTGTTACTGAGGGTACTAACAAGCAATCAAACTTCAGCAAGTTAGGAAGTAGGGACATGCCACAGAACTAGTGATGTACCATAACTACTCATGTGCCTGCTCTTCAGATGTATTAAGAAAAACTAAAGTGGGATGACCAGCAAGCTTCATTCAGGCTATTATCCTTTACACAATAAATCTATGTTCTGCTTCTTTTACTTCCAATTACCTGGTGGTTTTTTTATATTGAATTATTAAAATTTAAAGATAACACATACTAACATCAGATATTTGAAATAGAAGTTACATAACAGAAACGTAAGTAGCCCTGTTTCACTAAGATGTAAGTTGCCTTGATTCAGCTTTCAAAGAACAAGCACACGTAAGCACTCCCTAACCCTATTAACTTCTGTCATTTAACCATTTGTCCAAATACTTGAGATTATCCCTTTACATGGACTAACACTAATTTTCATCCACTTAGGAAATTAAGCGAACACTGTATGAGCAACCCGATTTTCTCTAGTTTCAGAAGAAACGGATCTAATTACCATATTTCTCTGCAAATCTCTCCCCTTTAACCTTAATGGAGAAACAGTCACTGGTGACCCCTGATGACCAGAATGAGGTTAGTTAAAGCTCTCACACTGCAAATTAAACATGTTGTCCCTCTCTTTTGAGGTTTCATCTATCACTATATCATCTCTGCCATGTCATCAGATGAGAACAGACTACAGTTCTGAGCTCTTCCAGATTTTTCCAACTGAACCACTCTAACCTCTGCTGTACAAGATACCCAGAGGTATGCTGTAGGAAAGGCATCAATCTGGCAGAGCGCCTGCCTGACTTCTCAACTTTTTAAAGCTGTATGACTGAAAAAGTCTTCTCAATCATGCTTTTGGCCAAGTGCCAGAGTTACTCACTGATATAAGCTTATTCTACTTATATCATGATGTATAAAATGTGTGGCATGTGACAATCAAAACAGGCCCCCACCCTTATATGCTTGCTATTTAGGCTTAAGAATTATTTTTACTTCAACTTCAGAAGGAGGGACTAGAGGACTAAAGATGCCTAACAGGACATTAAGCTTTTCACCCACTACAGCTAAAGGGTTTTAGTACTGGGAGAAATAAGTTCCCTCTCCCGTTTGTGGAGGACCAAAGTTAAGATAGGATGGCAAAACAAGGCCAACCTTGTTCCAAAGAACTCCCCCAAAATGCCAAGAACAGCAAATGAGACATGGTTTGGAGTGCAGTCCTAAACTCCCTGAAGTTCACTCAAATTGTCTGCTCTATCTTGGCAAGCTTTAGGGTTCAGAAATCCAAGACCTGGGGGCAGCCAAGTTTCAAAAATAATTTGTTCAATGCTCCACAGTGTGCATCAAGTCAAGAGTTCTTGTAATCTTAGATTTAGCATTTCATTAACTATTTCTGCTTCCTACATAAGATGCAAGTACTGTGATCTAAACTCTTGACTAGCAAAAAAACAAAACCATTGATGCAAGCACACAGTGCCAATACGCAGCATCATAATTTGAGGGATCATTCTAGATACTGAATACTTGCAGATCGTTTTAGTTCTGTAGTTTTATTGATACTATTAACCTAAGTGCTGTGCTGAGCCCCTGTTTATGGGCTGCTGATTAACCTTAAGAGCATTTAGTTCATAATTCAGAGCCTTAATTCAGTTCACAGGAGTAGGCCCATTCAGCAGTCTTTTAAAGGATACTTAGTAGCACACAGAATAATTATTGTGGTGTTCCTAAATCTAAACTATAGTTGTAGCCCACCCCTGCACCTTATAGACTAAAGTACACTGAATGCACGTTGTAAGCAGGAGACGATACAGGATCAAACATTTCTTTACAATGCAAAGATCAGGTCTCCATTAACACAATGAGACTTAGTATCATTTCTTCACCAGGCAGTGCCACAGAGTTAATGGTGCAACACAAAACTCCGGAATAAGAACTTGTACCATTTGTCCAATTTTTCAGGAAGACAACACACAAAACTAATGAAACAACAAAGACAAGATGAAGGAAAAATTATGTACTAAGCAACAGGAAAGAGCCAAGCATTTGTTGAACAAAAAAGGGATACAATATCCTCTTAATGGCATAAGGTTCAGGTTTTTACCAATATCAAGTCTATTCTTATTCTAGAGAGGATGGGGCATCCAGTTATTTATCTATTAGACAGGTCTTGTCCGATTTCCTGTACAATTGGTAAAAGGTATTTGATTTATCATGGTCATACAACTTAAGTGACAACATATCCATTGAAAAGGAAACAACTTTACCTGACAGGTATGCAACTTTTTCCTTTAAGATTGGCAATACTTCCATAGCCTTCATTTCATCATTTTTGCGAAACCCTGGAATAAATGTATGTAACAAGCATGTTAATCAAGGGTTGAAGAGCAATGCATGAAGACTTTCAAATGCCTTTTAAATTAATCAATAAAATATTTTTTGTACTCAGCGTAGTTTCTAGCCTACAACTCTAATAGCATCAGAAGAAGTAGCATCATTTCAATATACAACTATAATAGTATCATTTGTTAAATGTCCTAACAAATAGCATAAACTTATCTTAATTTCTATCCAAACATTTTAATAAAACAATGCCACCTCTTGAAAAAACCTGCATGGGACTAGCCCTCCTAGCAGATTAGTTAAATAAGCCCTCAAATAGAGTAAAGCTTTTCAAAAGCAGATAAAATTAATACAATAATTCTTATTATAAAATTGTAGTCCCAAACCTTGTTTTTACTTCTTTTCCTAGCAGATACAGATCTAGTTTCACAACCTGCCTTCAAGGGAGTCACCTACACACTACTTTCCACAGCATTTTTAAAAACAGTTCAGTGCATTAGCAAAATGTGCCTAGAAATAAAGGCTTTTCCTTATCAGACTTCATGACATCTTTCCTTATTATACTTCATCTGTAGAACATGAGCAAGCTCTCTGGCAAAAAGAATATCCATTTATTTCCACCTTTTAATGCTAGACATCAATTAAAAAGCAGGTTTTTAACTGATCTAAAAGACTAGGAAATTCCAGCTATGCCATAAATGACCACTTTGTTAGTTGCCTTTTGAGTAACATTTTACTGCTTCTTTCTCATTCACTGAGACACTTAATTGTTGCAAACCCAACCAAAAAAAAAAAAAAAAAAAATCACTCACACCCACATGCGCACACACATGCATGTCAAAATCTACACTGTGTACACACGTTTAAATCACCCAGGACAACTCTTCCAGGTTTGTTTTCATGAGAGATAAATTGACCTGTACAGAAGTTCAGAGAAGCAAAGAGCCTGCAGTGCGGACACTCAGATGACATGGGTTCCTAGAACACACAACCCATACAGCTTTTCAAGCTTTTTTTTTTTTTTTTTTTTTTTTTTTTTTTTACAGTGAATGTAGGCAGGTATTGTCAGTAAGGGAAGGTAGGAGCATGGTCTGTGCTGTATAGAATCTTCCAGCCTCCCCCTCCGCTTGTGCTGTGTTGAAGTCTAGCTAAGACTGGGCAGGGTACACTTGTATGCCTCCCAGCGCCTAAGTGCCCCAGTGCAATTCAGGCAGGGAACAAGTTAGAAGCAGAATATGCCTTCTGAGGGCTTCAACCACTGGGCTTTTCTGGTCCAAAGCACACAGGGAGCATGTTTTGCTCTCTGCTTGGCTGGGAATAACACACACTCTCCTTTCCTCCCTTTTGGGATCGGGAGGGAAAGGCAGCAAAGCACGCTGGCTGCTTGTACAAAAGTTGTCTCCCCAGAGAGATATCTTCCAAGGATCCACTTCACTCAGACTGTTAACAAGTTATTTTTCTCCCAGTGGCCCCTTTTTCTCTGGGAGAAAATTACAAACTTTTGTACTTTACACTTGTGGTTTCTCCTGCAAGAGCAGGAACTCTCTCTGGAGAAACTGAATGTCTGTCCAAGCCCCTAGTTGTATGCCTTAAGCCTCAATTTGAGTAGATACTCAAGGATCATCTATCTACCTTAACAAGTCTGCCCCTCAGCAACAGAATCCAACTGGAACCAGAGAAAATACCAGGTTTTAACCCGAATGAGAGATCTACTTGTCCTATGTACTGAACTGAAAATTAGGTTACCAGTTTAGATACAGGTTCAGCATTTGTTAAACTAGCTACTGTATATATTTCCATTATGAAATACAACAGTCTAATATGCATATGATTTGTATGAAAAAAATCCAGTACAATGAGAAGAAAATGTGAATGGTGGAACAATACCAATTCAGTCCACTTCTTTTATTAACCTGTTGCATTCCACTCTGTTCCTGTAAGTTAAAACCTATAAGTTAAAACCTACTCAAATCAATCCTGACCACTCAAGTTTGCTCATCTCTGAATAGCACCTTATAGTCTATTCATCAGCACTTAGTGAACACACAACCACACTGTACTATACTGCCTGTGCTTCATTATATTTCACTTCTTAAATATTATGGCAATTCAGATTTAAAATTGTGGGGGGAGGGATGATGAAGGAGAGAAACAGAAGAAAACACCAAAATTCTGGGATAAATACTTCCAATATAAAACCACATACAAAAAAAAAAAAATCATCTGTTTGTTAGGAGTGGGGAATCAAAGATCTATTCAGTCTCGTTAGGAAAATGAGCTGACAACACACAGAGGTACACTAAGCAAAAATCATCTGAGAAGGATACTACACTTATTTAAAAAGAAAAAAAGAGGAATTACATACCAAACATAAGCAACTACACCATCCGTGTATTCTGATGAATTTACTGCCAGTAACACATTTTTGGCTGCATGTTCACAATTAAGGCAGCTACAGAAACGACTGAAGCCATGTTACTGGATGCCTGCCTAGGTTTAGTCACAGAAACTGGAAGACCAATTCAGCTAAAATGAGGATTGTGGATTCTGTGCATTTGCTGACCACCTTCTGGAAGGCCTGAATACAAAGTTTACAATGCATGCCAAAAGCATGCAAAGCAATATTATCAGTACAGCAACTACTACTCAGGTGAGAATTAAAGAAAATAAAGCAGACATATTTTCAGAAGCACCTGTGAATATTCTATTATAAAAGCCTAAGTCTGTCTGTCCATCATGCTTTATTCATACTCTGATTGGCTCACAGAAACCAGCAATCAGAGTGCTCCAAGCATGGGGAGCACTGCCACGATTCCAAGTGGCACCAAGGACTGGACAGAGGCAGAACAGCAGCAACATGGGGTGTTAGGTGGCAGCACTCCAACCAAGCCCCCTCCCCGCTCCCTGGCATTCTTGATGGGCAATTGGCTAGTTTAAAATATCAGTAGTTTTTCACTCTGCTCCTACATATAGAAGAATCACTCCACAGCCCAACTATGCTACAACAAGTAATGTCAGAAGAAGGATACTAAGAACAGATGATAACTAGAGACTGGGTTCTGCTGCTTCTGCTTCCTGAATGAAAAGGAAATGGAACATTCTTTCAGGAAAGTGCTCTAGAAGAAACAGAAAAGGAGCAGAATGCTTTGATTCTTATTTTTTTAAAAGCTAAACTACGTTCATCTGTGGCAGTCCAGGGTCTAACACTGAAACAAGTTTGATGCTCCGCCCATGTCCAGCAGCTTGTATAAAAATCCTCAAAAGGAACAGACAATCTGACATGCTCTTGAAGTCTGACTTGTCTGTAAAAGTGGAGAAACCAAACAGCATCTCAATTGCTTCAATAACTCAAATTAAAACCCCCATTGCTTGAGCAATTTATAGAGCTCAAGAATTTTCTCCTGGGATAAGGTCACCTTAAACTACCAGCTCTCTTATGACAGACGCAAATGGAGTACCAAACATGATCATTGCACTGATTACTACAGAAGTTCCAAAAAGAGCCTTGAATATGACAAGTCCATTACTGACTTACCTACTGAAAACATGGGGAAAAAACCCAATGAAAAAACATCTTTTGGAGAGAAAAAAAAAAAAAAAATCACTCACATATCCTGATCCTACATATCAAAGCTACTGTCAAAACAAAAGTGAAGACCAATTTTCTTTAACCAAGAAATATAGCTGAAAATGGAAATACTTCAGAGTGTAAACTGAAAAGAATGTCATAGAACCTATGTTAGACGAGCAGGTGAGAACATAAAAGATGGACTTTTCAACTTCAAATTTTTCTTAAAGCTGGTAAAATCTCCAAAAATACATCTGACCTAGGGACAGAAATTACACATAAAATGATAGAAGCGATCAGAAGCTGATTCAAATCTGTAACTCAACAGAAGTTCAGTGCACATAAACTGTTCTCAAAATGGCTGAAACTGATTTACGATAACCTTGGATGGATCAGACTTATCTGACTTATGGATGGATCAGACTTATCTGACTTAGGTTAAATCACCTGAACTTTTGAACTTCTATCCTAGATCGCTGCCAAACTCAAGTTAACTCACAGTCCCCCAGCATCCTAGAATGCTTTGCACCTCTCCTGCAACC
>NW_017728886.1:127794926-127831643 GCF_001723895.1 Crocodylus porosus | reverse complement strand
CCTGCAAGGTAGGTGGCCTAGCCTTGGCCCAAGCCATCTGCTCCAGCTCTAATGCCTCCTGGCTTCTGGCCTGGGCCACTGCAGGCATGTGGCTGTATTTCCAGAATCAGAAGTGAATTTCTGTTCACTTGCTCATCAGTACAATCTACGTAGCTTAGATTAACCTACAAAGATTGAATCAATTCAGCCTTGGGCTTCTTGACTATCTGTACTTAGTCATGATGACAATTTTTAAAAAAGGAAAAAAAAGAACTGAGATAATTATTCATAAGACACTTCAATAAGGAAGTAAACGTATTAAATTACTAAGAACATCATAAAACTGTCATACTCAAGCTGCATTAAAAAAAAAACCGGCAAAAATTGGATTAGCAGTTCCAGCAACATATACATGAGTAACAAATGTTTTTAGGCCTCAGAGTTAGTTACCCAATCATTATAGCGGTCCAATATGACAGAGAATATATTAGATTTTATTTCAGTGTGCTCCAATAAACTGTCCAGAAAAAATGAGTGATTTATTTGATAAAGCAAAAGCCATTAGAAGCTCATGTACAGTTAAAAAATAAATCAATATTCAAAGACAACCGTTTCACCATTGTTTCCTTTTAAAAAAAATAATTTCCACTAGCACTGATATTTTAGTTTAATCAGTTAAAACTGTAGCCCAAACCAGTGAATATCTTGTGGTGACTTAAACTGAAAATAAACATTTGGTGCTATGGCAGCTAAAAAGCTGAGTATGGTGGCAAAAGAGGGATTTCATCTGGGGAAGCTACACTAGCTCTCTACAAAAGCCCAGCCAGCAGAAACTCTATTCCATTGGCATAGCTGCATCCAGGTAACCAAACTTATTTCCTACATTACTTATTTCCCCTTCTACCCTAGCGTACACTAAGCCTTAGGCATATGATCAATTCCACTGACTTTTAAAGGGGATTCTAAAATGAAGAACTTGATTAAGCCTCTTGCTAAACCAAAGCTATGCTGACTTCATGAATTGAAGCTTTTACTGAAAGGCTAACCAACCTCTGCTCCTTTAAAGACTTATTTGCATACTATTCCACTAAGATCAGGAATAATGAAAGAAAACAACAGCTCGGTTATACTGGAGGGAGGGGTTATTGGAAGAGTGTAGGTGTCTTGATATTTTCATTTCCAATTGTGCAATAATGAAAAACATACAAGCATAGGCAACCCCTTAGAAAATATTTTTTTTAAATTATGCTCCTACAAAACATTTGTGATTGTGAAGGTTTAGTAAGGCTACATTATTTAAAAAGTCATTGAATACACTCAAGAGACGTTCCAAAAATATCTGCAACAATCTCTACACAGCTCAGCAACCTCTGAGCCAGCAGTCTTTATCACACGCTAATGCAGGTGATGTCATCCTTTCAGACCCAGCCAATCTGCAGTTCCTGCTGCTGTCTTTTTCACTGCAGTGCCTGCAGTATTTACAGGATTTCGAAAATGAAGAGGTGGCACCGTATTTGAGCTAACAAAAGGTTTGAGGTGCAGAAGTAATCCTCTGTTACCTACACAGAAAGCTTAAACTGAAGGATGGATTTGTATGGCAAAAAAGGTATTTGAATGAGGTCAGGATTATGATTAGGAAGTTTAAACAGCATGAAACAATAACATTTGCATCACTATAGCATAGTATGGACTTAAAACATACAATAAACAGTCTACAGCAATTTTTCACTACTTTATCAGCTTAACAGAGCCATGTGCATCTGAATTTCACCTTAAGTAAAATTCCTCAAAGAAAAACAATTTGGATGGCTTTACTGCCACCTTTTCTTACTTTTATAAAAACAAATTTAAATTTGTGGGTTTTTACTGCCAAAATTGTAGATGCATTTACCAGTAAATTATCGCTTATTTGTAGCTTTACATTAGGGGTGTGCGAAGAAAGCCCTACTCAATTTGGATTCAGCTCAAATCAGGGACAGTGATTTGATTAATTGATTAGGATCACTGTCCTTGATTCCATACAGCTAAATCTGAAGATTAGATGCTGCTTTGGACAATCAGTGATTCAAACAGACAGCTTTAAATGTTTTTTCTTTATAGCTCAAGGTACCAGCGTGGCTCATGAAAGCTGAGGTGGATGGAGCATCCCACAGGATTGCGGGGCCCTCCATGTGCTCAGCAGTGGACCCAGAACCGGACCAGAATTACTTCCGGTCCACTTTCAGGTCCGCTGGGGAGCATGCTGGGGGGATGCCCCATGCCCCCCACCGGCTCGGCGATCAGTCATGGGCAACCCCAGGTGCCCCCCCAGACCCAGGAGGCACCAGTTGCTGAGCCGAGGAGGTACAGGGGGCCCCCCAGTGCACTCTCCGGCAGACCCAGAAGTGCTTCTGGTTCACTTCTGGCTCTGTCGCCAAGCGCACTCAGGAACTCCCCATGCTCCTGTGGGACACTCCATGCGCCTGCTACATAAAGGTATGTAGATAAAACTTTTATAGCTGTGCCTATGTCCGAATCGTCTAATCTTTCTGAATCAATTCAGACGGTTCCAATTCGATTCAGAGAGATTAAAAAAGGGTCCTCTGATTCAATTTTGATTCAGCGATTCGGTCATTGAATCAAACCAAATCGAATTAGGGATCGAAGCTTGGTACAGCCCTACTTTACATCGATTCAGTATGACCCTTTGTACTGTATTTGATAAGTGGCATGCAGTCTGAGTATTTGGATGGCTATCAAGGTCTTTATGTAGCAGGAACCCCTTATTATTATTATTTTTTTGTGGTCCCTTAAGCCACACTAGGCAACTTTTGTTTTATTTGAAATATAACATTTAACAGAACAAAACCAAACAATTATCCAAAGGTAGAAACTGAAAAATAACTGAAAAAGGCTTAATGATCCAAGTACCACACTCCCTAAACTACATAATCTTAACTGATGTATTGCAAAATGGACAGGGAACCTGAAGTTTCAAAGCAATCACTGAAATACCTATAACTTTGTCATCTTTTGGCACATTTGGATGGAAACAGCAGGGATAGCAGCCCCTTCTGAGGGCATGAAACCTGCCAGGTTTCAAGGAGATAGGTGCGGGGGGGGTTCTGTTTCTGGGAAACTGCACTTCAAACTGTTCAAAGCAAAACTTGTGTTGTGTTTGTGTTAAGGCAGAGCAGGGTGATAACAGCAGGGATGGCAGCCTGTAATGGGGGGGCCCTTCCTGGTGCCAGTTAGATCTCAGCCCACCCACCTGTTTCTGGACCTACCACCTGTCCCTCTTTCTCCTGCCATGCCCTGACAGAAAACCAATTTGGATATTACCCAGGCAGGAGGATGCCCATTTAGGTGTCTAGAGGCGACAGCCATTCTGCAGCTCCATAGCTCCCCTACACTGCAGTCCAGGCCTCAGATTACATCCTTCACCCGCTACAGCTGTGGTCCCATCTCTGTGAACTCTGGCTCCCTCTTAGGTCCTGGGCCTGCCTTCAGGCCAATCGGAATTCCGAGCCTCTTGTTCTGGGCATTCCTCATGATGGGCCCCTGGCCCTTTGACCCCTGGCCCCAGCATGGATAAGTTGAGGGTACCTCCAATATATTTTATTAGACCAACGGAATAACTGAAGAAATACATCTTAGCAAGCTTTTGGGTTTAAAAACCCTTCATCAGGCTGAGGAAGCATCTGCAGTTGGTGTGTGTGCTCTTCCTGGATAGAATGAATGCTAAAGAAGCCAGAGGCAAGAAAGCCAGCCACTGAAAATGTAAATTGAGGCATCAGGGGGTAAGAGACAGGCTGGGGTGGGGAGGAAGGGAGATTTAGCAGGTAAAAGTAGAAAGGTGCCTGGGGAGTCAGGCAGGTTATAGTGTGTCATAAATCCAGTATCTATCTATATTGAGTCCATGAGTTTCTGTATATAGGAGGTTGATGAAGTGAAATTCATAAGAAAAATGGCGGATCCAGACAGCAGCTGGATTCCATTTCCCAGCAGCCCCTGCCCTCATGGCTGGGACTGGTCTCCATGAAGACCTCAGATACACCTGCGCTGTGATAGTGCAAGGCTAGGGTTGCCACGGAGACTGGTCCCTGCCGCACTGACAAGGTACGTGGCAGAGCAGGAGGCTGCTCTGGAGCCACTGGGATCTTGCGGCAGCGGCAGCTTGGTCTGGGGCCAGGGCAGAGCCATGCTCTGCAGCCTACACGCTCTGGACAGGGGCACGCAGGTATTGCTCAGGGTTCACAGCTATGCTCTGGCCTCGGACCAAGCTGCCCCTGCTGCAAGATCCCAGTTCCAGAGCAGCCCCCTACCCTGTCCTACGGCGCACCCGGCCAGCGTGGCTGGGGTTGGTCTCCATGGTGACACCAGCCCTGCGCTATCACAGCACAGGTGTGGCTGGAGTCTTCATGGAGACTGGTTCCAGCCACGTGGGCAAGGGCTGCTGGGAAATGGAGGCTGGCTGCTGGCTCAGTGCCCTTGAAGTGTAATTTAAAATCACAAGTCTCTTAAATTTATTTAGTTATAGCTTTTTTTCCACTGTGCATTAATCAAAAAGGAAGGTTGCTTAGTATAAGAGTAACCAATAACTCTTCCAATACACTGATGTCCAATAAATTAAACAATTTCCATGAGGGCTGCACTAATTTACTTGCATGTGTTTGTTTGTCACATGAAGTCCTGCATGCCGACGGACAAAGTGTCGTAACTGTGCAAGGGATGAGTGACTGAAGAAATGGATAGTAGCAAGAGCAACAACCAAGATAAGCAGTGGAGAGGTTGCAAGACTGTAATATTTTGTGATGGGTGAGTAGACAAGCCTGACAAGAGCCGATTCAGATAAAAAAAATGCAATTACCTCAGTGCTCTTGAAGTGACCTAAAAATTGAGGGTATTCTTTTAGAAGCTGTTGAGGAAAAGAAATCCAACATGCCTGACTGTGATGCATCGGGTGAAATTTAGGGGTGCTTTTTCATTAAAATACTTGTCTTATGGTTACAGGTAAATAAATATGCATATTAAAAACTATATGTGGATGACAAAAAATTATAATAGAAATATATCTGACCAGCCACAGATAAAGAAATGCTAAGATGCCTATAGTAGGTGCTCTGCTTTTTGAAAAATGCTTAAGTCATCTTAGTCATTGCATATAAAGTATGGCATATTATGTTCATCAGTTTTGAGAAGGGGGGGGAATCTAGCGGGGGGTTTTTTTTATGGCCTTCATGACCTTTTAAATACAGCTTCTTTTCTAAGCTTCAGGGTAACAAAAAGATGGGATAAGAATGGTTTCAAAAGGCTTGTTAATTCCAGCTTCAAGGTACCTCTAACTGAGATTTAAGGAAGGGAAACGTGCATTTGTGGATACCTTTTGAAAAGACCATTAAAACTGAGGGAAACGGCTCTCTCGCTAGTACATGTACTGAAATACATCTTCTAGGATTTACTATTCAGCAGGTTTGGTAAAATTCTATCTAGCAATAAGATTTTTTTATCACGCTCTTCTAGCTCATGGTTTTGGATCTTAATTTGGAGATAAACCTGCAGCATAAAGGAGGATAAAGAAATAAATTTGTTATTTTCTGGCAAATGAAATGGTCCGAAAATTCTCATACTAGTGTTTCTCTCATACATTCTCATTTCTAGTGTTTTTTATAGATTTCCTGGATTAATTTTCCATTTAGAGTTGAGCACATCTAACAGCTGGATAACTATTTTGGTTTTTGACCATGTCCAGCCAAGTATACTGGATATAGCTATGAAGAAGATATAGCCACCTTCATTTTTAACAGTAGCATAAATGGCTGGTATTTTAGCCTGGGAACTCAAGTGAGTATTGAGATGCAATTATGTTGCTCTGGAAATTTTCTTCCCAGATCAAAGATAAGACGCATTACGGTGAAAGATCTTGCCTTGTAATTGCCTTAAGCTGTTCTGGTTTTGTATGTCGCTGAAATTTGTCTTCAGGGAAGTTTCCAAACACTGCATTAACTGGAAGTATGAAGTAAACCAGCTGATTAAACTGTACTCGGAAAAATTAGCCATGGAATGCAACATGGCCTTGGATGTTGGCTTTATGTACTGGCTTACCGTATCAAAACCCCATTGAGGTGCAGCACAATAAAATGCAGCAACAAAGTGGGAGAAGACCTTAAAATAAGGTGCTCAGCAGAGGAAAAGATAAGGAAGACGATTAAGAGCCTCATAAGTCAATGAATGAATGAAGTAATGAATATGTAAATGCGTTATTGAGATTCATGAAGGAAAGCAGGTAACTTCGGTTACAGTGAGTTCAACACTAATAGAGCCATTGGACTGGCCTTAAAAGTATCTGAAAAATAAATATTTGGGCCTCTGCTGTCTCTCTCAGCTTTTAAACAAGCACCCAGAATCTAATTATTGTTTCAGAAAGAAGCAGGGGCTGCATTACACCGTTGTACTGGTGGCACTGAAATGACTGAACTCTTGAAAAATTAGAAGTGGGTGGACCTGAACTGCAGCTGTCCAGGTCTAGTGGTCTGTGAATTATTGGGTGTCTGGAACCTACGTTAGCAATTCTTCTAGTTTTCTTTTTTGAGTAAAAGGCAAATAGGAGAAAAGAAAGTCACACAACATGAGTCACTATATTGCACTTGGGGGAATTTGCCTTAAATGTGCGTTTCACCTGAAAACTGAGTAAAGTGGACTCCTCAGAGATAAAGCACCTTTAGAAATAATTTTTTTTTTTAGTTACATTGCTCAAAAGCAAAGTTCTGAGAGATCTTCAGTGTTCCAGATGTCTTCTTTACTGGTGTTCTTTAGAACCTAGAAATACCTGGTGCTTGAAACTTTTTGGAAAGACTTTAAAAATGCTGGCTTCCTAATGACTAGATCTCTCCAAGGTGGCTGATTATTGTCACTACAGGCAGTCTTCAACTTAAGACATTTCAAGTTACAACTAATGGCACTTACAATGTTTATAAATTGACACCCTGTTTTGACTTTCTGACATCAGTTTTGACTTTATGATGTTTGATTTAACACCATGCCATGCCAGCGAACAAGTTAATTGTTACCCATCTCCCTGGAGAACCTCTGTCCAAACTTCCTTGGACAGTTTCTTTAAGAAACCAGACAAGACTCCAGAACAACCTGCAGCCAAGACTTCTGAGAAACCTCTAGCCAAGAACCCTGCAAAAAGTCCAACCAAAAGCCCTAAAAAGAATCCAGCATAGACACCTCAAAACTCCTTCCAAATCAGCATGATTGCTATTTACAATATAAATACATTAATGTAGCTATATTACTCATCTATAATTGATCGATGTATAAAATTCTGGGTTATCTTTGGTGAAACTAGGATATTGGGTCTTGATTCAGGAACTGATCCCTCATTTATAACATTGTTCCAATGGGGAAAATGGGTTCGAAGTTACAATGTTTCTACTTAAGACATAGTTTTCAGGAACCAGTTGTCATAAGTCTGAGGACTGCCTGTATTGCCATAGGAAGAACCAAGCAAGTTCTTGTTCTGTAATTCCCCTATTCCAGGTGTCCCAGGAGGCAAAGTAATGAACAGGACTCACCTACAGTTCAGGACAGGATGTGCACGAGGCAGACGGAGAAGCCCACGTGGCTCATTAGCCGCCTTTTCATTCAATTGCGGCCAGCTGGTGACATCACAGACAGATGCCGGCCAGCAGCAATAAAAACAGCGGCTGCGGCCGCGGAGGGGGTGAATAGCCCAGGTGAGGAGCAGCAGCTGTCACCATCGGCAAGAAGAGCATCTGTTGCAAGAAACGTGGAGCTAGGAGAGCTGGCTGGGACACAGATAGAGCGGGGCCAGACCTCCCGACTGGAGACTGCACCAGACAACCCTGGAGCTGTAGGCATGGCACCTGAGGTCACGGCTGGAAGAATACCAGGGGGTGACGTGACCCACAAGTTGGGTGCTGGGACGATGGGGCACAGAGACAGCCTCACCAGGGAGGAGAGACCCTGGGAGAGCCCCAAGGGGGTACAATCGGGGTGGGCATTGCCGCCAGGCGCAGACAGAGTATTAAGCAGGAGGGAGGAACGCTGGAGGTGATCGGTCCGGGTTGGGCCAGAAGGGAGCCGGGGAGGGCTCAGAGCAGACTGATTAGAGGATAGGGAGACACTGGGCGGTCAGCATTTTGGTTGTTTCGTTCGTCTAGGCAACCCTGGCTAAGGGATAGAGAGCTAGGGGAGTGTGCCCGCAGATTGAGGCTGCAGGGAAGCCTCTGTGAGACCATAGTTTCCTTTGATTTTCCTTTCCCTGAAGGAAGGGGTGCAGGTGAGGAGGGCCGTGGGGCCAAGCCTGATGGTGAGCACCACGGCTGGGAGCCGCGGTCACTTAGAGGCAGGCCAGCTGGCGTCACCCCACAGCTGGGAACAAGAACAGCAGGCAAGGGACGTACCAAAGGTGGCGTGAGGCCGGGGTGTAGGGGTGGCGGAGTCCTGTGAGTGACCGCCGAGGGATCCTGGGTCACAGGGTATCCCATAAACCGACCTCTCACACTGAAGAACATCAAGTCGTGGTGGGTGAGAATGGGGTTGGGGACACGGAGAGAAGAGAGCTACTCTGGCACTGACAAGATCCCAACAGGTGTTTGACATCTACCTGCAAAGCAAAAACCGCTCGAGAGCAGTTAATCGAAGCCTGGAGGTCACACCAGGTCAGTTGTACCCGAATAGCATCTGTGGATTTCTGTTGCATCACAGAGAACTTTAAAAAGGTAAAGAAACAAAATTGAGAGACCCATAAAAAGCTCTGAATTGATTTGAAGCATCCAAATTGATTTGGAAAAGATTGGGAAAAAGATTCAGCAATTCAGAAAATGCAGCCTTGTGGGGAAACCAAAACTGAGAAGCGGGGAGAGTGGAGGAGCAGAAAGACTGCTCTCGAATTGATATCTGTAGCTGGCCAGTGACTGATCTTTCCCTGAGTTCCCTTCCAATAACAGTGCTCTAGGGGAGGGACATAGAAACAGCATATAAGGCTCTGTGTGAAGCCTTTCTGTCCTTTTTGTGAGCTGACTGTCTGGAAGCAACAGCCTGTGAAAAGTACTGGCTGCAGCAGCTGGCTTCCTAGTCAGCCTCTTCACTCTTTTGCTAGTCTCTCTTCTTGGAAAGGATTGGATACACCCTTCCAATATATTACAAATAGAAGACACAGTAAGCAGACAGAAAACATAGTAAGCAGATAGAAGCAACAATTATGTGGCCAGGGGCCGCTGGGAAATTGCATCCACTGCCAGCCCATTGGCGGGACTTTGTCCACCCCGGTCTACTGAGACATAGTTGGGGAAGAATTTAGAGGGAACACACAATGGATACAGGGCATAATATTAACTGTGTAGTGCACTGAAGTGGTCATCTTATACACATTTAGTTTCAAGCTTGAGACTGTCAACTGTATCTTATTTCTTAAGCTGTCACACAGTTAAAAGTCACTTATTTCTTTACGTCCAAGAAAAAACATGATAGGCAAGAGAATGATTTCTTGCAATATCTTAAGTGCTCAGGAATCATTTTATACTTTCAGCTATTGGCAGCAGCACAGAAACCATATAAAACAGAGGACAGGAAATAACTCCATAAGAAAATACACAGGCATGTAGTAGGGTGAAACACATTCACCTTCTTGCCAGAAGTTGCATCATTACCAAAACTGAAAAAAAAAAAAATGTGACTACTTTATAAGTATGGCCAATACCCATCTATGAAAATACATTAAACAGCATTTATGTTATGTTTTAGTCTGCTTATCATTCATCATCCTGTTAGCATTAAAGCTTAAAATTAGGTAAATGAGACGTATTTCGTATCTGCAGTTGGGGGCTGGATTTTTAACCTCTGTCATTCTATTGTCACCTTCCATCTGTTGCTGCGTCCAAATTCTTAGGTGACTCTTACTTCTAGGTAGGAAATTCATATTACTTCACTAACAGTCTAATATTCCATTTTACTGAGTCATTTCTGGAACAAACAGACTTCATACTTTTATTCAGGTGAAAACATCACCAAATTGCTCTCATCTCAAACTACATATTTCTTGTTGGCTGGTACAGCAGACATTTGAAGCTTAATTTGGAAGCACTGACCATTATAAGCTCTCACTTCTGTTAGTCTTTATTTTTTTTCCTGGAGCTTACCTGGTTTAGCAGATACTCGCCCCAATGATGGCTATGGGTAAACAACAAAAAATAGAAGTACTTTGTTTAGTAACTTAACAACATGCTCTAGGAAGTTCTGCTTTACTACATCTCTGACTCATGCTCATTAGCACCCTTAAGGTTAATAGCTGGGAGAAACTGTATATTATTGCTTGTGTATGTCATCCAAAAAAGCTTGCAAAAGGAGCCACTTCATGTAATGGCATATTTTGCAATCACCTGTTATGTAAGAGCTGAATATAACCATAACAGCTGAAAAAATACCTGCAAAAGGATTTCTTAAAAACTGCTTGTTAATGCGGCATGCAAACTACTTGGGAAATCAAGCACACCAAAAGGCTGCTTATGAAAGAGTAGAATATTAGGGTGACATGTTGTTAATGAAAGGAACAAATGATGACACAACTCTTAAAAACGGTTTCCCCCATTTGGCATTAGTTACAGAGCAGGTGTTCCAAGAAAAGAAGGAAAAAAAATACTTCCAGACTTTTTGATTTTTTTTCCTTTACAAGCTTCAACTTTGCTACTGTTCCTGCTGGTCACTTGTAAGGCTGCATAAAGGAATAAAGAAATAGGGTTTAGCATGTTGATTTGCAGATGCTGCTCAGGGTAAGTAAAGTAACAAAATCTTAATCTTGTAGTTTTGCATTAAAAGCCTAAAGGGAAAAGCAGCAAAGGAATGATGACGACAAAGCAACAATAAACATTCCCAACAGATCCAGCTTTGCCTCAGCAGGCCAAGGAAGGTCCAGCTAAACCAAACATCGATACTGATAGAATAGTTTCTGTACCCCAAGCAAACTTATGGCTAGAGATACTATATGCCTTCCATTACTGCAACCATAAACCCCAATCTCTTCTTTCGATCACACTAATTTCTAATGTTATGGGCCTGGCCTCTTGTAGTTTATGACTTACTTTTGTTATATCCACACTCTAGCATCACTCCTTACTTAACAGTTTAAAAGGTAGACTTTCCTGCAAACAGCATAGAAGTTATAATCAGATTACTATCAACATCTGTACCACACTGAAATTAAAACAAACAATAAACACATCACCCCACTCCCCTCAAAGCCAGTCTAACTTCTGAATGCCAACCAACATGGCCTTGTGACTAGCAGGTCTTGCCTGACCAACCTCATCTTCTATGACCAGGTAACATATGCCTTGGACAAGGGAGATGATGTGGATGTCATATATCTGGACTTCAGGAAGGCCTCTGATCTAGTTCCCCATGATGTCCTCATGGTTAAGCTGGGGAACTGTGGCCTTGCTCATCATATGGTCTGATATCTAAGCAACTGGCTACAGGGTCGGACCCAAAGAGTACTAGTTGAAGGGAGCAAATCAACATGACGGAGGGTTACCAGTGGAGTCCCTCAGGGCTCAGTACTTGGGCCAGTACTCTTTAACCTTTTTATCAACGATCTAAATTCAGGAGTCAGATGTGAACTAGCCAAGTTTGCAGACGAGACCAAATTATGGAGGAGGGCCGTCTTACTGCAGGACAGGCTGGGAATACAGGCCAACTTGGATACACTCTCAGCGTGGGCTCACCAAAACCAGATGGCTTTCAATGCAGAGAAGTGCAAGGTGCTGCACCTCAGTAGGAAGAACCCTCAGCATACTTACCAGCTCGGCTGACTAGGACCACAACCAAAAGGGAGTTGGGGCTCTTGATTGACCACAAGATGAATATGAGCCACCAATGTGATGCAGTGGCAGGCAAAGCTAACCAAACTCTGGCATGCATCCACCAATCCATCTCAAGCAAAACCAGGGAAGTCATCCTCCTGCTTTACTTGGCCCTGGTGAGACCGCAGCTGGAGTACTGCATCCAGTATTGGGCCCCCCCACTTCAGGAGGGATGTGGAGAAGCTTGAGAGAGTCCAGAGGAGAGCCACTCATATGATCCAAGGCCTGGAGGGCAGGCTGTACAAGGAGAGGCTGAGGGACTTGCGACTCTTCAGTCTGGAAAAGAGAAGGCTCAGGGGGGACTAGGTGGAAGCCTACAGCTTCAGGTACATCAGGACCTGGGAGAACTCCTGTTCACCAGAGCTCCCCAAGGGATAACAAGGTCTAATGGCCATAAACTTCAGGGAAGCCGATTTAGACTGGATACAAGAAAAAAGTTCTTTTTGGTATATGTGTTCAGGGTCTGGAACAAACTCCCCACAGAGGTGGTGCAAGCACCTACTCTGGACTCCTTCAAAAAACAGCTGGATTTAATTCTTCCTAGGGTCACCTGAACACAGCTGACTTCCTACCTACGGCAGAGGGGGCTGGACCCAATGATCTCATGACGTCCCTTCCAGCCCCAAATGTCTATGAAATGTTATTTGTGATCTGGCTAACTGGAGCCAGCTGGGTCCCTCTCCACCACCAGACTGGCCCTGGCACCAGGCACTACATCTGCCCATGAGCATGTGTAACCTTCATATCTGGAGTCTATGCCCTCCCTGATGCATGCTCAGTACTGCCCAACCCAGGAGCACCTGCCCTTTGCATATCCAGTCTCCAATGATAGCAGCCTTGAATTGGCTACCATCTGGTGGTGGGTCCGGGACTGACAATCAGCTGTTTGTCAGTCCCAGACCCCAAAGCACACCAGTCTTGAAGCTGTATTGCCTCCATCTGTGAAGCAATCTGATAATAGTTCAATTGTGTTACTCCATACAATCTGGAGATACTCCTCCAATGAAAGGTCATAACTTTGCTAAGATACAATTGCACTTAGCAAGAGTTTTACCACTTGAATGTATGTATGAGTGCTAATGTTTTAAACGCAGTTAATACAACCTAAGTGTAATGTACAATATGACCATTTGTCAAAAATATCCCTTTACCCTGGCCTGACTTTACTCTTTCAGTGATCCTTTACTAGAAGGAACTTAAGTCATCTTAAGTCATGAAAGATGTAATGCTAATTCAAAGTTCCATACTAGCTGAGAGTACAAGCCCACGAAAGAAATGACACACAAAAAAAAAAAAAAAAAAGAAAGATATTCAGCATAACCAGTAAAGGTAAGTGAACCCTTTCAAACTGAGATGTTGGGGAAAGATAGTCATCATGTGCTGCTAGTCTCACTCGCACCCCTGCTACAGTCCCCACTTTGCATAAATCCATCAGAGGCATTTAAAAAGCACAAGTAAATTACACCACAAAAACATTTTTGAAGAGGAGGATGTTCTTCCTGACAGATTCGTTTGTGCAATGAGTCTGAATACACAATAATGTTCCAAAGTGAATAGAAATCAGTAGTCTACAGGGTAAATGGAAACCTATGCAATTTGCTTCTAATGAGAAAGCAGTTGCTAATAGCAACCTTCCCCCCCCCCCCAGTTCTAAAAAGGAAGCTTAACACAACATCCAGTGTTTGACGAGATATCTGCAAAGCTTTCGCATTTGTCATTTTTGGGAGGGGCAGGACAGGAGGGAGGGGATATATTAGGCTAGTCTAGCCAGGTATTCACATACTATACATAACCAGCATAGATGCAGAATAGAGATGATGGTAATAAGCCAAAAACAAGGAATCAAGCCACAGGAGCAGTAAAGCAGCATTAGACACATGCAAGCATGGGGTGTGCTGAGGCAGAGCCGTACAGCTCTACCCATGCGCGAACCAGTGACAGCATGCCTACCACATGATCAGCAGCCCTTGCAGCAGAACACATTACATCATCATCACTGTGCAGAGCTGCAGCTATTACAGAGCCAGTGAGAAACAGTTATATACAGAACACAGCCTGCTTTTTTCTCTCCTTATGAATAACCACCCCCACTTTCCAACAAGTCACAAAGCCAGGAAATCCACAGAATTATCACCAATCATAGCCATGTTCCCCTCTTTACAACACTTCCAGGGCTATAAGGACAGAGCAGTTAGAATAGGCCGTGTTCTCTCTTTAACAGCATCATTTGACAAACAAAGAACATGACTCTCTTGCCTTTGCCCATTATGTGAGACTGATGCCTACTGTATCCATCTGCAACTACCAGGGCATCTCAGACTGGCATAGATTTGCAATTATAAAACAACTGTGGGCTCCGCTTTAATGGATAAACAGTACATGGAAGGAAAATAAACAAAAAACAACTGTGCCTAGACTAAGAAGCAGCCTCATATGCCCTTGGAAAAATTCCATCTGCACAAGACAAGTAGTACCCCTCTTCCAGACAAGTTCATAATGCATATTTCCAATTTTGTAATTTTCCAGATCTATGTTACATCACAGTGTACATGTAAATACTAAAATGTGTTGTACTAGTAACAGAGATTTGCACTTCATTGCTGACAACAGTACAAATGCACATAAATCCTAGCTGAAAAGAGCCACTAATTACTCTTTTGAGACCATACTAACAAAACCATTTAACCTTCACTGTATTTATGTCCTACAACTAATTCTTGGGTTTGTCACATCCAAACTGTTATACATCATCATATACATGCACCTCTGCAGGCTAGGTTTTGAAAGAGAAATTATGGATCCTGCCAATACTGCTGCCTGCTCTCAATAATCCCACTGATTGTACTATTCTCTGTCAGATAGTAATTTCTGAATTGAGACCTATGTATATGTAACAAGCATTCATATCTTCCTCTCACTTCACTGTACTGAAGATAGACTGTATTTTTCTTCTGGGCCAGGTTCATTATGTTGGTGGTGACTTACAAAGCCAAAAAAAGGACTAGAATTCTGTCTAAGAGACTCTACTCGGAGATGCTGTCAGACGTACTCAGCAGAGGTGTGCAACCTCCCATTATTCACCCCCGAAATGACAGCAGTCATCGGGTAATTACAGATTTGGATATATGTTACCAGACCTGCACCCCTAACCCCATGATCTAATTCTAATCCCCTGTTTTTCTAGGCATTAATCAATGGCGATTATGAAGGGAGATAAAAACTCCGAAGTGAAAAGAGATAGGGTGCTATTTACACATTTGCTGAAAGCTGGATCCTATTCAGTTTGACAGAGGGGGTCATGATCCACTTGTTAAGCGATTTCATTTCTGAGTTAAGAACAACAGTATTACTACAATGAAAGACTGTATTTTGCTTCGAAGTTTCTCTAGGCCAGGAGTGTAGCAGCCTAACTGCTGCTGAATTTGGGGGTTTTAGTCACTACTAGTGACTCAGATGAGCAGCAGAGAGAAGTGGAGGGCGCCTGGAACCTACATAAACCTCACAGGTTGCAAAGCCATGCCAATACAATGGCTTTGGCAGCCAAGGGGATTAGCACTGCTGCCATCATTCACAAATCAGGCAGCCCACAAGAAGCCCCACAGACTATACCTGACCTGCAGGGCTCAATAAGTTTGACACCCTTCTCTAGACCAAGACTGGAAGAACATATATTGCCTATTCTTAACCAAGGGGGTGACAGTGTTTACAACAGGATTACAAAAAGAGTGGATTGAAATTCCACCCCACTTGCAAAATACTAATATTTAATGTCACTGCCTGAATGATAGTGCAAGCAACCATCAACATACGGTCTATATCTTTATTTCAACTCCCCTCATTTTTTTCCTACTGAACCCAAAAAAAGCACTTGCTTTATATAGATACTCTCTGTACAGAGGGGTCCCCTTTTGTTGGGTTGAAAGAAACAAACTATTCAAATAACGATGTTTCTCTGATACTGTAAAGGATTAGCACTTCTGAGGGGGTATCCAAAGCGTTAATACTTAAATTTCAGAAAGTTATTTATTACATTTTTTATCCTCACTGGCTGTTGCAGATTGTGCCTTAAAATGCATTAGCTGTTCGCTTTCTTTGGCACAGGTACAATGCTGAGAAACCAGAACCTCACATGTTGGAAAGACTCAAGAACAAGGTGTTTTGCTATTCAGTATCCAATTAATTGGGACAAAATAGGTGCTGCAAGGGTTATTGACAGGCTGGCCAAAAAAATCACAATGGACAAATATATAGTAATAGAACAGTTTCCCCCCCACACACTATTTTTCTAGAGAAGCCTGCAGAAACATTTGTCAGTGGTTGGCTTATCCTGACAGCTTTTGCTCAGACTTCTTAACCTATTATGTACATGTTCTAGAGCATCACTACCTCCTAGCACTAAGGGTAAAAAAAAATCTTAAGTAAGGCCATTGCCCGCATCCTTACCTTTGAGTTATGAACAACTTTACCCCATCAGTAGAGGTCTACCAAAGTTGAGGCAGCTGCCAGCTGACCACATGGGAGCACAGTAAGCCCTTGGCCAAGGGGCTCCAGTAGCACCGCCTCTCATCACCTATTGGCCCCAGGACTGTCCATCCTCCCCACCACTCATCACTGATTGGCTGCATCATGCGGCCCTAGCCCTTGACTGATTGGTGTGGTGAGGGGCAGGGCTGCATGATGGATAGCTCTTGCAGCCAATCAGCAATGAGGGGCAGGGAGCAGCAGCCACTGTGCTGTGCTGGCAGCCCCCCCTGCCCACAGCAGCCACAAGAACTGCTGACTGCCCTGAGGGAACCGGCATTTTAATTTTCAGTGACTTTTTTTTCCCCAGGGAGTCTACGAAAAGTACAGGCCCTGCCTTTTTTCATGGGGCCTGCCCAAAATCATGGTTTCCACCCTAGGCACCAACTTTTATTTTGGCTGCTCGGGGGGTGGGAAGGAAGGAGGGACTAAGACAATAGGCATATAGAAAGTTTTTACACATTTTGCATAACAACCCTTTTCCCCCTGAGAGGGGTAAGGGCCCTTGGGCCCCCACATACTTGGCTCCCTTGGTTTCCACAAAAATTGCAAAATCATGGTCTCTACCCTTTAGATACACTTTCCCATGATCACAGTTTCAGTTACCTATCTTAAGTATTTCAGAATCTGATTTACTACAAAGCCAACCATTCCTCAAGTTTAAAGAACTACTTATGGGAACATAAAGTGGTCATTTACACCAGAACCTATGATTTACAGTATTACACAGATTTCTACTCAATCAGTGGTCTACTGGGTGTCTGTCTATACCACCTCTCCTGACCAAAGTGACACAACAAAATACTGCTGCTTACAGTGACTTAGTTTCAGTTCTGAAAATTCAGCAAAACAAATTAAATTATTTTCCTGATCTCTATTCCAAGATAGGACTGCCTGGACCAACATGATGTCCACCTCACAAACACTTCCTAATTTCCCAGGTATTGTTTTTCTACTAAATGAAGCACTTTTAGGATACACTGAAACTCTAAACTAACATTGCTTGTGTTTAACATAGTCCCTATCCCATGTAAGTTTAAATCCACCATAAAGGCACGGACAGAATAAGCGATAGTTAAGAGTATTAGGCTGACAGGATCTCTAGACAAGGTTGACAGCCAGGTAGTTTTAATATGATCTTATTAATGCTAACTTTTTATATAAAGACAGAGCTAAAACGGCAAATATTTCATCTACAATCTATCAACCTGGTGAGGCCAGAGTTGGAATACTGCATCCAGTTCTGGGCTCTGCACTTTAGAAACAATGAGAAGTTTGAGAAAATCCAGAGGAGAGCCATGCGCATGATTAGAGGTCACGAGAACAGGCCTGAGGAGAGGCATGGGACTCTTCAGCCTGGAGAAGCAAAGGCTCAGGGGGGACTTGGTGGCAGCCTATAAGTACATAAGGGGTGTGCATCAGGAACTGGTAGAACATCTGTTCACCAGGGCACCCAAAGAAGACAAGGTTTAATGGACACAAATTCCTCAAAGACCATTTTAGGCAGGGACATAAGGAAAAACTTCTTTATTGTCCGAGTCCCCAGGGCCTGGAATAGAGTCCCCCCAGAAGAGATGCAAGCACCTACTCTGGACACTTTTAAGAAACACTTGGATGCCTATTTTGCTGGGATCATGTGACCCCAGGTGACTTCCTGCCCCTTGGGCAGGGGGCTGGAACTGATGATCTTACAAAGTCCCTTCCAGCCCTAATGTCTATGAAATCAGTGAAACCTGGGTATAAGCATTCAAAATTTATCAAGCCAGGCTAGACTATTCAGATGGTGAGCAATACAAAATCCTTTATATAGCAAACTTGCAGGAATCATCTCCTCTTCCCTCCACCAAACCACATCCTACCCTTCAAAAGATTAGAAGTGTGGCCTTAACACCAAAGCACTGTGTTTAGTATCCCTTTGGAAGTATTAATTAGCAATGAGCTTCAACAAGATTGGATATCCCCATTATTTTAACAAGCACTTAATTCCTTCTCAAGTTTTGCAAAGCTTTTTCTCTAAAAGAATTTCCACAGCCAAGCATTAAAAAGGTCTTACATTACCTAGAGAGCTATTATTCCCTAATAGTAGTTCTATGTAGTCCACAAAGCATCTTTTTGGGGTCTCTTTTCCAGAAGGGACAACATGAGTTAACACCATTAAATTTTCAAAACCAGCACCTGGGTAAAGTTTGTTGTGTGTTTTTTTGTACTGCTAAAGCTTAAATTCTAAAAACCTAGCACTAACAGAAATAATTTTGAAGTCATCTTTGTTTTTCTTGAATATAAAATCCTTTGGATTTTTTTCCTTAAAATACAAGTATTGTCCAGCTGTGTGAGAATCCTTAAGCACAACAAAACTTTACCAAATGTGGAAATAGAATATTTCCAGTGTACAAGCTGAATTTTATAATCTTTCATTGGTTCTGAAGGAACCTCAGCTGGCAGTGTCAGGCACTGAATAGCAAAAAAAAGTTTTTAGACCAAAAAACAATCTAAGAATAGGTTACAAATATAGGAGGGAGAACTCCTAACAGGTCTGTGCTAGCAATATTACAAACTTTTAAATTTCTTGGGTTATTTAAAAGAAATAGAAGAGGGAGGGAAGGTGGTGAACTTGGTCTTCAAGTTTGCTGAAACCAAGATAACCACATTTCTTCATAGAAGATCAATACTCAATTTACGCAACAGGCCTACTCCATGGGAGGCTATAGGTACAGGTTAAAATTTTCATTTACCAGAATAAGGCTTATATCAATTGTTAACAGGTGCATACACTATCATTTTTTGCCTCTTGGAAAGTGGAAGGGAGAAAAAACCCCTAGAAATAGCTTAAAATAATTCACATTTCAAATTTATATTAAAAGTTCAACTACAGAACCCTTTTTACAGTGAACACCCATACTCTTTAACATCAACTGACAGATATCCAACTCCCAAGAAATTCCTATGGTCTCTTACCCATTTAAAGACAAAAAAAAAAAAACCCCAGAGGGACTTCTGTTCAGCTTTAAAAAAATTATCTTTACCACTACAAGCCTGTACAATGTTGTTCCTGAAAGTTTGCTTAGGTTACATATCAAGATTTTACTGTATTACTTAAATAAGTATGAGAGAAAATAGGACAGGGAGGTACCTTAGGGACAAATTGGTTCAGAAAAGCATGAGCTTTCACAGACAGCCTTGTTAATCCCTATTGATTCATTCAACCCACTTTTTGCCTCTTTCAGCAATACCCACTCCTTCCATCCCTTTTCTTTGCATTTAAATTCCTTTCTACCAATAACCCTTTTTTCTATAAATCCATTCATCGTATATGTTAAAGTAGGCTGCTGCCTATAAAAAGGCATCTATGAAAAACAAAAATAAAATAAAAATAAAATCAGAGACTGTGAAATGCAGGATTCTTTCAAAAACACTTTCCTAAAGTTTTTCTTATTAAGTCTATGCCAACAGGTTACAGGGGTGAGAACAGGATGGGTTTCAACACTGACAAGTGCAAGGTACTGCACCTGGGGAGGAAGAACCAGCAGCACACCTACAAGCTGGAGAACTACCTTCTTGTCAGCACAGAGGCAGAAAAGGATCTTGGAGTCATTATTGATTCCAAGATGAACATGGGCCGCCAATGTGAGGATGCGGTCAGGAAAGGTAACCGCACCTTGTAATGCATCCACAAATGCATCACAAGCCAGTCCAAAGAGGTGATCCTCCCCCTCTATGCGACACCAGTCAGGCCGCAGTTGGAGTACTGTGTCCAGTTCTGGGCACCGCACTTCAGGAGGGATGTGGCCAGCATCGAGAGGGTCCAGAGGAGGGCCATTAGCATGATCAGGGAGCAGCAAGGCAAGCCCTATGAGGGGAGGCTACAGGACCTGAACCTGTTCGGCCTCCACAAGAGAAGGTGAGAGGGGATCTGGTGGCTGTCTATAAACTGGCCAAGGGGGACGAGAAGGCAATGGGAGAGTTCCTGTTCCCCCCAGCACTACTGGGTGTAACAAAGAATAACGGCCATAAGTTGATGGAGAGTAGATTCAGGCTAAATATCAGGAGGCAGTACTTCACCATCAGGGAGGCTAGGATCTGGAACCAACTTCCACGGGAAGTGGTGCTCGTTTCTACCATGGAGATCTTCAAAAGGAGGATAGATAATCATCTAGTTGGGGTCATTTGACCCCACCATTCTTTGCTGCCCATGGCAGTGGGTCAGCCTTGATGATCTGCTCAGGTCCCTTCCAACCCTGCCAACTATGAAACTATGAAACTGTCAACTTAATTAAAAATGGGATATTTTGGTAACCATCCTTTATTCTTTCAATCTAAAAAATTATATTAAATGTTACCTTTTTCCTTTTAAAGCAGGGAGCAGAAAGTTATTGATATTTATCATCTTTTTCTTTTCTTAAGATCTTCCACAATATTTCACCCAAACATTCAATAAGATGGAAGAGAAACATATGTCCCGCCTTATGTGATCACTTGCTGGCATTTTGCAGTGTTCTTGCAGTTGATTCGATTATTGCAATTTTAAAAGCATGCCCATTTTAGTTTTTACTAGTCATTACTAGCAGAACTTAGCTTCAAACCAAGGAGTCATTTCTGATGCCACTCAAATTAGTAGGGAAGCCCCAGGCAACCCAAACGGTTGCCAAATTATATTTACAGACTGAACAAGGCCATTGACCAAACTAAGTCACAATAAAAATAAGCCTTAGCTTTCACAAAATTTCCAGACATAGAAGTTTCATCTTCAAAGCTCCCTATACAAATTTAACATGACCAGACAAACTATCGGAGGTAACAGTTAAAAATTAATCATGGGGGGGGAAAAACAAAACAAATGCCAAGGGCCTTCATTCATAATACCAATAATGAAGAAACAAAAAAGTACTTAAGAAATGCCTGCTTTAAATTCTTTTAATACGGATGTGATCTTTAAGAAGACCACAGTATTTGCTGGGGTGACACAGGACAAAATCATTTGAAGTTGTAAAAGCAGAAACCCCCAAGTCTCACTAACCAGCTATTAATGCAAGTATTCCAACTATGCCCTGCCCAAAATTTTGAAACAGAAGCAGGACATATTTATTTGTTGCTGCTCTATTCTCCCTTTCTTCTGGGAACAGAGAATTCATGTTATCATCCTCATTATACTTTTCCTTGCTCTGCTTAGCCTATGCATTAGAAATCTCTATTTACCCCTATAGCTACCTCCTGTCTTGACAACAGAACATAGATATTGCTTTCTTCCTTCCTGATCAAGGCTTGGCATATCATCCACCACATTCCTAAAAGTAAACGTTTAAAATTACAAATGTACGCCTCTGGTCACCATTTAACTAACTACCCACTTGTTCCTACTTTTGTCAATTTAGACTTGTATTATCTATGTTCCTCCTGAAGAAAAAAAATCCAAGCATGTTATAAACACAAAACTTGATGAACTACATTGACTATAATAATATCCTCTGAAGTTCAATGCATACAGATCAATTTGTTTATTTTCTCTTATATAAAAAGTAGTTCAGGAGGTATTTCCCATTTTTTCTTGTCATATTACAGTTCAGTAAAGTATTATTGTGATTTTATATTGGCAGACATGGCTGCACATAGAATATTTAAGAGGTTACTTGAGTGACTTACCATGCAGAAGTATCACTAAACCATTTTCTTGTTCCGCATTTCATTTAGAAAAATTTCAACTACAAATAATTCTTGGAGCAAAAAGAACTAGGTACTTCAGAACTTTCTCTCAGCTCCTTTGTCAGACTTCCCCTTCCCCCTTACAGTAAAAAGGCCTAATCACAGTATAAAAAACAGGAGGACAATCCTACACCATGAAAGGAAAATCCAGGTGTCCCAGGGGGACACAAGAGTCTCCGGAGCACTCTCCCATGATGGGACCTGAGGCAGGGCTGACCTGCCTGAAGAAAGAAATTAAAAGCCCTGAAGAGAAGGCACACTTACCATTTACAGGAGAAGCAGAGCCGAACTGAGAAGGACCGCTGGAGCAGTTCATCAGATACTTTTACTGCCAGCTGGGAATGGCGCTGGCAGATGACGTCATTAAAAACCGCTGTCTGGCTGATTTAAGGGCCAGCAGCGGGGAAATAGAAGTGGGGGCAGCAATGCTAGAGACAGAAGGCAAAGCTGCTTCCTGGGCTGCATCTTGGCAGTGTTGGCAGTTCAGCAGGGGACTGGATGGGGACCCACAGAAGGGGTCCCAGCTCCATTAATTACCCACCCAGCTCAGCAGGGCAGCCGGGCCAAGGAGGACAGTGTTGAGGAATCCTGAGGACCACAGACACCCGATCTGTGAGTGGGGTGGGATGAGGCCCACACCCCAAGTATTCTTTTCTTCTCTTTTCTTTTGTTATTTTTGGGGGGGTGCACAGAGCCCTGACCAGGGAAGGAACCTCCAGGCAACCCAAGAAGGAGAACTGAGGCAGCACAGTGAGCCGCAATACCTCAGGAGAACAGACACAGAGAAGGACAGTCTCACATGCTGCAGTCATCCAGGGTAAAGGGGCATTGAGGGACAGGCAAGGAGGAGAGCAGGCAAGCACATCAAAGGGATAGGTTGGCGACCCATCATCCAGCAGTCCTGAGAGCTGGTATATGGCTGGGGTGTAGGGGAGGTGGACCCCAAGAACACCCACAAAGGGCAGACACCTGGTCTGCAAGAATCCGGAAGGGGGAGCCCCACCACTGAATAAAAAAAGATCAAGTCATGGCAGGTGAGTGTCGGGGCCTCTCTCGGGAGTGAACACAACCCAACGCATAGGTCCCAGGGTCACACCACATGGCTGGAACTGGGTGTGTCCTCTAAGGTTGCTAGACAGCGTCTATACAAGACCAGGCCAGTGCACCAGGTTTCAAACATTTGATTTCCAACAATACCAGCTTCCCACTAACTTAAATATGCTTCCCATGACAGCCGCCTTTCCACCTTCTGAGATAAGGGGGAGTTTATACTCACAAAAATCTATAATTCCTGTACATACGGAATCCAAATCTGCAGCCCATCTTCCAAATCATATGCATCCATATACATCTGCAGTCTGTACCACTTGCTGGAATGTCAGCCTGCTAAACAGTTGCTCTGTTTGGATTTACTATGAAATAGGCTTTGACAGCACTTGATGTTTAATCCCCTGTAATACCCAAATGCAAAATGTTCTCAACTGTGAGGACTCTGAAGAGAGGGGAAAAAAGTAGAAGTCCAGAGTCATGCACTAAAAAAACCTTCTGGGGCACAACATTTCTAAAAAGGCAGTTTCCTGAGAAAGCAGTGTTCCTCTTTTATAATGAAATTGCCATAATCTAAATTCCCTTCTTAATTGTACGTGGAGAGAATTAAAGATTTTTGTCAGTAAGGATATTTGTAAAGAATACCTCCATAGATAACTGTGCTCAGAAAAATGTGTTATGTCAGGGGTAATGATGGGACAATTTTGACCTTCATACTTACTGTCATCCACATGATTTTGTTCCAAAACAAAGTCCAGGAAGCAAGGTGCATTAAGCACAGAGCATCTCCCTGAGGCTAGAAATGAAGTGGATCAGCTGTGCCAAGATAGGTCAGTGTCAGTATCAGTATCAATGTCAGCTGACTGGAGGCCCCAGCCACAGGATTGAACTGGAGCGTTATGGCTTTTCTTGTTTCCAGAAGTGTGTCCCCATGGTCACGGAGGCACATCTCTGAAAGGAAGGGAAATTGTAGGGTCTCTGCTTACATAGATGAGCCTCCAGGAATTTCTGGGCTGAATCCATGGAAAGCCAATTTTTCCCCTTTCAAGAGATGCAACCCCTGGAGATTACCAGAAACACATCTCTGAAAGCAGGGAAGCTGAACAGGTGGTCCCCCCAGGCCTGATCCTGAGCAGGAATTCCCAGGGAGTGCAAGACCAGACCACCTGCACTCTCCCACCATAAAGCAAACAGACATCCACCACAATAAAGCTGCACTCTAAATTACTACCTTTAGTCATGGCCCATTGTGGCACCATGAAGAGTATAGACACGTACTTGCTGTCACTTTGTGCTACCATTAAGACAATGTAAGACAACATCTGTTTCTGCCCTAAGTGGCTAGTCTGCTCCCACTAATAGAGCACGCTCTTAATAGCATTCCACTGCGCTGTAGACAAGTTCCCCAAATATTACTGTTTCAGGTCAGCTCCCAAAACGTTGAGAATTACCTGCTACATTCAGAAAGGAGGCATTTGGGTCTAGGGGTAAAACCAAGGCAAGAAATAGATTTTGTACTCTTCTCTCATTTTCCTGCTAAACGCTTCCAGCAAAGCATCTAGCTGAGTTTAAATAATCAGCAAGTTTTTCTCATAAAGGTTTCCAAATGGATTCTGTCTAGATGCTTCCTTTTTCTCAACCTTCCCCTCCCCATACCTCTGTACTCCTCCACAGGGAGTTCACATATTTCCTAAACCACCAGAAACTCAGAAGTCCTCATGCAAAATACTCCAGTATTGACTAAAATAAATCAAACCACAAGGTTTAAAGAAATAGTTCTCTTTACAGCAGGGGTCCTCAATCATTTTAGATGCAAGGCACCCCTCTTTAGGCTCATGACATCCCTAGAAAATGCTAACTCTTAGTTTTCACTCATTTTTTGACTATGGAAAAGTAATAGAGCAATTTTTCTGTTGCAAGGCACTCAGAAAGATCACAGCAGGTCAGAGTACCTTTTACACTGTGGATTCCTAGTTGAAATCTCCATTTATTTTGTGAATCATGTTTGCACGCTGAACAATGCTAACATTGTATGGCATCCCGCAGCACCCTGTTTGAGAATTACTGCTCTACAATCATGTCTGTATATGCCTATGCAGAGGCAGCCACATATCCAAGTACTAATATTCTCCAGTAGCCCTATAACATCATCTTAAGTCTTGAGGTGTTTCTTTGGGTAGGGTTACTTACTACCAAGAAGATTATCTACTAAGATACCTGGTATCAGAAGACTCTAGTTTAAATAAAGGAATACTATACTTGATAAACAGATCCAATAGATCAGGGGCAGGCAATTATTTCTGGCGGAGGGCTGGCTGCTAACTGAGTTTTGGCAAGCCATCGAGGGCCGCACGGTAGGCAGCCTGGTGTAGATAAATGTTAACTTTCTAAATTTTTTGAGGCCCCACGGGCCGGATAGAATAATCTGGTGGGCTGAATCTGGCCCATGACCACATTTTGCCCACCCTTGGGCTGGAGAGTAATAGCTTGCTTGCCTAGGAGTGCAGGGCCAGCTGATAGGGATGACTGGCTGGTCCTGGAGGAAGTTAAAAGCTCCTAGAGATGATGAGAGGGAGGAGGGAAGCTGCGAGGAAAGGCATTATTGAAGCACTGAGCTGAAGCCCTAGCCCTAGATAGGGAGGTGGTGGCAGAGGGGAAGGGGTGCAGAGCAGAAATCTTTCATTTTTTCTAGTTAGTTTGACGTAGGAAACGGGGAAGGCTGGCTCCTAGGCCTGGCTGAAGAAGTAACAGCCCACTATACTGTGCCTGTTTGATTCTGTCTCAATGCAAAAAATCAAAAACAATTACTGGAATCTGAACAAAGAGAAAATTAAAATATTAAGCCTTCCAAATACTACAGATATATATTTTTTCAGGCCAGAGGGGGAGAGGGCAGGGGAATGTAGCAACTACTCCATGGTAACTCTTTCCAGTGAGAGAGTGTTATTACGGATAAAAGAAAATGTGGTCATGGAGGAAAAAAACTATTTAACCAATAAATTCCACTCCACACAGCAGCAACAGCTTTGTGAAGAGTTTGCCAAGCAGACCAACAGCTTAATACATAACACAATGCCCACATTATCCTTCAGCATGAAAGGATAGTCTTACTAGGGCTGTGTGAAACAACACCATTTCATTTCAACTTCTGTTTCACCATTTCAAAGGGACAGTGTTTTGTTTCATCATTTTGTTTCAAAGCACCGTTCCATTTTGTTTCATCTAAACTGTTTGGCTGCTTTGACGTGTTTCGATGTTTTGTCCATAGACTATAATGGGGAATCATGTAAATTCCTATAACTGTGTCATTTTTTGCATGATTTGTATGAAAATTGCAGGAATAGTAGCCCCTTCTGAATGCATGAAGCCTGCCGTGTTTCAAGGAGATAGGTGCAGGGGTTTCTGGGAAACTGCACCTCAAAAGGCTAAAAGCAGAACTTATGTTACCTGCCAGCAGCAGCAGCTTCCCGTCATCCCGCATGCAAATCTGGGGGCCCACACCCCCAGGAGGGCTGTGCCGGACTCCTCCCAGGGGTACAGGCCCCTGAATCTGCATGTGGGATGACAGGAGGCTGCTGCCGCCACATGGGACTGGTGCCGGGCGCAGCCTGTGCCCAATGCCGGGAAGACTACTGCTACTACTGACCCCAGGCAGCAGCAGCAGCCTCCTGTCATCCCATGCGCAGATCTGGGGACCCACACCACTAAGAGTCTGGCAGTGCTAGGAGGGCAAATTGAGCTCCATGGTGCTGGTGGAGCTGCTTGGAGAGCAGCCCTGGCTCTCCCTGCCTCCTGCCATTGGGCTCCACTTCAAGCAGCTCCACAAGCCCAGAGGAGCTCAGCCCGGCGGCAGGAGGCAGGGAACTAGTGGGTGGCGGAGCCACTTGGAGCACAGCCCTGGCTAACGCAGCCTGGCAGCAGGAAGCTCCACAGAGCTGAGCCTGGCAGCAGGAGGCAAGGGAGAGCCACTGGCCAGGGCTGTGCTCCAAGAGGCTCTGCCACTGGCTCGCCCCCACCTCCAGTCACCAGGCTCAGCTCCACGGGGCGACAGAGCTTCTAGCTCTGCACTCAGAACAACGGCTGCACTTGGAACCAGGGCTGCATTCCAAGCATCTCTGCCAGCCCCACAGAGCTCAGCCAGGCAGTGGGAAGCGGCAGAAGAGCCAGTGGCAGTGCAGTCCTGGCGAGCTCAGCCCGGCAGCAGGAGGCTCCGCAGCTCCACAGAGCTGAGCCTGGTGGCAGGAGAAGACCACCAGCCAGCGCTGTGCTTGTACTGACTCTGCCACTGGCTCTCCCATCACTGGGCCGAGCTCCATGGGGCTGGTGGAGCCACTTGAAGTGCAGCCCTAGCTTCGGACACAGCCCTGGCAAGCACAGCACAAGAGCTGAGTCTGGCGGTGGGCAATAACGGAAAGCCAGTGGCAAAGCTGCTCTGAACGCAGCTCTGACCCAGGCTGGCAGAGCCACTCAGAGTGCAGCTGAGTGGTGGGAGGTGGGGGAGAGCCAGGGTTGTGCTCTGAGCAGCTCTGCCAGCCCAGCGGCAGGAGGCAGTGGAAGAGCCAGTGGCAAAGCCACTCCAAGCACAGCCCTGGCTAGTGGCTCTCCCCCACCTCTGGGCTGGGCTCACCAGAGCTTCTTTCAGAACCAGGGCTGCACTCTGAGCAGCTCTGCCAGCTCCACGCAGCTCAGCCCAGTAGCGGAGCTGCTCCGAGTGCCTCACGGAGCTGAGCCTGGCGGCAGGAGGCAGGGGAGAGCCACTGGCCAAGGCTGTACTTGGAGCCAGGGCTACGCTCAGAGCAGCTCCGCTGCCAAGCTGGGCTCCATAGGGCTGGCAGAGCTGCTCAGAGTGCAGCCCTGGCTCTCCCCTACCTCCCACCACTGGGCTGCTTTGAAACTTGAAACGTTTCGAGTGCCCTCATTTTGTTTTGAAGCCTTTTGTTTCATTTTGATTTCGCTGTTTCAAGCTCGAAATGCATCAAAAACAGCTTCGAAATGAAACACCTGTCGAAATTTCGCACAGCCCTAATTCTTACCTATGAATACCTAATAAATATTATCGAATACTGACATTGTGCCCAAGTACACCCAGCCTCTAACCAAAGAGTTAGCAAATTTTAATCTTAGATTTTACAGTTCCAAGCCAAATATGCACTTCACAGAGCATTCTTTCATTTGCAAATGTGTACAGAGCCACTCCCATTCGCATCAAGCCTACAACTGTTGACTTCAATCCAGCAACTGCCTCTCACACACATTTCTAATGCCTCCCACCACCAGGAAATTGAAGGAATCAACTGAGCTGTACTTGTCTGATATGAGTCATTAGCAAGCCACTCCTTATTCAAAAGGCTTAGTTTTTTTTCACAGTATGACTGCAAGCACATCTCATTTTAGCAGGGTAGCCAACAGTTTGAGAACACAGACAGCAACATACCTAGTTGAATCAAACCCAGTGATGTCAAACTCACCGGCACCCCTAGGCTGGATCCAGGCTCCAAGAAGCCTCCCAGGCTAGATACAGACCTGGGAACAGCAGAAGGGTTAACACATCAATCACTCATCCCTTGCCACTGACACATGTATTCACTGGGGACCAGAAAGAGAATTCTGCTCATCCCACTCACAAATTTCTGGTCCCTGTACCAGTCCCACAGGCCAGGTGAAACTGTTCCATCCCATGGGCTGTACAGTTGATACTGCTGGTCTAGCCAAATTATGCTGCATACAGATGACTGGCCCACAGTTTCTTTGTGATGGAACTTTAGTTATTCTGTTCACAAAGAACTTTTTTAAACAGAAAAATACATGTTTTTACATAAATAATTGTATCCTAATTTTTCTCTCCCAAAGGGAGAAAGAACACTGCCCTGCTAATACGGGGATCTGATCATTTTTTTCTTTAATCTTCATTAAATAGAAACATGTCTGTCTCTAAGATCTTTTTTCAAAAATTAAACAATGTAAGCTGCATAACATTTGATACTGCTTTTGATTTTATAAGGTTTACAAGTCTAATTGAAATGTTGTGACTGGTATTGGGTTAACTGTAACATCCTTGTTACTTTTACCTATAGTCAGTACAGCTTTTTGCATCTGACTGAACTGCTACACAGATGTTGGTAAAATATTCCCACATAACAACAGTTCCCTAGGCTGCTTCTTGGAGATTTTGTCACTGCGGCCAGTGCATATCAGCTGTGAACTATGTACCAGCCCTGGCTGGAGATAAAGCAAACATTATCTGTCTAGCAAGTATAAAGAATGCGGAAGCCCCATCATTAAAAAAAAAATAAGGATCATATTTGTGGGAGTCCAGCAGGAAAAATAATCCAGCAGGGCAACCATCATGGATTCACAGCAGGTAGATCATGCCCGACTAATCTTGCTTCTTTTTATGACCAGGTCACAAAACGCTTAGACGCAGGAGCAGAGGTGGATGTTGTTTACTTGGATTTCAGGAAGGCCTTTGATACAGTATGTCATCCCATTCTCATAAATACATTAAGAGGCTGTGACTTAGATAATTACACCATCTGGAGGGTGGCAAATTGGCTTGGGAGTTGAACACAGAGAGTGGTGGCGTACAGGTCGTTACCTACCTGGAAGGATGTGGGCAGCGGGGTCCCGCAGGGTTCGATTCCTGGACCTGTACTCTTCGATGTCTTCATCAGTGACATGGATGGGAGCATGAAATGTACTCTAAGTTTGCAGATAATACTAAATTGTGGGGTGAAGTACTTAACCCTCCCACCAGAGAGTAGGGAATGCTTGCAGGTGGACCTAGACAGGCTGGTAATGTGGGCAGAACACAACAGATTGCAGCTCAACAAGGACAAATGCAGAGTGCAGCACCTACGGCATAAAAATATCCAGCACACTTACTGGCTAGGGACTAACTCTCTCAGGAGCACAGAAGTGGAAAGGAATCTTGGAATCATAGACTCCAAGATGAACATGAGTCATTAGTGTAACAAAATCAAAGCTAACCGCACTCCAACATGCATTAGCAGATGCACGATGAATAGATCCAAAGAGGTGATACTTCCCCTCTATGCGGCACTGGTCAGACCACAGTCGGAGTATTGCATCCAGTTTTGGATGCCGTACTTTAAGAAGGATGTGGATAACCTTGAGAGGGTCCAGAGGGCCACACATATGGTTAAGGGTTTGCAAACTAAGCCCTATGAGGAGAAATTAAGGGAACTGAATCTCTTCAGCCTCCTCAAGAGAAGGCTGAGAGGTGATCTTGTGGCTGCCTACAAATTCATTAGGGGAATGCAGCAAGGGATCGGAGATGCTCTGTTCACCAGGGTGCCCCTTGGGGTAACTAGGAACGATGGTCATGAACTGACAGAGAACAGATTTTGGCTGGACATCAGGAAGAACTTCTTCATGGTAAGAGTAGCCAATATTTGGAATGGGCTTCCAAAGGAAGTGGTGTTCTCCCCTACCTTGGGTCTCTTTAAGAGAAGGCTGGATAGGCATCCGGCTCATGTCATCTGACCCTGGCACTCTTTCCTGCCCAGGGCAGGGGGCTGGACTTGATGATCTGCTGAGGTCCCTCCGACCATAGCATCTATGAATCTACAACTACCTTTCCACCATTCCTGAAGTATTCACAGATGTAAAATAAAGAAAGAAAGAAAGAAAGAAAGCACTTAACTGGGTACTTAGATGTAAAAAAAATATAAAATAAAAAAAATAATAATAAGATGCTCTTAAACTCCATGCACCCTTGCACCAAGCTTAGCACATGCCCAGAAGAGGCATTGCGTTAGTTAGACCCAGCTCACCCAATATCTGTATAGATCAGGCACTCTAGCACAGCATTTTTAGTTCAATCAGCTATTATATAAAAGCACCAAAAAGTCCTGCTGAAGCACCTGTTCTATACAGGCACTGCGGAGCCAAGTCTTACTAATGCACAGCTTCTTCCACTAAAGCGCCATTTTTTGTTGCTTTTTTTTTTTTTTTTTTAATTCCACATGTCAGCAACCTAAGAGGTTAGTGAACTCATAACAGGAATTGGGACCCTGCTTCTGACTCCAGAAGTCACCTCTTCTATCTCAGGATCATCCCAGTGGGTTGCCTACACTCTTCTTTCAACAGAGCTGCTTGATACCCATTATGTTAATTATTTAGTAAAACAGTAGCATTTTCAAACCGCTAGAATGAAAAATCAGTAATAATATAAACTGTTTAAACTATATTTTTAAATGTTTTATTTATATAAAACTAACTAAGTAGTTCTTGTCATCCTTCTAACTAACCAAAAGATGTACTGAATTTAGTACAAGGGAAAAAAGAGTTAGTTGGTATCTGCTTAAACGAGGCTTTTCATGTGGTTTAAAATCATGAGTTAAATCAATTAACCCTGCACATTGTCAGCAAAATTGGAACAAGCCAGTTTGTCAGAGGCATTACTAAGCACTGGCATAGGGAAGGGGTAGGCAACGTTTTTTGGCTTGGAGTGCTGAAAAAAAACACTATATCTACCTTGGACGGTGTCAGAGTACTGGCATGCCAGAAAAACAAAATGGGGGACATGAGAGGTACATGGCAGAATGCACCGCATATTACTGTATTTAATAATCATAAATGTTGCCTCTGTTGTTATGTGTTCCTTGGGAAGGAACAAGATTTGGATTCCTTGTTGTTGTGCATCTTCCTCCACCCCACTGCTTCCCTACCCGCATGTTGTAGTGAGAGAGAGACAGAAAAGAGGGAAATAAGAGAAAAAAGGAGAGAGAGAGAAAGACGAGAAGAGAAAAAGGAGAGCAGAGACCCAGACACATACGTACACAGAACCACGTGAACAAACAGAGAACCAGAACACACCCAGAACAGACACATGCACACATACATCCAGAACCAGACACATGTGCACACACAGAACCAGACGTGCAGGCGAACAGAGCCAGGCTGCTGGGCCACCAGACAATGTCTGACCCAACAATGCCCTGGGCCCGCTGGAGCCTCTTTGCTTCACCGGGGAACCAGCCCCCGGGCTGGAGCATGGCCGGCTGAGGCCCCATCCTGCCTATCAGCCCAACTACCCACCAGCCTGCACTGCTAAGGCCCTACGCTGGCAGGACCATTCAGGATATCTAAACCATTATCCCGAGCAAGAGCACACGATGGTGCATCCCCACCACAGTCCCTCCACCCTAGTGCTAAGGCAGTGGGCGTAGGGGGGCATCAAGGAGTGTTTTCCCCCAGGAAAGCAAACTAGACTGGCTCTGGACTGACAGTGCTGCATATGTGTAACAGCCCACTGGGTCCAGAGCACTACTCTGGGGTCAGGCCAGTGCAGCAGGAGATGGGAGAGCTGAGCTGGAGCCAGGAAAATCTGTTCTTGCACCCAGAAGGGACTGAGGCAGTAAGCCAGAGCCTCTTCATGGGCTCCTGGGGCATGACCCCCCCCCACCCCAAGACCCTGGCCCCAGGGAATGAATCCTACCCTCACCGTAAGCTGCAATGCACAGAGGCACAGGGTACTTGCCCATGGCCATGCAGGATGGCAGTGGCAGAGCTGGGGCACCTGGTCTGGGGTCCCAGTAGGAGACTGGAGCAGCCCCAAGCAGTACTGTCCCATAAGCAGCAGCCACGTGGCTCTGCCCAGCATCTCAGAGCTCAGGTCCTGAGGAGGGAAGCTCCCTCCTTCCAAAGGTGATGTGCAGAGGCCAGATCACCTCAGATCCAGTTCCCAGCACGCTGGTTCTCTGGAGGGGCTGGATCTGGAGCTCTGGAGTGCCCAAGCTGCTCAAAGCCTTGAAAACATGCCCCTGCCCCAGGCTCACAGCTGTGAGCCCACAAGCTTTGGGACTAGAACCGACCAAATAAGCTCTGGAATAAGGTTCCTGGGCTCTGGGCAGCTGCAGCTGGAAGGCTGCAAACAGCTGCGCCAGGGTCCAGAGCCCAGTCATCAGCTCTGTACGGGTGCTTGCATGCATGCCTTGGAGCGGATGGTGGGGGAGGGACCTGAGGCAGCGCAACCCCGGTCTCTCCCCCACTCCTGGCACACAGACAGCCCTCCTGCTGTCTGCTCTGAGGTGCACGTGCAGTTGCCACCAGCACGGAGCCGATGCCGGAGCTGTGGAGCCCAGCACAGCTGTTTGCAGCCTGCCTGCTCCTTGCTGCAACTGCCCAGAGCCTAGGCTGGCTACAAACAGCTGCACCAGGCTCCAGAGCCCTGTTGGCAGCGGAGGAGAGATGGGGATTGCGCTGCCTCAGGCCCCTCCCCCACCATCTGCTCCAAGGCGCGCATGCATGCATTGGTACAAAGCCGATGACTGGACTCCAGAGCCCGGCGCAGCTGTTTGCAGCCTCCTGGCAGCAGCCAGCCCCAGCTCTCTGTAGCTGCTGCCAATCATGAAGCAGCCTGGGCTCTGTGGCTGGCAGCAGCTACCCAGAGCTGGGGCTGGCTGTGCCGTGCCAAGCAAAATGGCCTTGTGTGCCATGCTGGGCACGTGTGCTGGGGGTTGCCAACCCCTGGCATAGAGTGTTTTTTTAAACAGATTTAAAATTTTATTACAAAATGTTTAAATTACTTACATGGCTTTGAAGAGCTGAAAAAGAATATAGGATCCTATTCATAGCAGCAACCTAAGTGCATAGTTGGTATATGCTGATGCCATACCTAGACCTTGATGCAACTGAACCAAGGCTCAGGGAGATGGGCAGAAGCAGGAATATGGCTCTCTCAGCTAGACTCCCTATGTAACAGAGTCAAAATACCTCAAGTAGCTTTTATTAAAGAAAACAATATTGTAGGCCTGTAATCTGACCTCTAGGGGAGATTAAGGCCCCTGCCAGATGTGCAGGTAAAGACATGAGGACAACTTAGACATGATCCACACAACTCTGCTTCCTACCATGCCACATGTGCATGGCAGGAGGCATGATTGTCGGATCAACCATCAGATCCTATCCCACCTTACTGCTAGTGCAGGAGGAGCCTGGGACAGTCATGATCCTTCACCAGCAAGTAACAGGCTCTCACAGCTGGAAGCTACCTCACACCACACACAGACTGCGAGCCTCATCAGCTGTTAGCTCCATCTCAGGAAAGCATGGCGTGCCTCTGCAGCTTGTAGCCCCATCAGCTGATCCAGACTCTTAGCTGTGGGAACTCATGGTATTCCTCCATAGCTGGGAGCTGCACAAGCCAACAGAGCTCCCAGCCACAGGTAAATCACGTCTTAAGTGTAACATGTGCCAGAGGCCTAGGGGACAAGGACACACGGTCTTACCTACCTATAACTTTATTGTTGAAAAAATTAAGGCTTTCATTGTCCATCACTAAACCATGTAAAGGATCACTATGTTTTCATTAAATGACCTAAAACCATGTTAAGGTTAACATTTCTGTGCAACAGATGCAACAAGCTAGTTATGTTTTAGGACATAGTTGTATCGTGTTTCTTTGAGCACTTTATCTTTTTAGCCAAGTGAACAAGTTATTTTTAGTCCTATTTTGAAAAATATTTACAGGAAGCTAACAAACATACAGAAAGTGTCATTGTCAGAACTAGATAAAGCATTACAAGCATGAAGCACTGAGTGCTATGGACGTTTAGCTGTGTCTCTAACCATTTAGACTTCAGCCAACCACCATCTAATACATAATTCAGAGCCTTGGAGTAAAGATATTTCTATATACCATAGCACAAACTTATTTGGAGCAGGCAAAGTACAGGAGATTATGTACATGAAAAAGTAAAAGCCACAAAAAAAAAAATAATTTCAAGTAATTTAATCCTTTCCTCTAGTTTGGAATGAGCTGAGCTATTATAAGCTGCCAGCTGACTCTTGGAATTTTAGCAGTTGAGCCGAGACTTCTGCCTACTACACAAAGCTACAAAGTCTGTCGCTATAGCAGAAGAGCAACTCAGTGTTTTCTTCCATTTTCTAAACTCATTTCTCCTGCAAAGTTCCAGAAGTTTACTCACTCTCTGCAATTCTTCTCAGCCACTTCAACTTCCGCTCAAAATATTTGGCAAAGTTTAACCTATCATGTTACTCTATGTTGATGACCAGGGATCAGTTTTCCGTTCCCCACAGAAAAAAAATCACGGAAGTTCCCTTTTGACAAAGAAAAATGTGGATTTTTCATTTTAACAGAGAAACATGTGGACTTTCTACTTCTACGTTTGCGAAAAGCTCTCTGCAGACTGGCAGAGTTCTAGCCTCCAAGAGGCTGGAGGGAGCAGAAGGAAGGTGGTTAGGTAGGGGACACCATGTAGACACGCACAAGGCTGCCAGGCCGCCTGGACAGCAGCTCCCTACAGGTAAATTTGTGTGGTGGGGAGGATTAACACCCCCATAGGAAGGGAGGGTGGAAGGTGGGCAGGGCTAGGGCTACTGCCCATTTGGGGCAGTGAATGGGGTTTGGGGCCCAGGGCTAGAATGTGTGACCATAAGACCCAGGCAGGGAGTGGGACAGAGCTATGGGTGGCTTGTCCAGGATGTAGTGGGGGGCTGGCTTCCTGCTGCTGTTTGCACTCCTGGGGGGGGGGTATGGGGAGGCACTTGCCCCATATGTGTGCAAGGCAGGGCCGAGCTGCCTACTGCAGGCTCGGGCTCTCTGCCCTGTTGCTTTCCCTGCAGGGCCTCCATGTCCCAGTGGGTGGGACCTAGCATGACAAAGCAAAAGCAGGGTCAGGCAGTGAAGCTCCTTGCCTCTACAAGTCCCACACTGCTCTGGCAAGGTTATCCCCTGCCCAACCAGCAGCAGTGGGGGTGATAGCATGGAGTTGTGCCTCTCACTGCTGTCAGGTGCGCAGGGGGCACCTCACCAAGGTAGTGCACAGCTTCCTGTGGCAACACCAAACTTCCCCACCCAGCCCTGCGCTGCTCTGCTCTGCCCTGCCATGTTGGGTCCCACCTGTTGGGCTGCAAAGGCCCCAGAGGGAAGGCAGTCAAGTGGGAAAAGTAAGCCAGCAGTGGAGAGCCCACCCCTACCTCCCCCAAAGGCTCCGCTTCAGCCATGCCACCCGCAAGGGAGCCAGGCTTCACACTCCGCTCTCCTGCAGCAGCTCCTGCCTCACATTGGCAGCACCCAGGGCTTGGACGCTGCTGCAGAAAGCTGCGGACCCAGGTCCATGGCCCATAGCCACTGCAGCTGGAAAAGTTACGCTAGACTTCTTTTAACTAACTATCTATGAAAATGTTCTTCAAGGAATTTATCTTTCCATGTTGACTCAATTACAAATCTCTTTACTTGAATAATCTCTCAAGCAACTAGGCCAGGGACAGGCAATTATTTCAGGCAGAAGACCACTTACTGAGTTTTGGCAAGCCATCAAGGGCCACATGACAGGCAGCCGGGGCAGATAAGTATTAATTTTATAAATGTTTTAGGGGCCCCGCAGACCAGATAGAATGACCTGCCAGGCCACATCCAACCCGCAGGCCGCATTTTGCCCACCCCTGAACTAGGCTGATTGATACAAGGTCTTCTGTCTGTAATAAGTGATATTATTAGCTATATTCAATGCCATTTATAGGAAAGGATGTTAAGCCATTTAAACTACACCAGCCATGGGCTGTTATGTTAACACTGCCTCTATCCCCTGCAACCCAAAGAAAAACGTTTTTCAAACCT
>NW_017728886.1:127791771-127794826 GCF_001723895.1 Crocodylus porosus | reverse complement strand
GAGGAAGGTTGTTTGTTTTTAAGGCAGACTAGAAGGCAAGTTAAGAATGATAGTGTTGCCAATATACTCCAATCACCTGAGTGACCCATCTGATCTTAATCTTGGGTTCAATAATTTTACCTCATGTTCAAAAGACAATGGAATATTTCTGAAATGAAGTGAGGCTCAAGAGAGGCTGTACCAAAGTAATGCCATATTGGCAACGACCCCACTCCAGAATTGTGCCATTGGGGGGGCACTGAGAACACAGATAGATAATGTTTTATCTTTCATTAGTCAGCAAACCATCAAGACACTTTTAGACCCCTGCCAGATGTAAAGGTCAAGGCAGGAGAGGATCTGATTTGCAATCTACACAATTGCGTTTCCCGCCATGCCACACATGGCAGTGTAGTTGTGGAATCATGATCCGGGGCTCCCTCTGCACCACAGTAGCAAGCTCCTGTGGCTGGGAGCCTGGATCAGCTGACAGAACTCTGGTGCATGGTGCACCACTAAGGCTGGGAGCCTAATCAACTGCAGGCGCCCAGTCTCAGGGGCCCATGGTATACTCCTGCAGCTGGGAGTCCCATTAGCTAATAGAGCTCAAGCCACTGGAGTGGATGGTATGATCCCACAGCTGGGAGCCCCATCAACTGACGGGGCTCCCAGCCTTTGGGTGTATCTGGCCACATATTCAATTAATGGCATCATAGGAACTAGCCACAAAGTTGTTACACATTTTGTGGAATAAATGTGGTTTCTTCCTTGGTTTACGATACTATTAACGCATGGCCAGGACACAACTTAAGACATGATTAACTGGTCAATTATATCTCAAATGTAATGTGTGGCAGGGACTTCCAAAACTGTGCTTGTTACATTAACTCATCTGTCATCCTGCAATTGAACAACTGTTATACCTGTTAAACCTTAAATTCTTTTTTCCCCAAAAAACTCGAGCTAATGTAGAACACATGGGACCAAGTAAGTAGTCAGTGCTCTCAAAATATTACACCAACAACCTATTTACTTGTTTCTAAGGAACACTGGGAATTAGATTCATCTTAACCCCATATTTGTAACCAGTGATCCACCTACCCAAGTAACCTGCTGAATATATGTATAATGCTCCATTTTAATGGAAACATACACCATTGACCACCATTGTACGATCACCTATCTGATCTGAAAGTACAAAGACCCAGCTTCTTACTTCATCTTCTATTCTTTTTATTTTCCTTCTCACTAGGTAACCTTCCCATTTTCTCTCTGCCTTTCTCATCGCATTATCCTGGTAAGAGCAGTAAAAGCTTGGTTCTTAAGTGGATAATTTGCCATCTCCAGGCATCTGAAAGAGATCCTCTCACAAAAGGAGGAAATCAACATGAGCAGCTCTCTATAAACACTTTAGCAAGCCCAAGTACAATCCATTACTTTTGTACAAATAGACTGTTCCTTGACCCAACTGTATTAGGCATTTCACCTTCATTCATCCTTTGTGACCTGTGCTTTTCATCTCAGAAATAGGAGATGGTTTATATCTGTTGCTGACTGTTTCAAAGACTGATAAGTCAATCTACTTCCTAAACTTAGACCTGGATAAATTTTCCACCTTCAGCACTTCAATAAAGTGATATGCTAACTTTGCCCACCCATTCATTTCTTTCTTTTAATTTATATTGTTCTTCAACCAATAGAAACTAACTTAATTAAAAGCTAATGTGATAATTACCCCAAAAGAAACAGCAATATCTATTCATAGTGATATTAGCACAGCTGGGGGGGGCAGGGAGGGGGCTGTATGTTTTGTTTTTTTAACTTGGAAGAATACTCAAGGCAATCCAGTAGAATCAGTTTTTCATCATCTTCCCTATCTCAACTATGTATAAATGGAAGTTTTTACATTAAAACTTACACTTCTGGCCTACATAGGTCAAATAAGGCTAAAGAGTTTTTTATTAAAAGAGTAACATTTCTGAAGGGTTTAAGTGTTAGCATCATTAACATGGTACTGAAAAGTCAAATCCAACCTTCCTAGCCTAGGGACAGAAATTACACATAAACCAGTACAAGTGATCAGAAACTGGTTCAAATTTGTAACACAACAGAAGCTTATCACACTTAAACAGCTTTAAAAATGGGCAAAACCAGTTTAAGATAAACCTGGATGGATGTAGTATCAGACTTAACTTGAATCTGAAGGGGATATAGGATGGAAATTCAATAAACTGATTTACCCCAAATCATTTAACTCACAATCCTCCCCCCAGCATCCCAGGATGCTTTGCACCTCCCCTGCAGCTTGCCACATGCCCTCCCCACCCCTCCTAGCAAGGTGGGCAAGCTACCCTTGGCCCAAAATGTCTGCTCTAGCTGAGCAGGGAAGTGTGCTCCAAAGCCCCCTAGCTTTTGGTTTGGGCTACTGCAACCAACATGGACTCATTAGAGGCAGGTCCCATCAGACCAACCTGGTGGATTTTCTATGACCAGGTCACAAAATCCTTAGATGCAGGGGTAGCAGTGGACGTAGGCTTTCTGGACTTTAGGAAGGCCTTCGGCACTGTCTCTCACCCCATTCTCATTAAAAAACTAGGGGACTGTGGCATCAACACCTACACAGTCAAATGGGTCACGAACTGGCTGGAGGGCCACACCTAGAGAGTGGTGGTGGATGTGTCTTCTTTGACCTGGAGGGATGTGGGCAGTGGGGTCCCCCAGGGCTTGGTCCTTGGACCCGCACTGTTCAACATCTTCATCAGTGACTTGGACGAGAGTGGTGGTGGATGGGTCTTTTTTGACCTGGAGGGATGTGGGCAGTGGGGTCCCCCAGGGCTTGGTCCTTGGACCCGCACTGTTCAACATCTTCATCAGTGACTTGGACGAGGAGGTAAAAGCACCCTGATCAAATTCGCAGATGACACTAAGAGGTGGGGGGAAGTAGGCATGCTAGAAGAGAGGAATAAGCTACAATCAGATCTAGACAGGTTACAGGGGTGGGCGGATGAGAACAGGATGGGATTCAACACTGACAAGTGCAAGGTGATGCACCTGGGGAGGAAGAACCAGCAGCATA
>NW_017728886.1:127781128-127791671 GCF_001723895.1 Crocodylus porosus | reverse complement strand
GTACTGCGTCCAGTTCTGGGTGACGCACTTCAGGAAGGATGTGGACAACATGGAGAGGGTCCAGAGGAGGGCCACAGTCCCTGTTCCCCCTAGCACTACCAGGAGTGACTAGAAACAATGGTCACAAGCTGGCAGAGGGTAGATTCAGACTAGACATCAGGAGGCGTTACTTCACAGTCAGGGCGGCTAGGATCTAGAACCAACTTCCAAGAACTGGTGCTGGCTCCTACCATGGGGGTCTTTAAGAGGAGGCTAGATGAACACCTTTCTTACTTATGTTCATATACTCCCCTAAAAATGACAATATTTGGGTGAGATAAAGAAGATTCTTCAATGATTAACAGGCACACAATAACTGGGGTTATTGTCCATTGGGGAATTTTTAAAGATTTTATTTGGGATTACTTGGGAGTCTCCTTGAGGATTTCACAAAGTTCCTGTCAGATTTCACTCCTGGAAAAGTGAGAAAAAAAGATGTACTATTTCTTGAATGGTGACCATTCTCTATCAAATAACTAGACTTCTTTCTACACACACACACACACACACACACACACCCCTCTGTAGATGGAATAAATTAGTCTTATTTTCTGGGCCTTTAAACACATTCTAGACTGGTATCATCATTAAGTTATTCCTTCCTTTTTAACCAAACTATTTTGGCAGCATTTCAGTACATGATTCAGACTTTCAAATATGTTGCATTACTCAAGGGATACATTAAAGAATCAGTATCAGAGTAAATTAGGAACATCTTTAAAATATTTCCAGAAAAGTTACCATTACTGATGGAAACAGGTCATTTTCAGGCTATCTACTTCCTACAAATTAGATAACACACTAGCCAACATTAGACATTCTAGAAAAAAATAGGGGAAACACTATTGTTGTTTTGATGTGCACAAGAAACTGTTTTTTGCATTCTTTTTTAGTCCTTATTTTGAAGTGCTACCATCCCAATTCTGCCAGTAATTTATGTTCCAAGAGAAAGAAACATTTAATGATTCCATTTCTAACTATTTTAGAGACAGCTGACAGGAGCAATTTACCCATCCCTCTTCTTATTTACCCATATGCCATTTACCCTTCCCCTCTCCTGCCTCTGCTACAACAATTAATTGTTCCTTTACAATGTAGCATTCTTCCCTCTGTCAAAGGCTTCCATCTTCAGTTATCTAACCTCAGCATTCTGAAGTGCATGAAAAAAACTGCAATCATAATTACAAGCTTTATGTTGTAGGCCTGTGAGAGGGAGCAACAGAGAAGCCCCGACAGGTGGACATGGTGATGCAGCAGGGAAGCCATGCACCGGACAACACAGAGGTCCTGTGTCCCACCACAGCTATACCACGTTTTACAAGCCAGTGCTCCCTCCGGTTGAAGGAGGGAGCCCACAGCTAGAGATTTCAAGCCCTGGCAAAAGACGGCAAGGGGGGGAACATCGGAGGACTGGAGAAAAGAGTACGCTCAAGCTTATTGCTGACCAAAGCACGCTCAAGCTTATTGCTGCTGAGTGAAGGGACAATTGACCACACAATTCTAGTGAATTCTCCTTTTCTTTTTTGTTATTTTCATGTCCCTTGGCAGACAGCTGGGAAGAGGCCAGGGCCACAGAAGCCATGCCCAGCAAAGAAAGTACTGGGCCCAGGAGGGGCTGAAGGGGACATTCCTGTTATCTTCTACTGTTTCATAGATTTCATAGACATTAGGGCTGGAAGGGTCCTTGGAAGATCATTGAGTCTAGCCCCCCCGCCCAAAGGGCAAGAAGTCAGCTGGGGTCACAGGATCCCAGCAAGATAAGCATCCAATTTGCTCCTGAAGTTCAATGTAGGTGCTTGAACCAACCCCGATGGCAGGCTGTTCCAGACCTTGGGGGCTTGGACAGTAAAGAAATGCTTCCTTATGTCCAGCCTGAAACCGTCTCGCAGTAGTTTGTGACCGTTTGACCTTGTCATCCCTTGGGGCGCTCTGGTGAACAAACCTTCCCCCAGATCCTGGTGGTCACCCCTGGTAAACTTACAGGTGGCCATCAGATCACCCCTGAGCCTGCGCTTTTCCAGGCTAAAGAGTCCCATGGCTCTCAGCCTCTCATCATAAGGTCTGTTTTCCTGACCTCTGATCATGCGCATGGCTCTCCTCTGCACTCTCTCAAGCTTCTCCACATCTTTTTTGAATTGTGGAGCCCAAAACTGGATGCAGTACTCCAGCTGCGGCCTCACCAAGGCCGAGTACAAAGGGAGAATGACATCCCGGGATTTGCTTGAGAAGCATCTATGGATGCAAGCCAGCGTTTTGGTCGCTTTAGTAGCCGCAGCATCGCATTGCAGGCTCATGTTCATCTTGTGGTCAATGATGACCCCCAAGTCTCTTTCTTCTGTAGTGCTACCCAGCGTAGCACTGCCGAGCTTATAAGGATGCTGCAGGTTTTTCTTCCCAAGGTGGAGAACCTTGCATTTTTCGCTGTTAAACACCATCAGGTACTTGTCCGCCCATTTGCTGAGCCTGTCCAGGTCAGCCTGGATCACTTGCCTGTCTTCTGGCATGGACGCTTTGCCCCAAAGTTTGGTGTCATCAGGAATTTGGCCAGTCCGCTCCTGACTCCAGTGTCCACATCATTAATGAAGATGTTGAACAATATGGGTCCACAGACAGAGCCTTGGGGGATCCCACTGATCACAGGACACCATGATGAGTGATGGTTGTAAGCCTCTCCTGTACCCTTCAGAGGACTTTCAAGACTTACATGTGGGACTAAAGAGTGGCCCTGCTCTCACAGCATAAAGAACAAAAAAGTGGATGTCAAAGGATGTTGATGTGTTCCTTCGACGGAGCCCAATTGGGATTTTCCCCATTTTCTTTTGTCTTATTCTCATTTATTTTTTCCTTGGACATTATTGCTATAGCCAGTGTCAAGCACTAGCGAGTTGGGTTCTATAGCCACCTATTGCCAGCCATGGGTAGCTGGCTAGGAAGAGACCAAGTCGGATAGGTTTTGTTTGTCTTGTTTTGTTTGCGGGGGGTGGGGGAGGCTACAGAGCCTAGGAGGGCTGTGGTAACAGAACCAGACTTAAACTCCACTCAGTGGATGCCCTGTTGACCAGGACCACAGCACCAACAGGTGGCCAAGAATAGCGCTGTGGTGTGGTATGGGCAAATGTGTAGGGGATGGAGGAACACCCCTAGAGGACCTTATGGCAGGACATAGGGACTGAGCCTGTCTGTATATTCCGACTCCCAAGTAACTAAATCAAGCCATGGCAGGAGAGAGAGATTGCAGTACATCAGAAATTATGAATAGATACATCCCTGGGTTGCTTTCCCAATGGCACAGCCAGATCAAACGCGAAGGAGGTAGCCATACTGGGTGACACCCTAACAGCCTGAAATAAAGCATTATTTATTAAGCTTGGGAAATACCTCTACAAGATTTGAGGAATTGTTAAAGAGCCTTTAAATGCATAGCTAGTGTTGCACTCCAATTCAGTCATGTAGACCTATTTCTTTAACAGATCCAAACAACAGCTCTTTTTCCACATCTCTCAGAGGAATGTGTTGTGTTTAGGTACATCCTATTGTATAATATACGACAGCCATCTCTTACAGCTCAATTACATCAACTACCATCACAAAAACAATTTTCTGACATGACTTCCCTTTCATGAATGCATCGCACATGCTAGCAATTTATCAGAGGCCTATAAACTTTGGTGTCCTAATACATGACAGAACTACATTCAAGGCAGCTGCTCGTACTGAGCCATCTCTACCTACATTAAAACGCAGAAGTCTTGAGAGGTTAAAATACCTGCTGTGTGCAAGTCATTCTCTATAATACAATGTATCCACTCAATTCCCTCTGCTCTGCTCTTAGAAGCCTGGTAGTCAATCACTCACCAGGATGTATTAGTTATTTATGGTTTTCCAGGACAGCTGTTACCAGTTTCACTAGAGTTTTGCCATCATCTTCATTACTCAAGCGTGGCTACATTCATGCTGCAAATTCCTGTGCTATTTTAAAACGGTTATTTCTTCCCATGCTTTCCCCGCACCGATCCCATGCTTCTTCCCATGCTTTCCCCACACTATGTTTCGCAACATTATCCTGCCTTTGAACTGCTTTCACCCTTTATGTTTCAGCAAGAAAAGATCTGATAGTGTGTTGGGACTTTGCACATTGTTTTTTGCAAGCCAAAATCTTTATACCTACAGTCCAATCCAACCCAATTCAAACATCTGCAAAGGACGAGACCATCATGACATTTAAAGGCAGACTTAGATTCATTATGCTTGGTTCAGAAGAGTGGTGAAACAGTTGCACAATCCACATTAGCCAGGGCAGCAATGCACAGTTCACAAAAAACTTTAACAGGAGGACCTACTCCACAACGTAAAACTAGTTCTATAAATAAGCAACTGTGCCTCCCACATCTGAATTCTATTTGATATTTTACAGATTGTAACCTAACATCTTGTAGGCATCCTGAAGTGAAAGCACTGTTTGCTGACCAATCAACAGCATCATTAGTTGTCACACTAATTAAGCACTATGGTCAGTATCACAGTCACCATATTAATAATATACTATATTTACTCAAATCCAAGTTGACCCTAAATTTAAGATTATTCCCTCAGTAATTAGATTCTAATTTATAAAGCATGTATAAACTTGTTTTTGTTTTCCACTTTTAGAATCTAATTATCATAGTGTTAGAAATATTATTAGAAACGCATAATGAATAGAGTGTTGTTAGAACTACACAGTTTGCATCTCGTACCTGATAAGAAGAAACACCACCAAGGACATTCCTCGCCCCCCCCCCTTTGGCCAATTTGCTAGTTTTTCTTATACTAAATCACTCCCTTTTCTTCTCCCCCTGACAATTCACATGCAGATTACAGAAGCTGCAATCCAACTGACTGTGTCCTTGAAAGGGGGGGGATTTCAACTCTTGGTGACCTAGAGAGCTTTCTGAGCGTGCGTAATTAGCCGATGCATATATGCCTATCCGCCCCACATACTTAAGTAGTTAATTATAATGCACATGCGACGGATGACGTGACGTAATCACATGTATGTTTGTATGAACCGGAAATGAGTTGTAAGAGTTCCTGTTTCTGCACACGTGCCCAGGAGGAAAGAGATAAAAGCCAGCTAAGAGCTTTCCTTGGTGGCAGAGTAATCTGAGATTTTCTGTCTCTGCTCTGACCCTATTTGCAAATACACCTTTTGTGCTGCTAATAGTGTGTGCCTGAGAATTATTTGCGAGTCTCCAAAAGAAACGAACCGCAATTTTTGCATCAATAGGACTGTCTTAAATCTCTCCCACTGCTATAGCAGGGAAAATAGTAGCTGGAAGGTAAGTTGGACCCCTTGGCCTTTGCCCCCTGACTTCTTTCCCTGCAGCCATCTTGCCCCCCCCAGCACCTCCTCGACACCCAGCTCCCTGAAGCCCCTGCCCCTCCTTCATACCCCCTTTACTGTCAGAAACTGCTTGAAGTCTGTTCCAGCACATTGAGGCTCAGCCTTTGAAAAGTCGCGCAGTATTGTCAGTCCTGCTGATTGGCCAAACATGCAATGCAGCAGTTTTGATGCTGCTGATTAGCAAGACAGCAGATAGAGCTTCTACGTGCTCCATGCCTGAGAAGGAATCCAATCCCAGCTGGAACCAAGCTACCCCTGACAGTGGGGTAAAGTGGGGGAGGAGGGTAGAAGGGGGGCAGAAGGTGCAGAGAGCAAGCAAAAGGCTGCTATGGGTCTGGGTCTGACCCTGACCTGGGCTCAAGGCAAGTCAGAGCCATAGCAGCCACTGCCCCCTCCCACTTCTGCTTGTATGCAAATCTAAGACAAGGAGCTTTTTCTCCTATGCTGACTGGGGGTAGGGGGGGACCTCATCTTAGATTCAAGTTAACACAGTAGTCAGACAGTAAAATGATTAGTACAGAATCTATAGCCAGTGAATAGAACTGTTTTTCTCATTATAGTGTAACAGGCTTACCTTTCAGAACTTGGGTTGAGTCCCAGGCTTGAGATTCTGCTGTTTTGATTGGTGGAGCCCATCCACCAATCAGGAGGCAGCAAGAGAAATAAAGTCATGCCCCTTTCCTGAGGGGAGGGAAAGAAGAGCTGCCCCGGGCCTGATTGAAGACTGCAGCATTCAGATCTGGAAGACTTCAGGGGCAGAGCCCTGGAGAGTATAAAAGGAGCTGCGTGCCCAACCCAAGGGAGATGTGTCAGGGACAGAGAAGAGAAAACAGCGGGGCTTAAAAGAGCTGCCCAGCAGGGTGAAACAATAGCTCAGGACGAGCCCCTGAAGACTTCTATCAGCACAGAGCAGCAGATGGCTCCAGCAGTTAGGATCTCAGTGTGCAGCACAGCGTCCCAACCCTAGGATCTGCATGAGGCAGCTCTGGTCTGCAACCTCTGGCATGCAGCCAGAGACATGGTGCACAGGCCAGTAATCTGTTCCAGTGCTAAAAATCCTTACAGTACATTCAGGATGGTCTTTTAGGATGCTGTGAGGGTTGTTCATATTGCAGGCACAAACCATTTCTAACAAAGGGTCTTAAATTACTAAGGTTGGTTAAAGATGCCAACATAAGGAGCATATACTTTGGCTACGAGACCCTAGGTCTTTGAGAGGTTCTAATGACAAGGTTGCAGAAATATCTGGGGGGGGAGGCTGGAGAACCCATCTCCAAGATGATCTTTAAAAAAAAAAAAGCTGCTCCCTGACACAGCTACAAAACGATTAAAAACACTTCAAGCTGCAAGAGCAGTGCCAGTACCCAAGAAATGACTTGATTCACAGCAGTGACTTCCCATCTACAACACTTCAAAAAACATAAGTGCCCTCACTGACATGTCCTTTCTCTAGGTTTTCCTTTTGACCAGGATTAGGGCAGTCTACCTTCTTTTTCCAGGCCCTAACAACTTCCTATGCCAACTGGTTTTGAAATTTAAACCCAAAAGCCAGCTTCTATCAAGGCTTGCTTGGGAAAAAGGCAAGTCAGAGCAATCTTTCTTCCACCAGTCCCTACAGACCCTTAAAGCATAGATCTTGCATTTAACTCAAGTGTTACATCCTAGTATAGAGCAGTCCTATATCCTGGAGCCAATTAGTCACACTATACTATAAAAATTCCCTGTCCAACTGCATGTTGGCATGTAGTTTAAATAAGATTACAGCCAACCAAAACCAAAAACCTGTAAGTCACTGTCACCAAAAGTGCCTTTACCTGAAGTTCACATTACATTTTTTTTGACATCCCTTAGAAACAACAAAATGGACACCAATTCTTATTCTAACTACAGCAATAGTGTAATTTTGTTATTTTATGGCGGCAATAAATGCTATATGAAGCAGATGGGGGTTTTTTTTGGCTGCTGTCAATTATTCATCTTCACACTCAGATATTCCATTATTTTACATATTGTAATCACTTCTTCCTTTGCTTTTTCTCTACTCATGTCATCTTGAAGCCTAATCTGTGGTCTGTAATTCCCTTTCACCACCCATTATTAATTTAAGAAGCTATCACCGTTCCTGGGAACCCACAAACTCCCACATTCATCATGCCATGATTTAAAACAAGACTCAACACTTCATTTTATAGTCTCTTCGTGGTGTTCCCTGACACCACACAGGTACCCCTGATCCTAGTTCTGTCAACAATTCGCGCTTCTATTGCCAATGCCTGGGAAAAGGATGAAGCCGCACAAAGTTATGGCATCCCTGAATTACAGTCACACACAAAATCCTTCTTAACAGAACCTTCAAATATTTTTTATTCTATTCCACTCTTCTATTATTTACCAACATACTACAGGGAAGCACCAAGACCTTTGCAATTTCTAGCCGTATCTGTTCTCATCTTGTTTTTACAAGTAGGCCTTTAATATGCAACCACGCAACTTACTATGCCACATCTTTATCCCTGCAGGACAATTAACAGCCAGTACCTCCAACTTAATATAACGGCATATGCAACCTAACAGAAACCAGTTTTACCCCCAGTGACAAATACTGTCCTCATTAATAGCTTTAGCATGCCATTCAATGTCACTTTCCAGAAATAGCTCATCCAGAATTCCTGCAGGGGACAAGATGACCTCTGAAGTCTCTTCCAAGATGACTTCCCAGATGACCTCTGTTGGGTTACGTTCATATACTGTGCAGCCACACATTAAACTTCTGATCATCTGAAGCAGGTTCTTTGTGCTTTCAGGAGTATTACTAGGAGGCTTGCTCCATGCATATGCAACTGATTGCTCTTGCAAAAGCAGTTCCCCCTTGAAACCTTATTTCTAACTATGTTGCCTGGAATCCTGTATTAGGAATAATCAAGACTGTGCTTAGTGGCATGAGCTATTAAGTCCACTTGCTAGTAGGAAATCAACCTGGGGCCAACCATTCTGAGCCATATACAACAGCCATAATTTGTTCCAGCTGAATTACTTGAGAAAGGATAACATTTAATATTATACAGCCTTTTTACTCATGAATTTGTTAATGAATACCCAGTTAAAATAAACCTTTAATAATAAACAGTACAAAGAAGTAGCACATTATCCAAATACAAGACAACTTTGAATTTAAGACAACCTCTCCCCAGGTAATTAAATGCTATATGTGGAAAATTATACATGTTATAATTTTCCACATACAGGATTTAATTATTGGAAGGCCACCTTAAATTATCCTCCCATCCCTTGCACCTGTCCCTCCCAGCCACTTAAGGCCTCACACTAGTCCCTGCCCCCCCCAACCCCACCGCCACTCCCCACTTACACAAGTCAAGTCCAGCCAGGGCCACATAGCACACAATGGCTCTGGTCTCAGCCTGCCAAGGCACCAGCAGAGGTGACAGCTCAAGCATTCAGCAGCTGCAGTTCCAGCCTCAGGTGAGGGCCAAAGCAGCCCCCCTGCCACTGGACAGTCACCCCCATGCACCCCCCTCACACCACAGTCTCCCCTGCACTACCCCCACCACATACTCCCTTCCCTGTGCTGGCCCTGGGCCACACACCATGCCGTTTCCCCTACACTCGCCCCACCACACAACCTCCCCTGCACTCTCCACATCACACAAGCCATTGAAGTTCCCCCCCTCCCCTGGTAAGGGTTTTTCTTACCCATGTTGAATGGGGTGGAGGTAGGGAGGCAGCACCTTAGTCATGGATTTGAGGCAAGGTACCTGCTCCTGAATATGTAGACTTGCTGCCAGCAGATGACCAATCTAGTGATGGCTACAGCTGTGTTTTAGAATTGTCCAATATCGACCCTAAAATTCAATTTTTAATATTTGAATTTTATATGTAGTAGGCACCAAGCAACAACTGCATACAAGAATGAATGCACACCAAAAGTCTATCAAAGCCAAGAACAGAACACCAACTGCCTCCAATCTCTTGGGCCTAATCCTCAAAGGGAATTTATAAACCACTTTGCACAGATGAGCCTATGAACTTCACTTCCTCAGCCACCTAGGTACAGAAACTCATGCACTCAATATAGACATTGGAATTCTCATACATGACAACCTGCTGGACATCTGACTCCCCAGGTACCTCTTCACTTTTACCTAAGCTACTACATCTCCCTTCGCCCCTACACCCCGGCCTGTCCCTCACCCCCTAACACCTCCATTTCCATTGACTGGTTTACTTGCCTGCATTGCATGCCAGCCTCTGGCTACTTTACTATTCCTTCCATCCAATAATAGCACACACACCAACTGCACATGCTTCCTAAGCCTGACAAAGGCTTTTTCAACCCAAAAACTGGCATCCCAGGCAACTAAGCTGAGGTCACCTGGACCCTCACAACTCCACTGCAACCAGCAAGCCTCAGGCCTGTCAAAGACATGATAGGGTCTGGGCTCTACCCGGCCAGGAATGTGCATGTGGTGACTAGAGATTATGGAGCCTCCTACCCACCTTCCACCAGAGAGGCCCTCAGTCCTAGCATTTCCTGGGGCTACACCACACCACCAGCAGTCCCACCAGGCCTCCCGACCCTAACAGAGTGCAGTTTAGTGGTCATGCCCAGGACCTGAGGCCTCCTCCTTCTCCATAACCCCAGCCTATACCTCCAAGTTTGTCCTGGCACAGGAGCTCAGCAGGGACATGTTCTTCCCCTGCTGGATGGTGATGCAGCGAGTGCTGCCTCCAGGGCATTAAATGGTTTTTAAAAAATGAAAAGAACAGCCCAGCCAAGATTGACAATGAGCACAAAAAGTATCCAGGTAAGAGACAGGGGCCTGGATAGTCCTGGGATTAGAGGGGGCCGTGCATACATCTTCAGGAGGCCTTAAATGCCTATACACTAATGCTCAGAGTTATTATATACACTTCATGGTGTTTTTTGTCTTTGCCTAGGTGTGCTGGAAAATCTATGTCTTCTGTAATGTTATCTGAGTTCTGTAATATATGTAAATAAGATAATTGTATGTATGTGTGTATGTATGTAATAAAATAAAAATATATAAATGTATGCATGCATTCCTATATAAATTCTATATTATAATATGCAATATGATTATG
>NW_017728886.1:127775833-127781028 GCF_001723895.1 Crocodylus porosus | reverse complement strand
AATGCACCATGTGAGAGAAAGCACAGATTTAAAAAGAATCAAAGAAGACTAACAAAACCAAAAAGAGGATTTTGGGGGAGGAATACACTGAAAGGAATGAATAAATGAATATAATAATAAAATAAAAGGGTATAGAATGCAAAAGGTATCGATGAATCCCACTTGCTAGGCTAGCAAGTAGGAAATGAATTGTTGTCCATCTGCTGAGCTACTGGAAGATACAGCTCAGTAACTGACCCCAAAGCAGAAAGCGGCTCAGTTCAAGCAATGCTGCTTTTTATGCTGTTTTTCGATCCCTCCCCCAGGGCACTGGGATTGGAAGGGACCCCAGGGAAAGATCAGTCACTGGCCAGCTACACAGTCAATATGAGAGCAGTCCTTCCTCCCTCTTCCCCCTCCCTCTCCTTACTTTGTTGCCCTGCAAGCAAGCCCAGCTTCAGCTTTGAAACATTTCAAATGCCCTTGTTTCGTTTCAAGGCTGTTTTGAAGTCCTTCGTTTCATTTTGATTTCGTTGTTTCAAGTTCAAAATGAGCGAAAGAGTGCTCTCAAGTTGGCAGGGGCAGAGCTTCATCCTGGGCAGACAGCAGTGCCTGCCGCACACCTGCAAGGAGCTCTGCACCACATAGGCTCCCAGCCAGACTGTACCCCATACCCACACATTTCTGAGACCCCCATTATAATTCCCAACAGCTGACCAGGACCAGGCTTTGAAATCCAACTGTCCCAACCAAAAGAGGACATATAGCCACCTTAACTTTTAGGGACAAGATTTTCTACGAAAACTAATTTTCTCGCTTCTGTTTGTACAGAGAGTAGCCAAATTGCAGAAGTTTTTACCCGAGCTTCTTTAATAATTGGCACTCCTCCTCCTAAGCTTTTCTTCCCCCTCTCTCACTACTTTTCTGCAACCTCAATTATCTATACAGAAGTACTTATCAGAACCTAACATTTTCCTGGTATGCTACCTCCAAGGGACTCAGTTCAGAGAACGGGGACTGAAAGTACCGTGCAGTCTGGTAGTCACAGTCTAGTATAATATACCCCATTTCAAGATTCTTTCCATCCTTGAACCCTGACCTTCACCCATACTTGACATTCAATTTTCTGTACAATCCTTTAATTCAGATGCCCTCACTTGAAAGATTTGGTCAAAACAGACTTTAAAATGAGCCCACTGCATATTATATTATTCTGGTGAATTATATGCTTTTTTAAGGAAAAATCATCTAGAGTTATCTAGAATTAAGGTGAGTCTTATACACACAGGCTATGCAATGAGAAATTGAGGCTTTGTAATAGAAGTTAATGGTAAATCAAATTTAGATAGAAGGCTTGTTTTCTCCACAATTATATCTAGGGAGCTACCTAAATCATGGCTTTGGAATTTTTGCATAAACCACAAAACACAACAATCTCTGCAAAAAAAAAAAAAAAAAAAAAAATGGCACTGGCCACAATTTACCAGAAAAATCAAACAAAAAACCCAGCTTACTGAAAATAATATGCTGGCTCCCCAGTGAGAGCCAGGTGTCCTCGCTGCCACTATGGGCCACCTTGCAGCCCACCCAACAAGAGAAGGCACAGGCTGGTGGGGCAGCAAAAAGGCTGCCAAGATGGCAGCTGTCCCCTCATGCCTCTCCACCAACCAGCACTGAGAGGTAGGGACACCACAAAATAACTGCAAAATCAGGTTTTTGGGCCTCAACTAAGTCATAAAATTTGCTTTCTCTTGCCACAAGTTAGGTAGGTCCCTAGTTATATCTTTGGGGTTGGAGTATATCTTAGTGATGCATAACACTGTAGCAAAAGTGAATGTAGGCACCTGGCCATCCTAAGGAGTGGAGACTTCCATCTCACAGCCACAGCTGTGTTGCAAGCTCCAGCTTGCACTGGCAACAGGCTGCCAACCTCTGGTTTATGGCACATTCATAGACACACAGATCCATGACAGTTTATGATATGTCTGCTAAATGTCACTAATTAACTGTGTCGTCTGGGCTAATTCAATTAAAAGTTAGAAGTTTAAGTTTCTTTTTAGGGGTGCACTGATAGGGATTTTGGAGGCCAGTACCTATAGCCAATTTTTAAGGAGGCATATTGGCTAATCCCAATTGGATTTCTGTATCTATGCAGGCTGGCAGCTTGAAAAGCTGCGTCCGGCTGATAAGTCTGATAAGTGTTCCTCACCACCGATGTGCTGTGCTACATGTACTTATCAGCCAAATTATTGATCACATCAGGCCAATTTCTGATACGGTCAATTTTCGTCACATTTTCTTTACATTACATTAGCTTTTTTCTTTCCATTACTATTTTATTAGGATTATCAGGGATTCAGGTTTCCTGTTTACTATGGAAAAATGCAGTAAAACACAGATTTTTCTCATTTTCTGAGAAAGGCATGGATTTTCTTTTTTAAATGAGAAAGATATAAGACCATGGGTTTTCCCTTGCAGACTGGTAAAGTTCTAGCCTGCAAGGGATGGGGGGAGCAAGAGAAGGGCAGTCAAGCAGGGGGCACCGTGTGCACGTGCACATGTACACATGCACATGGCTGCCAGGCAGCCTGGAAAGTAGCTCCCCACAGGTCAGCCTGGGGGCTGGGAGGTTTGAGGCCCACCCCCCACCCAGTGAGGGAAGGAGTTGGGCAGAACTGGGCTGGGGCTGCTGCCCAGCTGGGGCAGTGCATGGGGCTCAGGGACTAGAATGTGCAATTGCAGGGCCCACATAGGGAGCAGGACAGAGCCACACATCAGGGTGTGGCAGGGGGGACTGGCTCCCCACAGCTGTATGCATTCCTGGTGAGCAACAGGGGGAAACATGCCCCCAAAATTTGTGCGCGAGGCAGGGCAGGCAGCCCACTGTGGCCTCAGGCTCCAGGCTCCGCTGCCCTCCCCCCAGGGCCTCCACAGCTGCACAATAAGGCAAGGAAGTTTAGTGCCGCTGCCACAAGCCCCATGTTGCCACAAGCCCCCATGAGGCACCTCCTGCCCACCCACCAGCAGCAGGGTTGGCAGCATATACAGGGTGTGGTGTGGTGTGGTGTAGATGCGCACACACACACACACGCATGTGGGAGAGATGTAAAATGCATATTGTGGGGGTTTTAATGAGAGAATTTGCCATTTTTATCAAAATCCCTGATGATTATGAATAGATAACAGATATTTATACCCAAGTTTATGTCTATGCACACCCTAACTTCTTCCAGTAGTATCTTGTCTGCATTTGCAACTTACATTTCTTTTCCTTTTGCATTTTATTGTAGTTCTGACCTGCAAGTACTCACACATCTATCAGTAACATATGTAAGTTTATTTCTTCTGTAGAAAATGTACACTAACAGCCTCAGTGCCTACAGTCTGCTCCTTCTCTACACACAAAGGTACAGGCAAGCAGTTACAAATTACCTCATCTGTATTTTTAGCTCAAATTTAACCTACAGGAAGCACTGTTAGTAGTTAAGTTAGTAGTTGTAAGTAAAATAAGACCAAGGCTCTGACTCACTCATCATGTCACCTCATTTTGAGAGTTCTATTTGGAGTGGATTCAGAATATTCCGACGTGAAAACATACTTAAAAAATTCTGGAAAATAAATTTGTATGTCCAATATTTTAAGTGCTAACAACATCTGAAAAGCAGATTTGATATATTAATTATAAACAAAGTTAACTCAACTTTAAATAAGTTGTTCCCTTTTAAGAAACTGAAGTCAATTCAAGTTTCAACCAGGTTTTGTAGTGCTTTATTATTGTTACCCTTGGAGTTTCGTTGTACTTCTGAATTGCTGTAGAGATTTGTATGCGACAAAAACTCAGTTGCAGAATAAGCACATCTCCATGCTCACTGCCTCACCAATATTAGTCCTTCCAGTGATACACACACAGCAACAGCAGCAAACAAGCTTAGTAATGTTAGAAACAAATTCCACTATTTTTACCATCTGGCCAACACCCTCCAGAACTCTCAAACAGGGACAATCAGCAAATGACAGAGGAAAAATTAAAGCTGACTTACATCAGCTTAAAGCTCAACTTCCTATTCCAACTATAATTTTCAATAAACTGATTAATCTTAGAATTCTTAAAAATTAAGAGTAATGATTCTTTAAAAATTAGAGTAATGATACTCAAGAGTGACTTGCGTTGAACTTTATTACAGAGAAAGGGACCATTGGCAAAAATCCTTCTCACGACAACTGTTTTTAGTATTCATAGGTGATTATTTGGCCATATCTTTCCAAGCTGTTGCTTACATACAGTGAAGGAAATGGAAGTCTGCCAAATACTAGGACTTGGGATTCTCTGCTAGACAGGGTCACTGTGACATTAGGACTTTATTCATCATATTACTTTTATACACCTTTTTATGTTTTCTTGCCATTAAGCATGAGCCCTTGAAACAACTTGGACCTTTTTAAACTACTACTTTTGCTTACAAAGGTCATTATTAACATTTTGAAAGTAACAGTAACGTTTTGCTTTTTATAAGGAAAATAAGCCCTTTTTTGGCTTAATTATTTTTAATATTACTGTAGCAGGGCACCAGGGTGCCTGCTACTAGCAGGAGGAATAGGGCTGCTGAAGCGCCCTGGAGCACTACAGATGGGGGTTGCTAGGGCAACCAGGCAGGTCATGTGGTCAGGAGGGGGCAGGGCCAGGCCCTTATAAACAGCTAGGCCAAAGCCTAGCTAGCAGTTCCCTTCTGGCAGCCGCAGGAACTCTGTGGCTGGGCTGAGCTGAGCGGCCAGAGTTGGTGGTTGCAGCCTTACCTTGCTGACCGGCCGCAATGATGCTAGGGAGGAGTGAACCCTGAAGAGAGGTAGGGTTGGGAGCCCTAGAGGGGCTTGGAGTTTGCATTATGAGCGGGGAGGCTCTGTGTTGTTTATGTTATAGCCAGGTGGCTCGGGTTTCGGTTATAGTTACACCGGAGGACCGGGTGAGGCTGTAAGGGTGAGAGGAGGCCTCACGGGAGCTCCCCAATAATTTGGGGGCCCCACGTGCCCAGTAGTGGCACACTGAGCGGTGCCAGCGGGGCACTGCTGTTTGCACCAGAGAGGTGTGGTGTTGCACCAGAGTGGCGTGGTGTACGGGGTTTTGCACCCCAGCCCATGAGGGCCACAGTTTGTCCAGTGGGGCAAACGACCCAAGAAAGGGTCACAGGGCCAGGCATGGCTACGGCCACCTGAGCACC
>NW_017728886.1:127772402-127775733 GCF_001723895.1 Crocodylus porosus | reverse complement strand
GCAACAGACCCCGAGAGGCACGGCAACAGACCCCGAGAGGCGCGGGAAAGCCCAGAGGTGGGCAAAAGGCCCTGAAGGGTGGGGTGCTTGAAGAGTACCTGGGCGAGGCAAGCCCAGGGGCGCTGGTGGGGAGACAGGCCCAGAGGCACCAGACAGGGCATAGGGACACAAGGACCGGATATTGTCCACAAACAGCTGCGAGGCTTGGGGCATGCTAAAGGGGAGGTTTGGAGGCACGCATTTGCCCATAAGGCTGGGGTGTTCGGGGCACCCTACATGTAACGGAGGTGATACCAACGAGCGGTTATGGTGGAAATAGGCAGCCTCCCTTAAGAACAAAGACGTGGCGGGCGAGTAGAGGGTGCTGGACCACCTTAACTAGACATGGCAGGGGGTGCTACCGGGATCACAGCCGCCCCTGCGCCCCACCCCATGACAATTACCTATCAAGTGACCTGCAAAGAATACAGGTCTAGCTTAAAAATTCACTTCTAAAATTGAGAGTGAAGTCTGGGTCATCAATTCTTAAAGAAAGTTGACTATTTTATTGCAGGGAAAAGGATTTACATGGCCAGAAATATTTGCTTAGGTTATTTAATGGAAGAATTACTTCCAGCCCCCTCTGAAACATGGCTGTATAACAATTGGGTCATTGCTCATTCTGAAATACTCATTTTTTGTTCTTACCGAACATGCAATCAAATATGATAGCTCATGGAAGGCAACTCCATCTAGAAGAGCATGGAAGCTTTAGGCTTTCAGGCTCTCCTAAGAACTAAGATTCTTAACAGCAGTATTTGTTTTAAAGTCAAAGCGTGACTTTAAACAACACCACTTTCATCCACATGTAGTTTAAAACAAAATGAAACAAAAAAACTTCAAGACAAATCGACTGAATTAAACTAAACCCTTTCTTATTCTGTGAAGAATCAAGGAAGTCTATGCTACTATATTGGTAAGGTAAGCTCGTAGTCTTGTAGTCACAAGTCAAGGTATTAGGAACAATCAGCATGTTGAAACAAATCATTTTTTAGGTCACTGAAAACATTAGACTAGCCTAATGGTTTTTTAATCCTGAAGTGGTCTCAATTCTTACTTTATTACCTACATTTCTAGAGCCACCCACCTTAATGCCAATTCACCTCACCACATATATTTGGTCTCTTCCTCTCATAGTTCTCATTAGTTACAAATGTTCAGACATTAACTGCCCAGCTGCGAAAGAGTGGTCTAAGATGTTCCGCAGAAGTGACTGCTTAAGAACTTCTTAAACAGTATTAGATTCCTTTCTGAAAAAGCTGAGCCCACCACATTTTAAGGTAACTAAAAAATGGCTTCCCTGCTAACACTAGACAATTGTAATGTCAGCCTCAAATATTCCCGTCTCTGAAGCAGGGAAATAAAACAAAAGTATGCAGTATTCTCTAATTCTGCAAGTATTTCTAATCAAGCTCCACAAGCATTAAACCGCTTCAGGCAACAAAGCAGATTACATAGCAAAGTGCTCAGCAAATAGTATCTTGTAGTTTGTATCCAAAATGCCATAAGCAGCATACAATATTTTTCTTCCAATAAGGGAAATACAGGATTCTTATATACTATGTTCCCATTTTAAAAGAGCTGTTGCAAAATTTCTGAAAAGAAACAGGGCTGCAGGCATAGCTGTTTCCTGCAGCAAATAACATGTTGTGTTCCTGGTATAGTGTTTAGCTTCCTTTTATTTTGAAGTCTTTTGTTTGAAGTCCAAAAAGGGGTAGCAGATTGAGTTATTATCTACCTACAGTTTATATGTTGCTCCTTAAGTCTTATCTGTGTACTGTCAGCAAGAACACAATCCTTGATTACTAGATGGGACACTCATGCTATTTCCATAATGGTCATTAGAACTCAAAGTGTTTGATGAGTCCCATGAAACTACAAATTTTAAACACCCTCCTCCTTTTCTTAAACAGTGCAATGGTAAGGCTTGGTCTATCTTTCAGAGGCTATTGATGCTTCTACTATGGCAGATTTTCCCAATATGGTTCAAGCTCTGCTGATGTGAGATGTTCAGCCAGAGGGACTGAATGACAAGCCTGTCAACAAAGCAAGGTCCATCCTTGGATATTCCCAGCAATAAGATCAGCACTGTTAGCCAACAAAGGTCAGCTTGTCGAGCGCTGGCAAGCACAGGTAATCCTAGCACGTGGTTTTATTTCACAGTTGTGCCAGTGCTCATTTGTATCTTTTCCTCAAATAATCCTACTCCACTTGAACAGATAACTTCTTTGAGCTCAGGGATATATTTGGTAGCTGTGCTGGTCTGAGACAAAAAGAAATGCAAAACTCAAGAACTCTTGGTTCAAAGATGATACCTTTTATTCGACCAACTAAGGAATCACAACATTTTTTTTTTTTTTTCCTGCAAGCTTTCGGGCACACGCACCTTTCCTCAGGCTCAGGGAAAATTTAAAAATGGTAAAAAGTCCTCATATTTAGAAAATAAACTTTGTTTTTCCACAGAGATAGCTGAAGGTGGAAGTCTGTTCCTCTGGGTCCATGTGGTTCTAGCTATAGTGAGCGTCTTTGAGAGTTTTTGTGCAGATGAGGCAGGATTCCTTCCCTGATGGTGTCAGATGGCAGACAGACAGGGAAGTTTAGAAATCTGTCTTGTTGCTCAGCAATGAAGTTTAAATAAATAATTTTTTAAAAATGGCTAAGATTTGGCATCCTCCATGCTTATGGGATGTATTTGGTAGCCATGGTGGTCTACCATATCTGCACATCAAAGAGCAACTCACAAAGACAGACTCTCATGGACCCAGAAGAACAGACTTCCACCTTCAGCGTCCTCTGTGCAAAAATGAAGTTTATTTCCTACTTATGGGGACTTTTTATCATCTTTAATTTTCCCTGAGCCTGAGGAGGGGCCTATGTACCCAAAAGCTTGCAGAAAATTTTTTTTTTTTTTTGGTAATTTCTTAGTTGGTCTAATAAAAGGTATCATCTCTTACCCAAGAGTTCTAGATTTTTGCATTTCTATTTGAGCTCAGCTTTTTTTCAGTACAACCTAAGTTCAGCTTATTGATGTCTCTGCCCTTGAGCACTAATACTCAACCTCAAGGTTCCTTCACTGTATAGTGTTCTCCAAATGCAGAAATTATACCCAGATCTAAATCTACTAGTTGTTTCCTGTTAGATGCGTCATCTCCTTACAGCTAAATGTTAACCTTAAAGCTGGAGATCATCACCATTAGGGTGACTGTATTTGGATCTTGGGGAGCACTGGATTTGTAGCTGAATAAAGGCTTTAATCTGTGGCTCAGCAAAGCTGCTGACCACAAGGCAGAAC
>NW_017728886.1:127734836-127771810 GCF_001723895.1 Crocodylus porosus | reverse complement strand
CAGCAGGCATTGGGGGAGTCACTGTTCCCCCAAACACCGCCAGGAGTGACCAGGAATAATGGTCACAAGCTGGCAGAGGGTAGGTTTAGTTTAGGTATCAGGAGGTGCTACTTCACAGTCAGGGCAGCTAGGGTCTGGAACCAACTTCCAAGAGAAGTGGTGCAGGCTCCTACCCTGGGGGTTTTCAAGAGGAGGTTAGAGGAACATCTTGCTGGGGTCGTTTGACCCCAGTATTCTTTCCTGTCATGGTAGGGGGTCGGACTAGATGATCTGCTCAGGTCCCTTCCGACCCTAGAAACTATGAAACTATGAAAAAGGCATGTAAATGAGTAAAATGCATAGGTAATTCCAGGTTAATGAAACAAACAGTAAACAAAGGCGGAGCTTGAGGTAGGAGGGAATATGGGTGGAACAAAGGTGAAGTAAATGTTGATGAGTATGAAACAAGGTGTATAAATATGGAAAAAACTAATGTTCACTGCTGCTCCCTGGGTTTTTGGGAGCTCGTCCAAAGCTGTCTCCATTTTGAATAAAGCTGTTGTGAGCAATGTGTGCTGGTGTTTGCTCCCTGCACAACTGGATCCCTGGCAATCGGATCGTCATCTCCCTAGTTGTTGGGCACCACATGGAGTCAGGGTCTAACAATCACAAATCGCCTGGCTGCTTGGGCAAAATATGGAAGGAAAGATTACTTCAAGATGCAGCATGCCATCTGCTTTAAACTAAGCTAAATAAATAGACTATACCTTTTGTCTAGCCATATTTATGGGAACTAATTATTTTAATTCATTTCACTTTAAACAAATTTATAAGCATTTACCATTACAGAACTATTCACAGCCCTTCCCATCCATCTTTTACATGCTTGCGCCACCTGTTTCTGCTGTGATGACCAGTTTAAAACCTAATTCTAAGACGTAGTCCCATGGGGCAGCTGATCTTTAAGTGGTTCAAGCCACAGCCAAATTTTCACCCAGCCTACCATGATCTACAGGTAGTACCACAGCTATTCCAGGTACTTACACATACGTCCACTTTTCTACTGTATGTTTATTATATGTATACCGTCATGCTCCCAATTGGTTCTTCATTGCCATTCCTTCCTTCATGTTTTCTAAAAGTATTTACTCTTATCAACTGCAATAAGATGCTCAATTCACATTCAATAGACTGATAAAGTTTAGATAAACATATTTCCTTAATGAAACATGATAAGCAAAGATGACTTACCTTACTAATAACATATTGTCTGAGTGTGAATACAAGCATACTGCATGCAGCATAAACGCAGTATCTGCCTGGTGTACCTAACACTGACTACTCCTATAGGTAGGAGCTACCTATAGTTTACAGTATACAAAAATATCATGTGATTGTTTACTCAATTCAATAGGCTTAGACATTTCAGAAACGGCACCCATAGTTTCAGGGGGTAAGTCTTGGTCAGCAGAACGAAGGGCTTCCCCCATGGGCTTGTTTTCGGAACTATCCAGCAGCCCCAAAACCTTCTCCATGGGGAGGTGAGGTGAGGTGTCAGGCACAGCTGGAGAGACCCCTGGAGGCTGGGCCGCTCCTTCCCCCCATGTGGTGGTCTTGGGAAGCAGAGAGGAGTCCTCCACATCAGATGGCTCCAGCTGTGCCCAGACCTTCCTCTTGCCTTTATGCCCAGAGGGGACCTCCACCCACTCATCTATGAGGTGGTCCTCAGGTAGACGGGCTCCAGTAAGAGAAGGTGAGGGTTGGTGAGATGGGGCAGCCACAACAGGGGTATGACTAGGGGCAGCAGGGCTCTGCTCCCTCCTCCCCCCCCAGTTGCTGGTGCCCTCTCTAGGACTCCGCTAAACTTGGTTGGGGGGCAGGATCCCTTGAGTTCATGGGGGAGGCTCATAGTTGTGGCTGGGGTGCCAGGAGGTCTTGAGGGGGGTGGTGCACTGGTGGTAGGGGCACTCCTCTTTCCAGTGGGGCCCATGGATGCCCTCCCCACCTGGCCCATGGGGCACTCATGATGCAAGTGCCCCGGGGCACAGCACCAGAAGCACTGTAGGCCCCCCCAGTGTATGGAAAAATTTTCACAAGGGCCCCCAATAAGGAATTACCAGGTGCCCCTGAGCCTCCAGCCACCAGCTGGATCATGACCTGGCGACAGAAAGAGCACACATGGTGGAGGCCAGGGTCACGGCACCCCAGTGAAAGGGCCACCACCAGGGAGATAACTCTCCACAGGGCTTGGAGCTGGAGGGGCAGAGCCCAACTGGGGATATAGGGAGGGATGGAGCTGAGGACCACCCTGATCCCCAACTGTGCTAGAGGCTCAAGGGGGATGTACTCACTCTCCACCACGAGCCCCCTCTCCACCGCCTTTTGTGCAGTGGCCTCTGAGGCAAGAAAAAAGAACCTCTTGCCATGAAAACAGGAGACGGCCATGATCCTGAAGGGTCCCAATACCCAAGCCAGGGCCTGCACCCAGGTCTCAAAGTGCAGTTGGCATTTCATCCCATGCCTGCAGGTGAGTGCCAGAAAGGGAACCTCTCTGCCCAAGCTGGAAGGGCCAGCGGTGGAGGGTCCAGGCCCCCCAGCTTCAGGTTTCCCCACAGCTGCCTGTGCATAGCTGCGGTTCCCTCCCCAGAGGGCCACGTTGGTGGGGCCAGGGCTAGGGCTAGGTACAGTCTGAGTGGGTGTGCTGGCTGGTATAGTGCACCTGGTCCCCTCAGGCTCTGGTGGTCTAGGCTTTGGGGCAGGGCCCTTGTCCTTCCCAGCCCCAGCTGTGGAAGGGGCTGAAAAGGAGCCCTTCCCCCTGCCCTTTCCCTTGGTTCCAAATGACAGGAGAGGGGGCTTGGGAACCCCTCATGGGGCCTGGCCAGGGGAGACCCCCTGGCCCTGTTGGCTCCCTATTGGAGTCCCACCTGCCCCTGTAGCAGGCTGCAGGCTTCTCCACCTCTGGAGGAGGTTGGTTGGATTCTGTCTCCAGGGTGGAGGCTGCATGGGCATGCATCCCCTTGGGGGCTTGGCTGGGATCCAACCCTATAGTGGGGGCTGCAAGAAGCTCTGTGGGGGCATCTGCCTACCCAGATGGTTCCTGCCTTGCCATTGTTTTCCCTGCCCTCATGCACAACAATAAAGAAAAACAAAATATTCCGTGGGGCTGGTGAATCTAGTAGAGGCAGACTGGGGTTACGGGGGAAAAGGAGGATAGGGAGAGAAGGGACTGAAGCTCCCTGAGATACAGCCCCACATGAAAAAGCCAGGAGGACTATGCTTTGAGAATGTGCAGGGGGGGAAAATGCACACACACAAGGACTGGCGAAACTCAAGCTGGCTTACTCAGCCACACAACAAACACCAGGGCAAGGGGAGTAGACCACAGGACTTACCACACAAGGGCAAAAACACACAGGGAAGACTGCTGAGGCAGATGAAAAAGATGGCTGGAGTGGTGGAGGGGCTTTGTTTGTGGAAGATCTGTCCAGAAGCCCCTCAGGACTCCAGCCGGATGCTCAGCAGCAGAGCAGTAGGCAGGAAGACAAATCAGGATCAGATGCAGTGAGGTAGCTGTGGGGGAGGGCAGGAACAGTCAGTCAATTAGGAAGTAATCCAGTGCAGGTGTGGTGTCAAGTGGTGCAGCAGGGAATCTCCCTCTCTCCTGAGAGAGAGCAGCAGCAGCAGCGATGGTATGAGCTGTCCAGTTCAGCCACTCAGGGTGTGCTTCTGGTGGAGGTGAAGGTGGGGGCTGGCCGGCCAAGGCAGCTAGGGTAGGCAAGGCACCCTTAGGCTCCGGCAGTGATGGTGCAGGGAGGAGCTCACAGGCAGCACAAGTTCCCTCCCCATGCTGTCCCCCAACCATGGCTTGGCAGCAGGCTAGGCACCAGGCCGGAACAGGGGTGCAGAAACTGGGGTACACTCCTGGGGTGTGATGCCGTGCAGTGTGCCCCTCCCTGAAGTGGGGTAGCAAAGGACCACCCCCCTTGGGGGGGGGGCATCAACAGGGAGTAAGGGAGTAAGTTGGCCACAACCCTTCCTGCAAAAGCTCTGAGACCAAAGCCAGCAGCTAATAGTAGCCAGAGGTAGGAAAGAGCCTTGACATCTTCTCTCCAGAAGCTCCTGAAGCCAAGCTTCAGCAACAGCAACAGCAGCTGGGGACAGGAAGGGGCATGGCCAACTTCCTCCCAGAGGCTCCTCCCCAAGAAGCTTCTGAGGACAAGCAGCCCTCAGATGCTGGCCAGAGTAAGTTTTTATACTGCTGGGGACAGCACAGGTGCTGGCCCCGGGTTGTAGCTCCCCCTGGCTGCAGATCCAGAAGGAGCCAGGCAGAGTTATTTTGCCCCAAGTGGCACAATTTGCTCAACAACAAAGTGCATGTCCAAGCACGTGCATTGAGGGAAAAAGTCCCGGCTCAAATTTGCACCACTTCCATTTGAGCTGCTGCAAGCGCATGTGCTCGTATGTATGCACGCACCCAGTGTATGCATCCATCTTCCCAACAAAATACAGAATGTTCCCAAATATTAATTAAGCTTATTTGAACCATCTACAACTAAGCATTTATGCAGTATGAATCCCAAATACCTAAGACTGCACCTCACGTGTAAATTACACTAGACTTTTGTTGCCATCAGAAGTATTTTACTTAGACAGAAATATCCTCGTAGAGGGGTGATCAACCACTGGGCTGTGGGCTAGATCCAGCCCATGTAGCAGTGTCATTTAGCCTGTGGGGCTCCCCACGGATCCAAAAATGTGGTGGCAGAAGAAGGGTGATAATTGCCGCAGAGGAAGGGTGATAAATTGCTGCTCCCCTACTGCCAAATTTCCAGAGCTGTGGGGAGTCCAGTAGGTTGAACAGTGTGGCCCTGCATGCTAGAACATGCATGGAAGATTGGGGAAATGCAGGGCCGGATCTGGGCCTTCAGGCCAGACCAGAGCAGGGTGGCAACCCCACAAGAGAGATCCCGCCTGCAAGGCCAAAGGGCAATTCTCAAAACAGCTATTTTGAAATAAAGCCATTTTGTGTGTGATGATCATTTACATTTACCCCATTGCTTCTCTACAAAAAACGGTTTTATTTCAAAACTACCATTACTTTCTGAAACATCCTTGTATTTAAGTCTATAACTATAAGATGCCATTGAAGACTGAGTTTTATCTCAGCTTTGTATTTTGAAGAATTTCCATCTTGTCCCCTCATACCCTGTTCCCCAAATGGGGGACAGGGAATTTAATTACTTTAAATCTTCAATGCCTGTGACATTTAATCACTTTGTCTTTAACGCCTGTAAAAATGTTTTTTTGCCTACATTCCAAATCAGCCTTTTTTCTACAACCACAATGAACTATGGAGTACATGTTTAACATTTATTTATCAAGATATATCTGCATGTAGGCAAAGGATCTCAAACATCTATTACAACCTTTTCTCTTTATCTTTTGCTGTTCAATAAACGATCTTTAGATGTAAAACTAAAGAGAACCATGATTCTGACATGACTTTTGTCAAATCTTTCACTGACTTACTGTCGTAGTAATTTTTCTTCCACGTTATCCTTTCTTAAAAGTGAAAATGTAGGTAACCTATAAAGAAAATGCCGAACTTCAATTACTATAATATCCCTCTTAGAACTCTGAACTTTTGTTTCCTCCTGAGAAATTTTCTGGGTAAATTTCCAACTCCATTTGGAAGGACATAGGAACACACCATTTTACCCTGGTGCAGCATCCTTTCAGACAAGGATATATACTTATTACTAGCTCTACCCCCCAGACTATTAAAAAGGTTTGAACAAAATAAATTATCAGTTGTAATCAAGCAGTAGAAGAGTGACCTCCTAGTCTGGCACCTACTAGTACCATGACCCAATGGGAGAAGACACCCAAGGTGATGAGAAGCTCAATTTGCCAAATGACTCCAGTCATAAAAAGCAGACAGAAGATATCCAAAGACACGTCACAAAGGTGAAGTAATCTTCATTAACCCAGGCACAAAGGTGAAGTGATTAGATTTGTATTCCCCAAATGCATTTAGAATTGTGTAGTTAGAGGTGGACATTCTTTGAAGATGGTCAAGGCAATCAAATTTCTACAGACAGCCACCACCTACACAGCCATATATTTGTCTCCAAGACTTACTCTGCCCCTACCCAGGCCTTCACTTTTGAATGGAATGTTGACCCAACCGTGCCTGAGTTAATTTGCCAAGCTTTGATACATGAAATCTGGAGCCATCTAGAGACTAAGTGCATGTGCCAGGTAAATAAGGGAAAGATTACAGACAACCAAATCAGAGATCATTGACAGGACTCCAAAAACTCCTGTTCTAGCTACGTACAGAAGGAACTTTACTTTTCATTTTTAACTATTTTAAGCTGCCTCCTCTCACTAACATCCTTTTATGAGGGGATACAGTATTTGCAAGCAAGTTCCCCACCCTTTTTAAAAGTGAGCCTTTTATGATTTGGAAGTATATTCCTTCCTACAGACTGTCAGCACTGAATGCCTATTCATCACATGATGCAACATTGCATTATGCCTCCTCCCACCTACCAGGTGACAGGTACTGGAGAAAAAGCCACCAAGAAGCCCTGGCCTGTACTCGACAAGGGAACAACTAAGCTTATTACCTCAAGCTTGTATGTGCACCTCAAGAAAAAGGCATAAAGACACCTGGATATGGTTCCCAGTTTTCCCTGGGCTAAAGCAGTAAAATGCCAACAGAGACTTTCTGAAGTAAATGGGGTGAACACAAGGAAAGAGTTAATGATCATTCCTTCTTCCCTGCTGCTCAATGGTTGCTCGTAAACATCTGACATCATAGCTGTTTTCCACTACTGTTGTGAAGTCAGGCTACTCTAGACATTCAGGTAGAGGCATGATAGGAGCTGATGCATGATCCACACAATCATGCCTCCTGCCATACCATAGGCCTACAGCAGGAGGCATGATTGCTGCACCCAGCATCAAATCTGATCATACCTTGTTGCCAGTGCAGAGGGAGCCCAAGATTGTGATCCTGGGCTCCACCTGCACCAACACGTAGCCAACTCCCACAGTTGAAAGACTCACAGCCAATGAAGCTGGCAGCTCAGGCAGCATCCCTTGTGCTGCTTCACCTGCAAGTCTCATCTGCAGGACTCCCAGCTACCACAGCACATGTTGCACCGCTGCAGTTGGGACCCCCATCAGCTGATGGGACTCCCAGCCATAAGCGAGTATCTGGCCACATGTTCAATTAATGATGCAACAAGAATGAGCCACAAAGTTATTGCATGTTTGTTGTGGAATAACTTTGTGGCTTCTTCCTTGTTTTATCATGCTTAAACATGTGGTTGGGTCATAACTTAAGGCATGATTAACAGGTTAATCATGTGTTAAGTGTAATGTGTAGATGGGGCTTTTCAGCCCTCATTTTATGCTAGGAGTAAGCAACCAGGCCCCTACCCCATTATTGAGAAGGGAGGGCAGAGCCCAGGGGGCTGACTGGTCAGACAAGCCCAAGCGTATTTCCAAAAAGAGGGGGATAAGACTGGAACACAAACCACCAGAGCCACCACCAGCAGCAGCATCAAGGAGCCCTGAGGCTGCCTGAGATCGACCAGGGCAGGGGTCACCTGTAGAAGCCCAGGGAGGCAAGTGACCAGCAGCACTGGTGCCCAAGGGGCTCACATCGGCCCTAAGCACTGCCAGGGGCAGGCTCAAGGTGTTGTGGGAGAGTAGCAGGGTGCAGCATGGGGACCAGTGAGCCCAGAACAGGGCAGACTAGGCCCACAGCAGGCCGAGACAAGGCTGGGAACCATAAGGCAGTTCTGGCACAGTAGGCCTAGGCTGTAGGACCCAGCCAAGAGCAAAAGGAACCAAGGCCAGAAGGCCGAGTGCTGACAAACGTATCCGAGTGCCCCAGATGTTAGCTAGCCTATGGGCCAGGGGCTGGGACTTAGTTTGGGCACCTCCAAAGCAGCCTCCCTCAGATACAGAACACAACATCAAGTCATGGCAGGTGACAGAAGAGATATTCTCAGAAAAGGAAAATGAGCTGGGACTGGGCGGCCACCAGGTGGCATTTCAGTCCCCCCTCCTTGCCGCCTCTGGGATAGTGCCTTGTAACAGAATACCAGCTTCACCAATGCATCTCCCATAACACCAAAGATCTATCAATATAAGACACTTCTTTTAAAAGAAAATATTTCTTCAAAAAATGGGTGGTGGCTTTAATTAGAGTAAAATTTGATAATATTCCTATAGGTTGTAACTTTGTGAAGGGGCCTTAATTTTCTTTTTCTTTTTAAGGTCTTAAATTCAAAAGATATGTGGCAGAGTAGGCAATGCCCTGTACATTACTACACCTCCATTAGGGACTAGAAGCCTTTTTAAGAGTTTACATCACTGTTTCTTTGTCCCTATAACTAAGGAGCAAGTTGATAACAAAGATACAAAAAATAAAGCCTTGTTTACTTCTAAGAACGAACGGTTGTGTGCTAGTCTGTATGACAGCCTGACAGCTTTCTGTAGTCAAGCCATTTTAAAGCTGACAACTGTCTTCTCTTCTACATGAGGACAATGATGACAAGCAACAATGTGCATTATAGAAAATACAACCCAGCAACGTGACCCAAAACAACAGCCAGCATGAGCCAGCTATGCACAGGTTGACATACTGCTTGTAACTCTGGATGCCTTGGTTATAGGAGTGCAGCAAAGGATCGCAGATAGAAATATTCTTGTCTTGTAGTTATAGTTCCCTAGTGCCAGCTTTTGTCTGTTAGTTGTGTTGTCTCTCCATCTTTTTATGTCATGTCACACAGGAAGTTATTTCTGCATTTTGCTATTTTCCCCACAATCATTTCGTTTTACCTACAGGACAATTTATTAAATGAAAATTGGCTGTTATTTCTGTTCTTTGGATATATTCCACTTCATAAGCAGACAGCCACTACTCCCAAGAGAAGTTCTGTCAAGCTTTTGTTCCTCTTGAAACTCTGATTTCTCTTCAGAGAACATGTCATAAAAGTAGGATGTTGCCTAAAAGGTCATGCCTCTGAACCAGTTAGTCTCCAAGACAGTGATTCTCAACCAGGGTGATACCCTGGAGTGCCATCAGATCTTTTGAAGAGTGCTGTGAGGTACAAGGAGATGAAAGTTGTAATCCATTCAATTCACAAAAGCTATGGCGAGATGCCTCAAGTCCAAAAAGGCAGAGAACCACTTCCTAAAGCAGGGGTGGGCAAAATGCGGTCTGTGGGCTGGATGCAGCCCACCAGGCCATTCTATCCGGCCTGCAGCGCCCCTAAAACATTTAGAAAATTAATATTTATCTGCCCTGGCTGCCTGTCATGCAGCCCTCGATAGCTTCCAAAACTCAGTAAGTGGCCCTCCGCCCAAAATAATTGCCCACCTCTGTCCTAAAGGCACTCACTCTCCTATCCAACTCCTCTTTCAAGGAAATTTGACTATACATCCGATCAGCTTTTAATTCAATTCCTGACTAATCCTGTTTGTATGCCAGTTTAATCAACTCCCAATGGACAAATTTCAGCTTCACAAAACAATAGCTATATTTAGTTCTATTTATTGTAAGAGTACTTAAAACCAACTCCAGTACAGAAGAGTAAGATAAGTGGGCCAGTATAAGCATTCTTTAATACACATTCATGCATCAAGAGGTCTCCAACCCCATCCCATATCATTTGTCTGTTTCCTGAATCTCTGAGTGTCAATCATTTTCCTTTCAAAATACCTTAAAAAGTCTTTTATATTTGCAAAAGGAAAGAAAATTAAATTATATCCATGAGTATTCAAGTTGAAATCTGAGGAGCATTCAACAAGGAAGTATTTAAACAACTAAAGGAATTAAAGGACTCAAGGAATACCAAGAATAGTTGCCTTATTGTGAAAGGCAAGAAAACCAAAAGACTGGTTTGCCCAGTGTTAACCATGGAGAAAAAGGAAAAGGTAAGTTGTGACACTACTTGAAAAACCACAAGCTTAAAGGAAATAAGTTAATTCTTGTTACCACAGAAGCTTAAAACAGAGGAAAAAAAGAGACTAAGACATTAGCTAGGTTACTTTCCAACCTTGGAGCATCAAGTGTATTTTTAATCACTCCTGACATACATCAATCTAACCTGCTCTTGGAAAACTCATGTGCTGAGAAACCCCTATTGCTCCAGGACCTCTAGTCTGCAGATAGCCAGTTTTTTCTTCATGTATAACTTTTTCCTTCCTTGTTACAATTTAAGCCCACTCCTTGTCCTATTTTTTCCACTTCTGCTGGAGATGTTTTCAACCATGCTCTCTCCAGTAGCCTTTTCTGCATCTGAAGTCAGAAGTCTCTCCTCAGGCATCTTTCCTATAGAATAAAGAGTTAAAGCTCTCCTTGTCATGTTTTTCTAGACTCCTATTTGGTCTTTTCTAGAATATGCAATTTGCCCCCACCTTTCCTAGACCATGGTACTCAAAACTGGATAATGCTTCACCTGACGATTTACTGGTAAAGATTTCACAGACATTGAGGCTGGAAGGGACCCCGGAGGATCAGAGTCCAGCCCCCTGACCAGGAACAGGAAGTCAGCAGGGATCATAGGATCCCAGCAAGATAAACTTCCAAAAGTCTTAAAGGTGTTCAAAGTGGGTGCCTGAACCACCTCCAGCAGCAGTCTATTCCAAACCTTGGGGACTCGGACAGTAAAGAACCTCTTCCTTATGCCCAGCCTGAAAAGGTCACAGAGGAGTTTGTAACCATTCAATCTTGTCATTCCTTGGGGCGCTCTGGTGAACACCCTTAATAAACTTACAGGTGGCCATCAGATCACCCGTGAACCTACATTTTTCCAGGCTGAAGAGTCCCATGGCTCTCAGCCTCTCATCATAAGGTCTGTTATCCTGACCTCTGATCATGTGCCTGGCTCTCCTCTGCACTCTCTCAAGCTTCTCCACATCCTTTTTGAATTGTGGAGCCCAAAACTGGATTCAGTACTCCAGCTGCAGCCTCACCAAGTCTAAGTACAATGGGAGAATGACGTCCTGGGATTTGCTTGAGAAGCATCTATAGACTCAAGCCAGCATTTTGCTCACTTTACTAGATGCAGCATCGCATTGAAGGCTCATGTTCATCTTGTGGTCAATCATGACCCCCAAGTCCCTTTCATCTGTAGTACTAACCAGCGTAGCCCTGCCGAGCCTACAAGCATGCTGCAGGCTTTTCCTCCCAAGGTGGAGAACCTTGCATTTTTCAGTGTTAAACACCATCAGGTTCTCATCTGCCCATTTCATGAGCCTGTCAAGATCTGCCTGGATCACCCTCCTATCCTCAGGTGTAGATGCTTTACCCCAGAGTTTGGTGTCATCAGTGAACTTGGCCAGTCCACTTCTGACACCAATGTCTACATCATTGATGAAGACGTTAAAAAGTATAGGCCCTAGGACAGAGCCTTGAGGGATCCCACTGGTCAGAGAGCACCACAATGATTGACTTCCGTCAACCACCACGCTCTGGGTCCTGTCATGGAGCCAATTCCCCAGCTAGCAGATTGTGGTGAGGTTAAGGCCGCAGTTAGCCAGTTTTGCCAAGAGGTGATCATGGGATACCAAATCGAAGGCTTTTTTCAAGTCAAGATATACAATGTCAATCTCTTCCCCCTTGTCCAGGTGATAGGTCACCTGGTCGTAAAAGGAAATGAGATTGGTCAAGCAAGACCTACCCACAACAAACCTATGCTGGGTATCCCTCAGGATATTGCTGTTAACTAACCTGTATAGGATGGCCGCTTTGATAATCTTTTCCATGACCGTCCTCAGGATGGAGGTCAGGCTGATGGGTCTGTAGTTTACTGGATCTACTTTCCTCCCTTTTTTGAAGATAAGCACCACATTTGCCTTCTTCCAATTGTCGGGCCTTCGTCACGGCAGTTAAATACCACTCCTCTAACAGTGTGGCATAGGACTGGTCCACATGCCAGGCTGGGCACAGAGACTGCCACCCCTAGCATGCCAGATCCAGCACTTGCAGCAACTGCCCCAGCCCATCCAGGATCTATGCTGCCTGCCCTGGCTTGTCTGGGAGCTGTGCAGCATGTGGCACGTGTCCCAGAACAGGAGCCAGGCGCAGCATGCATCCTAGACTGGCCAGAGCAGACACCATGCTTAGTGGATCTGGTATTGGGTTGTGGGGGGGAAGACGGGGGGAGGAGAAGAGTCCTGGGACTGGTCCCCTTTGCAGGGTTGGTACGGTATGCACCATATGTGATGTGTGGGTCAACTCTGTGCATGGTACAGCACTTGGGAGCCACTTCCTTTTCCTCACTGCTTTGCACTTGAGGTGCTACTCCAGCTATAAGTTTAGAGGCTGTCCTTCATGGAGAGCTGTAAGTATAGGCACACATACCTATCTTTTGCAGAGATGCATCATACCTGTTATTTATCTTTGAAGTCAATTCCCACTGTGCCCTCAAAGGCTGGGAATTCCTGACTCACTTAAAAAACAACAACAACAACAAAAACTACCCATATGTGAACTCTAATTTGGTAGAGAAACTAGAAACCTATACTGTTAAATCAGGGGTGGGCAAAATGCAGCCATCCAGGACATTCTCTCTGTCCCTCGAGGCCCCTAAAAAATTTAGAAAATTAATATTTAGCTGCCCCTGGCTGCCTGTCATGAGGCCCTCGGTGGCTTGCCAGAACTCATTTTGGGTGGAGGGCTGCTTACTAATTGCCTGCTCCTGGTTTAGCTTATTTGCATAAACAAAGCCAATTTTATCAACTTTTCTAAAGTTCATTAGTAGTCAGTTGCAATATAAAAGCAAAACTCAATTTTACTTGGTTATCTGATGATCACAAAAATATTTCCCCCAATACTCAAGGAAGAGAAATTCTCATGCACTGAAAATTAAAATCAGCTCTATCAGTTGAAATCTTAAGTCTATCAAAACAATTTCCTCTATGTTCTTCTAAGCCTCCTTCCAGGCACTACTCAATTAATCATGTTACAATATCCAAGTTATCTGTCCCATCCCCTTCCACGAAGCAGACTTCCTTCTCAAAGGACAGATGGGGAAAAAAACAACAACCTCCAATCTTGTATGATAGCAACCCCACATACTAAACAAACTACTTGGAATAGCTGCAATCCATCTGTATTTTGATGCTATGTAAGGAAAGAGGAAGCCACAATTGAAATGCTTCAAATGGGAAGGCTGTAATCACAGTGTCACAGGGCGGGGACCTAGGAGTGGCCACGATCTCTCTTAGCACCCCCTACTGTGCCAAGTGGGTGTCCATGCACCCTCATTCTCGCCCGCCATGTCTTTGATGACAAAAGTATTAAGGGTGGCTGCCTTTTGCCCCCTTGGACATGGTATCCCTGATGTATCCCAGTTTGTGTCCCGTCTTAGCGGACCCCGTGAATTAAAGCCTCAAGGGCTACGCGTGGCTCCTACCACCCCTAATACCACGCCCCAAGCCTCTCAGATGTACTGAACGTTGTCTTGTCAAAATCCCTTGCCGCGCCCTCACAGCACCCCCTTACTTGCCTACTATCGCCCGCACCCTTGCAGACGCCCTTTGGGCTCGTCTCAATCGCCCACCCTTGGGCCTTTCTCCCTGCTCCCAGTAGACACTCTCCAGCCTTCGTCGCAGCCACGCCCTCACTGGGGCTCGCTCTCTCTCTCGCCCGCACCAGGGCCTTGCCCCGTGATTCCCGCCTGCACTGGGGCCTGTCTCCGCGATTCCTGCAATCGAGGCTCAGGTGGCCATAGCCGTGCCTGGCCCCCAAATTCCCCTCTTGGGGCTTCTAGTCCTGTGCGCCCTCCCTGGGGCTTCACGCAAGCACCCTCTGGGCTTCTCGCTGGGGCCCACTCTGGTGCTCCTCACAATTGGGGCTCAGGTGGCCGTAGCCGTGCCTGACCCCCAAGGCACTGTGCCCCTTCTCAGAGCTGAGGTCAGTGTACCCCTCCTCAGGTCTACAACCCCACCGAGGCTCAGGTGGCCGTAGCCGTGCCTGGCCCCCAGACCTGCCTTCTCAGGTCCTATGCCCCACTGGGGCTTCTCACCTGTGCCCACACTGGGGCTTTTTCCTCACAACACTGCCGCACTGGGGCCGGGGTCGATACCCCCAAAACACAGCTCCCTCTCTGGTGCCAGGAACCCCCACGCTACTGGGGAGCTCCTACGAGGCCTCCTCCAACCCCTACAGCCTCACCCGGTCCTCCGGTGTAACAACAACGCAAAACCATAAGCCAGTCAGCTACAACTCAAAACCCAGCCTCCTGGCTAAAACACAAACTCTAGTCCTCCAACTAAATGTCACTCAAATCCCTACCAGGGCTTTCTCCTACCAGTCCTCAAGCCGAAGCTGATTAGGCTATCACGCTGCTCTAGGCTGCACCATCCAGCAGAGCTCCTTCTCCCTTGGATGTTAGTGGGGAACTGCCTGCTTAGCCTCAGCCTAGGCTGTTTATATAGGCCAGGCCCTGCCCCCTTCCGGTCAGCTGACCGACTGCGGTTGCCCCAGCAACCGGCACCTGTACCTTTTCCTAGGAGCAAGGCACTTCAGTGCCCTGCGACACACAGAAACATGTTTGTCCCATTCTAATTTTTAACTTCTGTAACAATCACCAGAACAAAACAGGAATATGCTAAAGTTTACATGCAAGAAGTTTGCTCCACTTTAGTTTAACTGGACAACTCCGATATTAAGATTACTTCAGCTCTCTTTCCATTTAACTCCTTCTCCTTAGGGCATACCTAAATTTTTAAGTGCTTTAAAAAAGTAAACTTTGGTGGAAAGAGATTTCAAGTCTAGAATTAACCTTAAGATCCCTCCCCCTTCAAGAAATCATTTCTTCTTAGTGTACTACAAGCCTTAGTGTGCAACTGGTCAGAGCAGTAACACCAAAAACTGAGCACATTATGAAAGTTGTTTTAGTAAAGACCATTCATTCTCATTAGACACCCTTTACAAAAATCAATTTTAAGACAGATATTATCTAAACAAAAAAGGACAGCACAGCTTAAAAAAAAAAAAAAAAAGCAGTAGCAAGGCAAATAAGCAATTATAGATTCAGATCGGTTTGACAGAAGTTTTTCACCCACTCAAAACAAGGAGAGTTTTAATAGATTTTCGCTGCATTGTTTGTAGCAACAGAAAGCCTCTCAAGCTTATAAGTAAAGTTAGAACACACACCAGATACAGAGGTCTGACAAATACTGATTCACTACTCCAGTCACACTTAAGTCATGTATAAAATGAGCAATTCAGTCATTTAAGGAGCAAAGAGGAAGAGGTGGCAATTATGTTTTATAAAACAGAACTCCATTTAGAGAATCCTTTTGATTCAACACCATCCCTTATGACCAGTGTTCTTGGCCAGCTCTCAATGCTGTTATTTATCCAACATTGAAAGGAAAAAGAATTACCTCCCCACCCCAATAGTTAGGTACCAAGTCACAAGAAGTTTATGTTAAGAAGCAGAGACTTGGCAGCTCTCTTAACAAGATGTAACTCTCCAAAAGCCTAGAAGCCACCAGAAAGTCTAAAAATGGCTTAAGGATCATCTAGATGTTCTTTATTTTGAAGTACATAATGATAACCTTGCACAACTGACTCATGGGTCTGAGGAGTCAGCCAAGCCATAGTTTGTTAACACTGATTGTTTACTTGTACATTTGAAACTCACACTGATGTCTAGAACGCAGCTTCCCAAACTTTTCCTCAGCATGGCCCCATTTCCTCAGCATGACCCCTCACTCCCAACCCACAGCGCCCCCACAACTCCATTGACCGATGTTGCAACCCCATTTGAGGGGAACTGCTAGTCTAGAAACTCACCATGGCACTACCTGGGTCTACCGTTAAGTCTTCCATCCTTTCCCACCTCCCTTACAGCCCTATAAGGGAAACTTGCTACAATAGCGATGAGCGCCTTTTCTGTCTTCTTTTAACCTATTTTTAAAGAGCCATTGAGGGCATTTAAGCTGATATTCTAATTTTCAGACACTCAGGAACTTACCAAAGCTAAGCCATTTGCACCTATGCTACAGCAGAACACGGACACAGGAACCATACTCCTAACAAGTAAGTCAGAATTAAGATACTTGGGCCCTAACCATACTATTGTGATCACTACTGTGCTGTGTTACTGACTGTATGCATCTACTGGATACCCTTTTTGTTACTAGATTGGAGCTAGCTTCCTCAAGTTGGGTGGATCAACACATAGGAGTGAGAGAAAACCATCTTAAAGGTCTGTAACAGAATAAGCTGCAGAAAGGATATAAACTACATACCTGCACCATTTCATCAGGCCTATGCTAATGCTTTGAAGTTATTGTGCTCCACATGGACACACATCATCTTTGCTTTAACTTGCTTTGATCCCTGCCCCAAAAGCTGTCAACGTGTCTGAACATAAGTAGCAATTAAAACATGTCAATCACCTTTGAATGTTTCAAAAAGCCAGCTGTACAAGCATGCATGCATGTCCACCCCCTGAAACATTTCAAAAAACAGATAAAATGCTCCAAAAGAGTACCCCCTTGAAATTAAGTACCCTTTTGAAAAGTTCCAGGTCCTGTTACATTTGTGTGGTGACAAGGTACCCAACAGGTCCTCCAGAATCCCACAGTGCAGAGGAACAAGGTGAATGATCTGCAGCCTAAGTGACAGCTGCCAAACTGCACAGCTGCTGAGCCCCATTCCTTGATCTTGGTTGTTCCTGCAGCAATATCACTACAGGGCTCTTCAGCCTGCACTCCCCTATACCCTTCTCCTCCTGCGAAAAGGGGAACCAAGAAGTAGAGATTAGGACCACAGAATTGGAATTCCAGAAGGGAGTCTCTTCTACTGCCACCTCCCTCCTTCCAAAGACTTCTCCCACCCCGAACAACACCGCCAAAGAGAGAGAGACTTTGCTACATGCAGCTACGGCAACACTCAGAAGTTCCAAAGAGGGGGGACAGGGTCCACACTGGGTGTACATGACGCCTGTGTGAAGTGGCAAGTATTTGCTTCATATTTGGCCAATTCAGGGGAGCAGTGACTCGATTTGGGATATGGATCACTGTCCCGATTTGATTTGGCCGAAGCAGATCCGAAGATTTGGTGCCACTTCAGAGATCTGACTATAGACTAAACAGGTAATAGTCCTGACCACGCTGGACACAGTTGCCTCCAGATGGTAAGTCTGTTGGGGTTGGGGAGAGGGAAGGGAGGGACTGGGGCTGGGACAAGCTGCCCAGCCAGGACAGAGGGCACAGGATGAAGGCACAGCAGCACTCAGAGCGGGGAGCTATGGGGCAGGATATAGGCGCAATTCACTCAAGGCAGAAGAGAAGAGAAGAGGGCAAGCAGCAGCCTCTGCTCAGCACTGCCCCCCACCTCCCCCCCCAACCCTGGGCAAGCAGTGGCAGTCCCCGCCCTCCCACACCCAACGGGTAAGCAGCAGCAGGGCAAAGCCCCCGCTCCCAGTGCTGATGCAGGTGCAGCAGTGCTAGGAGTGGGGGCTATGCCCTGCTGCCGCTTGCTCAACTGGGGGGGAGGGAGGGGAATGATGCAGATGTGGCTCACTCCAGGTGGAAGGGGGCAAGCAACAACACCTGCATCAGTGCTTGGAGTGGGGGCTCTGCTCTGTCACTGTTTGCCCAGCCAGTACTGGGGGGTGGGCACTACCACCATTTGCCCAGTCGGGGCAGGCCCTGCTGCCACTTGTGGGCATGGCTCACCCCAGGCAGAAGGGGACATCTGGCTCCCCGCTTCCCGCCCCAGCTGGGAAAGCAGCAGGGCATAGTGTCCGCTCCCAGCGTTGCTGTGCCTGCATCCCACCCCCACCCCCAGCTGGGCAGCTTGTCCCAGCCCCAGCCCCCACCGCCCTCTCCGCCCCACATCAGACTTACCAGCTGGAGGGAGCCGTGTCCAGTGTGGTGAGGACTGCTGCCTGTTTAGCCTATGGCCAAATCTTTTCCGAATCGATCCGGAGGATTCCGATTCGCTTCAGAGCTTTTAACTGGTCTCACCATTCAATTCGGATTTGGAGATTCAGTCACCCAATCGGCCCAAATCTCCTCTAAATCAAATAGTCTATCGAAGCTTTGCACAGCCCTACTGTACATATGTCTCCCCGCTGAACCAACTACTTCTTTTAAACCTTTTTGAGCCTACTTGGCTTGGAAAATTTGTCAGAAGTTACTTTTTTCTGTACTTAATCTAAATGTCAGAAAGGACACAAATTCATGGTAGCTGTGAAGCACAAGAAACCCATGCTATCTTGGCAGCCAGCACAACAGAAGCAATATCAGCTTATTTCACCTTTTTACACTAAACCATTTAATTCTTTAAGTACAACCTCAACAAAGATGTGATGGCTTTACATAGCTTTACAGGTGCCCCTCACTAACAGTCGAGTTGTATTCAGGAAATACAGTGTTCACCTGGTATTTTAGGACTGAGATCTGGCCTCACTGCCCAAAAACAAATCTCGATACCGATAGCCCATATATGAGCAAAACCTATCAAGTTGGCCTACAAGCTGACAGCTATAATAGTTAAAAGACTTATCAGCCAGGATCCTGGTTTTCACCGTTTAAAAATTCACAAATGCTCTGATTAAAACCCCCCAAATCCACCTTTTTCTGCAATGAAAACTAAATACCTATATATTTTGGCCTCTTATCTTGAATTTATCATGGAAAATCAGAGCTCCCCCTGCCTCCTTTGCTCACCAGGACATGGGTCCAAACCCTGGTATGTCAGTGCCCTGCCCATGCCATTGCCCCTCACTCCCCACCCACAACCACCTGGGACATGCTGGTACTCCTCAGTCCCACCCACAGCCTCCCGCCCCCCCAGCTACCAGGGCTATGGGAACCGGGACCTAGGTCCGCAGCCCCCTGCTTCCCACAGCAGCACCCAAACCCTGCCAGCCAGCCACAGGAGGTGGCTGTTGCTGTGGCAGAGCCTGGCTCTCCCTCCCCCACAACCAGCACAGCCAAAACAGAGCCTCTCGGGAGGCAGGGGAAGGAGCCCAATATGGGCTGCCCATTTCAGGCTCAGGGCTCCCTGCACTGCTGCCCTTCCCCCCTGCCCTAGGGCTTCTGCAGCCCAGCGAGTGGTACCCAGTGCAGCTGGGCAGAACAGAGCTGGGCAGGGAAGCTTGTTGCTGCTGCTGGAAGCTCCACACCATAGTGAGGCACCCCTTGCCCACATGGCAGCAGTGAGGGGCACAAATCGCCATGGCGACATGAGGATTGCAGTGGTGGCACTGAGCTTCCCCTCTCTGCCCTGTTGTACCAGGTCCTGTCCACTGGGCTGCAGAGGACTTAGGGGGAGGGCAGCAGAGCGGAGAACCCAAGCCCACAGTGGGCAGCCTGCCTCCACTACGTGCACAACTCTGCCTCTAGGAGTGTGTGGAGCAGCAGGGAGCCAGCCACTCCACTACTCCTTGTATGAGCCACAAGCAGCCCTGTCCCTTTCCCTACCTCGGTCCTGTAGCCATGCATTCCATCCCCAGGCCCTAAGCTCCACACACAGATTCTGCTGAGTCAGTTCAGGACAGTGATTTGAATCACTATCCCCCAAATCGCCCGAATCTAAATCCGAAGCAAATACTAGCTCCCTCGCACAGGCCTAGTAGTTTCCAGAAAGCTCTTGCAACTCAGGGTGAAGCTTAATGGATTTTTAAACTATACTTTGGAATTCTCTTTTGAAGATGGTCTAAATCAGTCTAACTTCACTCAAGCCTTTCTTTTCTTCACCCAGTCCCTCACCCTCTTTTTCCCCCCTGCTGCCATTCCTCTCAGTTGCTTGCTTTTTTTTTCTAACAGCCCTTTGCAGCATGTTCAGCTTTGCTTTCTCTGAAAGGGTGACATAAGACCCTACTAACTTGTTTACAATTCATTCCATCTGGGCTTCTCCTAGTGAGTTTCGCCCACCCACTGTGCAGTTAGAGGTTACAAATCAACACATTTAACCCAAACAGTAATTTTAAACAAAGAAAAAAATAAAATAATAATAAAAAAAAAAAACCGATTACCCAACAAACCTATAAGCACTAGCATTAACAGGAGAAATGTAGTCAACAACTGACTATCAGAGCTTTGTCCTTTCTTTTGGAAGGGGTACAGTAAGAGCCTCTGTATATTAAAGTTTCCTTATATTAAATTCATGTTAGCTGTCAAAAATAGTTAAAGTAAATATCAGTCTTAGCTCACTGTAAGCCTGAGACAACTCACCCTGTCAACCATAATAAGATGAAGTTATTAATTAGTTTGTCACAAAAACTCAGTATCATGGAATTAAGTTTTTTAGCAAAATAAACAGGAAGTAAGCTTCCAATAGTATATTTACTGACAGTTCCTGACAGCCTGAAAAATAATACTGAGGTGGTGCAAACTAATTAAGAAATTAATGCAGCCACTCTAGTTCAACTTACTGTTAAAAACTTCCATTAAAAAGGTCCACCGCTTATGGGGCTACTTTCTAGTGTGCTAACCACCCCACAACTTCAGCCTATAACTATCTGGTGATGAGATGTTCAAGTGCTCTAAATTGCAGGAATCGAGGCTATTTTGGTGACCCAAGAACAGTTTTTACACTTCTCTTAGCAATAAACCAGCCTAAAGGACCTGTTAAAATGGAGAAACCTTTTTCAACTTCTGTAATACTTGTCTTGCATCAGATGAGTTACATTTCTCTCTGAACTCAGCCACAGACAACTTGCCATCTTCAACCCATGACTTGAACCCTGCATACTGCCATCTCTAAACTTGAAAACTTAATTTAAATACTGTTACTCCTAAAAGCAATTAGCGCTATGTTTTGGTCTTATTTCCCATGCTTAGGAATTACTGTCCTCTTCAAAACTACTTAAGATGTCACGTTTTCTAAAAGAAAAAATGGGCTCTTCCTCTTCCAGAAGCTTATCTTTAGTTGAGCAAATATACAGAAGCTGCCACTTGTGTCTATTCAATAGTATTTTTCTTGTAGTCACTATTCCATCTCCTTGATCAACAAGGTTGAATAATAAAGATGTGTAGCATTTTTGCAGCTGGCTGAAAACAGAGACTATTTAAAGTGTCCTTTATACCAAAATACTTGATAGGTCCATCTATCTCTTTGCAGTAAGCCATTGAATTCCAAAGCCCCCAGTTAATATGACCATGAACTTATTTTCCATGTTAGTTGCGCAACTAAAAAGACCACACACAAAAGGACTGCTGATTGGAGAAACAAGCCTCATCTTATATTTGAGTAAATATGGTATTATCAAGCTGATTCCAATAGCCTCCAATTTAAAATTTAATCTGCAATCCTATAGATAAGGATTGTTGTGGGTGATATCTTTCTTAGACCTACTGCATGGTTAGAATAAACTTGCACAAGATTTCAAAGGCAAGGCATTCTTCATTGCATTGCACTGAAAAGCTTATCTAAATCTGTCCCAATTGTGAAGTTAATCTAGTAAAAGATATCACCCACAATAATACTTGCCTCTCACATAATTCTTGGAGCATCACAACTACAATATCACCCCAACACTACCATTCACAATTCTAGCAATTCTCAACCTTAAAATAAGTTACAGAACATGTTTACTTAAACAGCCAGTCTCTTCAAGAGGCTCAACTGGTCTTTTCATAACCAAGTTGTCAATGCTATAATTTTAAAACTCCTGAGCAGCATACTTTTCTACCTGCCACCCTACTTTCAAATAACCTATTGCCATTACATTAGTATTTGTCAGACAGATTAATATAGAAAATGTGAGATTCAGAGTATATTCCTATTCTTGTAGCTAGATCAGGGTGGGCAAAATACAGCCTGTGGGCCAGATCCGGCCCTCAAGGCCATTCTAGCCAGCCCGTGAGGCCCCTAAAAAAAATTTAGAAAATTCAAATTTATCTGTCCTTGGTTCCTGTCAAAGACGACAGGAACCGAGGGCAGTAGGACCCAGGGGAAACCCTGGAGGGCTCCTTCAACGACAGTACCTGCAAGGTCCGGGCAGGCAGCAGCAGCCAACACTGCTGGCGCAGCAAGCTGGGTGGGAGGTTCAGCTGCTGCTGCCACAGCGCAGCCCCAACGGGTGAGCCCGGAGCCAGCGCAGGGCCCAGGCTGGCAGCAGGGCCAGGTTACAAGCTGGTGCTGAGCGCATGGGGTCAGGGAGGGAAAGCAGCCCCTCTCCCACCCTGTGGCCGGCACCCCACACTGTAGCCACTTGCAGCCTGTGTGGGGTTGCCTGTGCCTGCTCAGAACAGCCCGGCCCCTGAGAAGCAAACAAGTCCTGCATGGACTCTACCCTCCCAGCCTTACCCTTTTTATTTTAGTTTATACAGCACCTCTAAAACACCTCTAAGTCATGCTGAGGAGTAGTTTAACTTCACTGATTTGTTCAGCTTTTCACCACAAGTGTAGAAAGGTCTCTCTCTGTGTCAAGAAGATCTCAACCTTTCTTATTTAGTGGGTAAATCACTTCAGTTCAACATTTCCAGGACTTCCAACTGAATCAAAAGCCCCAACAAATGAAATATTACCCCCACATACCATACTGTTGTATTTACCCAAATATAACATAACCCTCCAATAATAAGATTCTATAAATGGAAAATTATACGCTTGTTATATTTTTCCATGTATAAGATCTAATTATTAGAGGGTGATCTTAAGTCTGCCCCAACCACACCAAGGGGATCCTCATATGTTGTTCCTGTATCACCTGCTCCTCTTCCTACAACCCTACCACTTGTCCCCGCCACTTGCCCTCCCCAACCTGAGCCTGGACTGCCTGCAGTCTTCCCATCCTCCCCTCCCACTTGTATCCACTGTGTACACCTCTGCTGCCCTCCCCCCCAATCTGATCCATAACTGTCACTGCTACCCGATTCCTCACAAGCACTGCTGCCCCATCTCCTGCTCAATTCCCCATGGGCACTGCTACCCAAACAGCAACATGTGCTTCTTACTGTTCCATCTCTAAATGCCCTTAAATTCAACAGGAGTAAGTCCAGAGTCCTGCACTTGAGAAGGAATAATTGCATGCACAAATACAGACGGGGGGCGGGGGGGGACTGGCTAGGCTGCAATGCTGAGGGAAAGAACCTTGGGTAACAGTAGTCCATAGACTAAATGTAAGCCAACTGTGTGAAAAAAAAAGCCAACAGTATACTGAGCTCTATTAACAGGAACAGCACTTGGAAGTCGAGGGACAGCAAAAGGTACGGCAAGGTGGTACCTTAGAGACTAAGGTGACCCTGCTCTGGTTAAAAGCATGGAAAGCAAAGACAAGGGGGCATCTAAGCTGAAACACATTACACTTCCTCTCTCAATAAAATGTCTGTCCATTACAAGCTGCACAGAAATTTTCAGTGGTAGAAATGAATGCCTATGCATGGACTAACGTACCACCCTGCCCTGCCTTCTGCCTGACTTCAGACTACCGGCAACAGGCAACAGGCACTCTTCAGGTCAAGGGAACTTCTTCAGATCAAGGGATATGATCCTTCTGCTCTACTCAGCACTCGTGTGACTTCACCCAAAGTACTGCATCAAGTTTTGGGCTCCAAATTTCAAGAAGCATACGGACAGACTGGAAAGAGTCCAGCAGAGTGCGACAAAAAATTAAGGAAGGCTACTGTGATACCCAAAAGTCTGCCTGTGTATATACCAACCACAAAGTTGATATGTAGTTGGTCCAATAAAAGATACCACCTACAAAAATTCTTGTCTTTCAAATATCTCCTGGACCATCACAATATCGTCACCTCAACACTACCAAAAAAATTAATAGAGGCCTGGGAAACATAGATTAAGAGAAAAGGCTGAAAGGCAGTTTAGTTTGAGGAAAAGATGACCAAGATGGGATTTGTAACAGTTTTTGAACACTTGAAGGGTGATTATTATTATACAGAAGGATGGTGACTATTCTCTGTGGCCACAAGGGGCAACACTGGAACAACAGTCTTAAACTGCAGCCTGGGAAGTTTAGGTTGGGTGCTAGGGGATGGTTATACATCAAAACAGGATAACCAGAAAAGTTGTAGAATCCCCATCCTTGAATGTTCTTAAGAACCTATGAGACAAACAGTTGTCTGGGACAGGTTAAACAGGGATGATCCTACACTGAGCAGAGGGGGCATGGACTAGATGACCTCCTGAAGCTCATTCCAGGCCCTGTTTTCTATCATTCTTTCACACAGCACTTCAACCAAGCTGTCACTGATAAAAAACGTTTTATTTTTGTTTTATTAAAGCACCAACTAAAGCATGTAAAGCTTGTTAGGTAAGTTTTTACAGAAACCAATATATGGTATTTCTTCTAAGCCACTGCCAGCCAGACACCTAAAAAGCAGGCCGACAGTAGTCAGTCATCATGCAAACCCTCTATAGAGCTAATTAAATGCTGGGGAGTTTTTATATTAATTGCTGAATGATAATCTGAAATCAAAGCCATACAAGAGATAAATGAGTACAAGCTCTCATCTTGCATTGCAAGGTTTTTACCAAGTCATTTTTCTACTCTACCATTTCGGCATCAGGCTGTTTAAAATGGACAGAGTACCTTTATTTTAAATCTGATTTTAATCAAGAATAGCACTATGTTAGTTTTTTGCTTCCTTTTAAAATGATTTGGCTCAGTCTGAGAAGTCATACTATTAGGAAAAATTGCCCTGACACAATCTTCCAGCATAGACAAGAATTTTCCATGCCAAAAGAGGGCAGAACTTCAGTTTTATGAAGCCCAAAACTGTCTTAATAAAATAGTCTACCAAAGTATGAAGCTATGTTCTCTCTCATTGTTAATCATAAACTACCTAAGCAATTTACCACCCTCTTATTTCTCTACACAGCTTCCAAAGCCAACCCCAAATGTTTATGCTATCTTAGATAAGCTATGTAACATCAGCAGATTCTCCCTATGCCGGACAAAAGGTGTTTATGCCCCAAAGCTTACAAAGTTTAGTTGTCTAATAAGAGATATCACATCAACTCAAAGAACCTTGCCTGCCTATAAGATACAACGAACACTCAGGCTTCAATAATCAAACAGACTTTACATGCAAATTAAAAACTTTTTCTTGTCACTTACTCTTAATGAGACATGAACAAGTCTCAGCTGAATAATTATTTCCCCATAGCTCAAGCAAGGTTTCTTAATATTGGTTCATCACCATTGACACTTTAGCTACATTACAGAAATTTCACTTTTTTTACTAGTGTGATTGTATTGCAGTATTACCCAAGTGCTAACATCACATCCAACACTTGAAACTGCATTATCAACTTGGAATTTATCATTTCAAGTAAAGACCATGCAGTGGGTCCATACTTGAATTAAGTGTTTGACATGAACCGGAGGGGAAAGGTTAGAGAAGGCAGAGTAGTAACAGCAATTTAACTTGTATATTACTCTTATTCACCTGTGTTCATTGTACTTTGTACACTATTACTGTTATAGATCCTTCTCCTCTTTCATTTCTCTAACTGTATCAGTTCCATAATTGTTTCCTTTACACCAGAGTCAAACTTACCTGAGACCATGGACCTGATGTGGACTGCAAGGCTCCTCATAGACTGGATCCAACCAAAGACACAGGGGTGCTATGACCACCCAGCAGCAAGGGATCCAGAGGTTGCAAGGGAGATCCAAGAAAACTCACCACCAAGGGTCATGGCCAGCAGGGCCAAAGTGACCTTAATTCCACAGTAGGCTATGACCCTGCAACTTCTGGTGGCCTGCCAGCAGCCTGGGAGGCTGGAGAGAGTGGCCTGCAGGCCAGATCTGACCCATGGACCATATGTTTGACACCCCTGCTTTACACCATGAAGGGTACAACTTTGACTCCATACTTAAGAACAGAAGTCTGAGGGCTTTCTGCTGGCCGAGCTGTGTATTTGACTTGAGATAATGTTGGTATTATTTCCTCCACTCCCCACAAATGTGAAAGTCATTATCTTCTTGTAATGAATAATGGGCCCCAGCACACAGTGGCTCAAAGCACAATGTTGAGATTGGCACTAAACAAACCCCAAAAAAGTCAGTTTTCCCTCTCCATCTCCCTTTAAAACTATTTTGAACTAGTAGCTCAAACAAAAGAAGACAAGCTAAGTTTCTATGTCCAGTAGCCAAAAATGGATTCCTAAATACATAAGTTACCCCAGTTGTATTTATCTTCACAGTCTTTAGACCACAGTGAGAAACTGCTTGAAGCCCCCCTTTCCCCCACATTGATAGTATTGCCACTAGCCCGAACTGGTAACTCATGGTTGAAACTAGCTACTGCACAGATTATTACTTCTGGACAAAAACAAAAGTGAAAGTGCAACACACTATTCCTATTTGAAAGCCGTCACAGTGCTTCATAAAAGCTAATGTTCAATTGCGCTGTGACTTCATTCACATGAGGAACCTAGCCCAGAATAAGCCACGTGAAGTGACTCTCCCTACCACGGCCCCAGGAAGGAGGGGGCAAGGGGCAAAACAAAACAAGACATTATCCTGTTGGAGTGGAAACGATGGTCCATCAAGAAGGTTTGGTTCTGCTAAAGAAGTTGATATAAGGGAAGTGGGAGCATAAGGGACCAACTACACACCTCTTGTGACACAACACAGGCTGGGAAAACTAGCTTTTCTGGGGAATTATTTTTTCCATTAAGTTGGTGGTTGGGGGTCTTTTTTTAAAACCTCAATGGATAGTCCCTGCAGTGAGGAAAATGGGGCAAGACATGAACTGAAAAACCATGGCAGACCCAAAAAACTGAAGTCTGTAACAAGACACATGGGGAAGTGAAGGGCAAGAGAAGCAACAATCCAAATGGAAGAGAACACATTTTCTCTTCAGTTAGTATTATATGATAGCACCTGAAGAGCAACTTGAACTTTGTTTCATTTTGCTGCTCCTTACTTAATTAACTAGGTGGGTCTCGCAAATAGGGTCTTAGTCCTATATTTATTTCAGGACACAAACATAATTTATCCCTTTTCCAAATTAACTTAACATACCTTAGGGTTGAAGCTTTGAGTCCATATAAGTGCACAGCCACATATCCGGATTGTCATGAGAAATGCCCAATTTCTATACAAGGAGAGAAGAAGGGGCTTTTATGGGAGAGGAGCTATTAAAAATCTTGGCAACAAGGCAGCTCAGTTATGATAATCAATCACCACTAGTAAGTTTACTAAAGACACTGTTAAGTGCAGCACTGCATTAAGGTTTCTAACCATTTAAACATTCCTGGAAGATATTTCCATTACCCTTGAAAGCAGTGAGCACCGAGTGAAAAGCTCCTACCTTCAAGTTTCAATAGGTTACTTCAGCCTTCAGGTAGAAGCTTCCCTTTCAGAGAAACATTCACTTTAATGGGTCGCCTAAGCAATGTTCAAGGGAAATTCTACAAGATCCATTGATGCTGCTACTCTTCTGGGATGTGTCTGTGCTTTATAGCAATCACAGAGGCAGAAAAATGCAAGTCTACCAATTTAGGCATCCTTTGTAAAGTGTCAAATGAAGAAAGCATATCCAATTCTATGCCTATACACTGTCAAGTGTACAAAGATAGACCTGACAAAACTTCATGAGCTCTGCCCTTCCTACAACACTCCATAGCTCATTTTTAGCATTGGCAGCTGTCACGGGGCGGGGCCTAGGGGCGGCCGTGATCCCTCTAGCGCCCCTACCGTGTCAATTAGGCGATCCAGCACCCTCTTATCTTGCCCGCCATGTCTTGTTGTTATATGGTTCTATAAGGGAAGCTGCCTTTGATCCCCTTATACACGGTGTTATGTTGAACTATCCCCCGTTCCATATGAGGTGACTCAGTGCACCCTAGCCTTATGGGCAATGCGTGCCTCCGACCTCCCCTTTAGCACACGCCAAGCCTCACTGGTGTACCGGACGTTCTTATGTCTGTATGCTTGCCCCTTCCTGGGGTCTCTGAATATAAGCACCCCCTCTCTTTGGGGTCCCTCAGTATGCGCGCCCAATATACTCGCCCTTCCCGGGCTTCTGTTCACACTCTCGCCCTCTCCGAGGTCTTTCCAATATAAGCACCCCTCTCCCGGGGCCTCTCCAGTATACGCGCCCCTCACGCCGTTATTGTATACACGCCCTCTCCGGGCCTGTCAAATGTACACACAGCCCTGTCCAGGCTCTTACTCTCGCGCTCGGCCCTGTCCGGGCTCCTGCCCGCACGCTCAGCCCTGTCCGGCTTCTAACCGCGCGCTCAGCCCTGTCCGGCTTCTATTCTGTACGCACCTTGTCTCCGTCAGGCCCCTATCTGCACGTCTGCCCCTCTCCAGGCTTGTTCTCGTGCGCCTGCCCCTCTCCGGGACTTTTACCGCACACTCGCCCTTCTCCGGGACTTTGCGCTGGTGGGGTGCCAATCGCTCACCCTGGAGCCTCCTATTCTAATCTGCCCTCCCTGGGGCTTCCTCTTCCCATGTGCCTGCCCACTCTGGGGGCCTACGCGGCACATCTCGCGCTCCTCGCCCGCTCTGGGGGCCTACGTGGTGCTTCTTGCGCTCCTTGCCCGCTCTGGGGGCCTGCACCCCACTGGGCAGAATACCGCCCCCCCCACGGGGCCAGAGTTACAACACCCCACAGCGTCGTGCCTCTCTCTGGCGCTCACACGCAATGCCAGCTCCAGCACCAATCGCTGTGCCCTTCCAGGGCACCCAGGAACACCCCGCCTCCACTGGGGAGCTCCTAATGAGGCCTCCTCCGTCCCCTACAGCCTCTCCCGGTCCTCTGGTCTTATACAAACAGCCCAACCGCAACTCAAAGCTATCAGCCAACCGGCTCTAACTCAAAAATCAGCCTACCGGCTATAACATTCCGTGCCACCCTGGCTCTCCGTCGAGCCTCCCTGTCAGAGGCCTCTCCATGCCATCTGTCATGGGTGCTCAGGCAGCTCTGCCTTGCTCTGCTCTGCAGCAGGGCTCCTGCCTCTTAGGCTGCCAGAAGGGAACTGCTGCTAGGCTTTGACCTGGGCTGTTTATAAAGGCCTGGCCCTGCCCCCTTCTGGTCATGTGACCAGCCTGGCTGCTCCAGCAACCAACACCTGTGCTATCTCAGGGAGCTTCAGCAGCCTTTATTCTTAATGTCAGTAGCAGGCACCCTAGTGCCCTGCTACAGCCGCAAAACATAGGCATGAAATAGTGTACTACAGTAGGGTCATTCTTGAGAGGTGCTTTTTCTGTTTACTTACCACTTAATTTGTTGGGATTTATTATTGTGATTATTATTAACAACTAAGAGTCCAAACCAGCAAATGAGCCTTTAATTTAACAGGAGTACAAGACATTTAGCCCCTTAATTCAGCATTTAAGAAAAGATGTGTTTTGTCATCTGTCGTAATGTGACTATCCTTTCCTAAGGGAGGCTGCATTATCCAAGTATGTTCAGCACTTAAGAGTGTGTACAAAAGCGCTGCATGCATGTTTTATAGTACTGTAATTCAGACCACTTTTTATAGCGCTATAAATTACAGTGCTCTTAAACATGACAAAAGTGCACTGTTTGGGGGGGGGCACTCTGAGCCTCCCTGAACTTTCCAGGCTAGGAGACAGGGAGCACTCTGCAGCCTCATAAGAAATTTGACCAGCATACAGAAGTTATTTAAAGTGCTGTAGGTTGCTAAAGTGTTTTAAAATAAAGCACTTCAAATTTAATACCTCATTTAACAATGGTTAATTTAAAGCACTTTAGCCATTTTTAAAATGCTATAAAACCATGCACTTCTGTTGTCATGGCAATAAAGCACTTTAAATGGTGAAAAAGAAATGTCTGTACACACCCTAAAACAGGAGATGTAAGCAACATAGATTCAACTCAAACAAGGTCATGCTTTTTGCAGTTGGATCCCACCATAGCTTCAGCCCACCTATAGATTCTTCTTGCTAAACTAGTACTACTCCTCCCTACTGAGATTTTTAATATTTCAATTATGCCTTTGCAAATTGCCTTAAATAATAATTATAACATTTTTCAACAGGGTGACTTTAATACCTAGCCTCTCTGTTTGGCTCCTATTACAAATATTGACACTATATGGTAAATAACCATATAGGCACTCAAGTCACCTACTTGGAACCTCTGACAAATATTTTGCTCTTCTCTAGGGCTAAGTACAGACAGTCAAAAAGCCTGAGGCCAAATCGAGTCTGTCTTTGCAAGGTCATCTAAGCTTCAGAGATTAAACTGAGAAACAACTGGACAAACATTCACTTTTGATTCAGGAAATGCAGCCATATACCTGCAGTGACTTAAGCCAGAAGGAAGAGGGTGCTACAGCATGGCTCTCTGGCACATAGCCAGCATGGGCTGTATGTTTCCTTCTTCTTCCTGCTGCCCCTGAGATTTCTGGGATTTGCAGTCCACAATCACAGCAGCAGAACTCTGCAGTGCTGCTCATCGCTGCTTCTTCCTGCTTCCAAGTGCCTCTGGAATTTGTAGTCCACAGTTGCAGCCAGCAGTAAGTTTAAGGTAGGGCAGGGCAGCTCTGTACTCAGGGGAAGGGAAGTTTAACCCACCTCCCTGGCCCCAGACCCTAGCTGGGGTTTACTGGCGGAGCGGGGAAGAGGTAGTCCCTGCCTCCCCCACACCCTGCCCAACTCTTCTTTGCTGGAGCAGACATGTAAAACATGCTGGGATGTTGGGAGAATGAGTTAAATTGAACCAGGAAGGGGTCTGGGGCAGAAGTTTCATAAACAGGTTTGACCCAAATCAGTTAAGTCTGATGATTCAACCAGGTTCATCTTAAAGCAGTTTCAGACATTTTGAAACTGGTTTATATACACTGAACTTCTGTTCTGTTACAGATTTAAATCAGTTTCTGATCACTTCAACCAATTTATGTGTAACTTCTGTATCCAGCCCAGAGGGTCATGAACAAAGGATGTTTTTCCCTTCCCACTGGTTCTAGCTCATGTCTGTCTTTTTTCTTGTATTCCACATAGTAATGCTTAGTTACAGTGTCTTTTGACTGATTAAATGCACCGATGGGCAATGTTCTGTGGATCCAATGGTTGTTCAGCATTAATCAGATTTCTAATCAATTCCTACACTTTAAAAGGCCATCTTTTTTAGTTTCTGGTGTTTTTAACCTTTGTACTCACTTGAAATATACATCATTAGGTCTAGAAAGACACTCAAGGAAGTGTGCTCATTTCCTACATGTGCCTTTGTGGATGAGAAGAGTCCCGTGACCCACTGAGCAAAAGGGATTCTCAAAGTTACTTTTTAGAGAAGTACACCCCATCTTTCCATACACCCTAGGGCTGTGTGAAACTTTGGGTGCCGATTCGATTCAGAGGAGATGCAGCCCAATTTGGCAGCCACATCTCTGAATCAAAGTCAAATCAGGAGACCAATTAAAAGGTCCAAATTGATTTGAAGCTCTCCAAATCAATTCGGAAACGATTCAGAAAGTTTCAGCAATTCAGGTAGTCCTCACCTGCTGCCGCAAGGAGCTGAACCCCTCCATAAGTAGGAGGCTGGGGGGGGGCTGGAGGAGGGGACAAGGGGCCTATGGGGGGAACCCGACCAGGCCCTATCCCCTGCCTGCTACCCAAGCTCCCAATCACATCCTAACCCCTGCCCACTCTCCCACCCCATGGCTGCCCTGCCCAGCCCCAGCTCCTGACTTTAAAAAAAAGCCCCCATTCACCGGCTGCAGCCAGGCAGGGGGACAATCCCCGCTGCTCCCCACCGTCCCATGCTACATGGGGGGCTCTACCATCAGCCCCCATCCCCCACCCACTCTCCCAGTCCCCCCCATGGCTACCTTGCCTGGCCCCAGCTCTTTAAAAAAAAAAGCAGTGGGGCAGTGGGGAGCAGCAGGGATCACCCCCGGCACCAGCCACCGAGTGTCAGGCTTTTTTTTTTTTTTAAAAAGCCAGGAGCTGGGAATGGGCAGGGGATGGGGCCAATTCAGAGATTTGGCCAATTCAGCTGTGGCCAAATCTCCAAATCAGATTTGACCCAATCAATTCAGGAGAGCGATTCAAATCACCGAATCAAACCACTGTCCCCCAAATAGGCCGAATCCAAAGCAAACGCTAGCCACTTCATACAGGCCTAATACACCCCGTCCAACATATTTATGTTAACAGAGATATTTCACGTAAGTCAGACATAAGAAATATACGCCGACAGAAAACTAAGTAGCAAAATACTCAGCTTAGCTAAAAACAAGGCTTCTGTCTTCATTTTTTCTGAGTTCTATAGGGCTTTACATAGCACTACCACCTCCCAGAAGTAGTGAACAGCTTATTTATTTGTTCACTACTTCCAGGAGGTAGGACAACAACTTAAGGATCTCTAACAAATAACTTTTGCTCCTTATTTCAAGTTCATAACAATAATTTGTTGGCTCTTTTTGTGGCTGCTTTTATATTCTGTAATTCAGTACAGCACACTGAGAAGCTAGTTTCTCCATCTTTTACGGCACCAGAGAATAATAAATAAACAGTCCTTTCCACTCCTGGTATAGGTATAAGAGCACTTGAATTACTTTTGGGTGTTAAAACTGCTCCACCCCCACCAGTTGGTGATACATTTCCCACAAAAGCAGAATCCTTCCTAAAGGAAAGTGACTCAGCTTTGCAGATGATGGTGCTTATTACTTTGCTGGAAATTACTTTTGTCTTTTCCTGCCTCATTATAAACACTAAGAAACTAATACCAGTTGTTTCTCTCAAGTCAGCAATGGTCATTTTTAGCTGTCAAAGGCCTGTTACATTACTGTTATGCAAAGTTAATTCATCTATGCAAGACTGTTACTGAGGGCTGTAATATGACATTTTTCCTTCACCTTCATTATTCCCCAATTGCACCTTGTTTCCCCTGGAAAACCTATCAAAAGTAACTCTGATGAAAATTAAAAAAAAAAAGAGCTAAGTCTCATCATGACTTGACATTTAATGAAGCTTCAACCTCTACAGTTTTTCTCCTCATACATATTCCTTAGACTTGAGAACCCATCTCACTCCTGTCATAGGCATCCCAACTTGGAAAGCACACTGGAGTTGCTGGTATGGCAGCTTCCTTTCACAGTAGCAAGTGTTTGATTTCACAAGCCTTTTATATGCTATTTCTCTCTTACCAAGCAACTGTAGAGAAAGTACTCTTTTGTAATTTCTTTTTCACAGGTTCTTATTTCCCAGTTTTGTTCCAAAGTCTCTTGGCAGCCCTTACACTAAACAAAGATCTTATGAATCCATTATAGGCTCTCTGTCACCAAAATAAAGAGACGTGATTATTTTTATTTTGGCTTACCCATCAAATGAAGCAACCCTACTTATCCAACACAGGTGTCTTAAGTCCTTAGAAAAAAAGAAGTGACCTTTCTTACTTACAGTAATCACCTGTTAGAAGTAATCCCTTTGCCTCTGCTTCTAGTAAATATTAACTACATGTCCCTGGCTCCTTCAATTGGTCAACTAGCAATACCTAACTGCAACTGCATACCTCACCTTCCTTTCAGCAAATAGAGAGCTCATTAGCCCTAGGAAGTCCCATATAGTTTTCCTAGGCAAAGTCAATCCACAGTTATTTTCTCTGCAGAAAGTTTTTAATTTTAGCCTTAATTTGCTGTTCCAATATGAATACAATTCCCTTGATATCTGCCACAGCTCAATGTCTAGTGTTGCAGTCTTCCCCTTTTCCCAAGAGAGGCTACTGAGAGCAGTGGCCACCTGTCTACATCAGTTGTTTAATTATTCCTCCTACTGGGGGAATGATAGCAGAGACAGTCTACTACTAAGTGCCTAGGATAATGGGTCCTCAATTCTTGGTTGGTCCTTTATAGCTATTTCAGCTCCCATTTTTGGGGGGTATAGTTAACTTTGTTATTAAATTTCCATAGCTGCTTAGCTGAAGCCTAGACAACAAACATGCTCCGTGTATCACAACAGTTTGTAATTTCCTCAACTCACTAGAGCATTATTTGCCCTCTAATTAAAGGAAGATTCACAAGCTCAGTCTTCTTACAGAAGAGTTACACTTACACAATTTTCCACTGAGCAAGGAGTACAACTTAACTGCTATCCATATACAAGAGTGTAGTGACATTCTACTGATCTAATTATATCCACAGCTGCCCATCCCTTCAAATCACAGGTATCAGTCATTTAAGTCTAGCCAAAGGAAGTTTGTCTGTTTCTTAAAAGCCACAACAGGCTTGGTTATACTTCTGTTGACCACTTTCCCTGTTCAGACAAAGCAGACTTTTTATTCAACAAAGCTTCATGATTTGTTGCAGTAGTTTAAGATCAGTATTTGAATCCCTCATGGTGTTTAGAGGCCATGTGAAAGTGTGGCCATGAGATAGCCACTATACATATAAATACAGGTCAACCTGTATTTGACCACAACAGGTCAAGCTGTTAATTCAGACAGTAGATGTTACTGACCAGTAACTTCTAGCCTCACATTTATTTTCTAGTCTGACTGTCATGCCAACTAAGCCTCATGACTACAGCCTGCTAGGTAAAAATACCATGTATGCTGCTGCATAAATTTAGTCAAGCCTGAAAAGGGTCTCTTAAATAGCTTATATATTAAGCCTTGAAGCGTTACAGATCTTGAGACACTTTTTAACTTATTGCTGAACGAGAGAAAAGAGCACCTTGCTCCATCATTGTTGTTTACTTCCCCTTCTCCCCAACCCATCCCTCTTTTCTTCCTGCAATGGTTTCTTATTCCCTTCTAAAGCTTTTTCTCAGCAAGCATATTATTTCTATGTCATTTGCGAAACGCTGTCAGCACCAACCAGACAGACTGACACCCACTGAATTTAAAGCCCTTACATAAGTAGCACCTCTTCCCACAAAGGGACCAAGGGTTGTAGTCTATTGTTTTCTGGACTCTTAAACAATCAGATTTGGTTGCTTGCATGATAGTCTCCATAATAAAAATACTTATACATTGATTCTATTTCTTGGCATGTACACAGCCTTCCCATGCATAGTGCTACGTGCACAAAAATAACATCAACCTGTGCATAAACAGTATTTTTGTACTTCAACAATTATGAAGATAATAAATCTGCTAGCACAGGTGCCCAGAAGGGACTAGAGTGCAACCCCAAGTGTCCTGCTGGATCATTTTTCGAGCAGGAAAAGCATCAGAGAGGGATAACTTTGTGATTTTCATGCTTTATTTTCAATTTTATCTGAATCCTTTTTGCACAGAACAGTAGTCTCAACAATTCACCAGCAAGAACAATATGGACCCATTAGCAGCAGGATCTACTTCTCAGTTGAATGCTAAATCAGTGATTCTCAATCAGTGCCCAAGATCCTGCCTTGTCACTGCCCTGCCCCCACTACCTTGCTCCGCTGCAACAAAGAAAGAACTGCCATAAATTAGTTTTTAAAATGGGATGCTGCTCAATTCACAGAAATTATGGAGGAATGCCTTGAGTCTACTGAGGCTCAATCTAAAAAAGATAGAGAACCTCAGTCCTAAATCTATTAATTCAGTACTGCTCTCTCAGAACTCTTACCCTATAAACTGTTTGTATGGATCAATAGCCCATTTTGTTATTTTGCTTCTTTGTTTTACATCATCTTACTACGCTACTAGTTCTCACTTGTCATTGAGCTGTGATGATTAGAAAACACCCACAGTGAATTCATGTTCTTAAGTTACCATCTCCCCTTTGGAGTTTCACTGGTTAGTAGGCATTCTCTTAAATCAAGAAACACTAATTTTGGAACCAAGCTAAAGAAGAAATTATGCAGACAAGCCAAGCAATTATGTGAAGAGTAGGTAAAGGACAGCTATTTGTCAAAACAGTGGAAAATGAATAATAAGTTAGCTTAGTTTGTCTGCTCGAAATAGCAACTAACTGCCTGGTATAGAACAGCATCTCTTGCTACGGTTTTTAAATCAGAACAAACATTCATCAATAGTCAAGAAAATTAACCTTCCAGAGTAATTAAACATACCTGTTGACACAGTTTTAGGTCATTCTTTGTGCCTTTAGCAGGCCTTTGCCATCACCACCTATTCAATTTCATTTGTGAAGGACTAGAGTTCCCCCAAGTGCAATTCCATCTCATACATCTATTAACACTTCAAGCCTAACTGCTTTTGTGTCAGATACCATCACCTATGTTTTAAGTACTGACTCGGGATGGGGAGGGGAGGAAAAGGTGGGGAGCAACATTTTTGATTATTAGTATTTTTGGTGTTACTGAACCTCTGAGTTGATGATCCCTAAAATAGTCATTCAGGTGACTCCCATTTTAAGGTGGGCATCCAGCCTTAATAACTGTTCTATTATAGGAGCCACAGTCAAGGACCAGACTTGCACTCTGCCAAAAAGTCTATGCACGGCACTATATAGTTAGAATTACTGCCCAAAGATCTTACTGTCTTCCTTCCTGCCATGGCTCTGACTTTCAAGAACCTAATCTGCATATCACTAGCTAACAAGTTCCTTAGAAACTAGCCCCCAATTTTCAATCATTCCTCAGGCTACATGAAAAATGTTTGTTGAAATGCTTTATGATTTTACTAGTCATTGGCTTCAATTAGTTTTGATGCCATTTGTGCCCCATTATGCTGTCATCTAAACAGGTATCAAGCATTTCCCCCCTTTCCAATTTATGACAGAGTTTAAGGAGTATAACAATTGGTTTTATGCTCAGGCATTTATGAAGGAACTTGACAGCTTTTTGTCTTAATTCTTTGATCAAACTGAAAAGAATAGGCCCCTTTCTCATGTCAGGAAGGAATATTCAATTAACTGCATTTAGTACTATTTCTTTCAGTTCAGCCAGAACAGCCTTATTTTACATATTCTGATGAAGATTTCATGAAGGTTGTGACTGATTTCAGAGGGTTGTGATTGATGGCAGTCAATCATCATGGTGCCCTGTAACCAGTGGGGTCCCTCAAGGCTCTGTCCTGGGACCCATACTGTTCAACTTCTTCATTAACGATGTGGACATTGGAGTCAGGAGTGGACTGGCCAAGTTCGCCGATGACACCAAACT
>NW_017728886.1:127730108-127734181 GCF_001723895.1 Crocodylus porosus | reverse complement strand
ACTTCCTGCCCTTTGGGCAGGGGGCTGGACTCGATGATCTCCCGAGGTCCCTTCCAGCCCTAATGTCTATGAAATCTATGAAATCTATGAAACTGTAGCTCAAGTTCCTTAGATGGTGACAAATTGTAGCTAGCTTCATTTTTACTTGCACCCTGTGAACATGATGCGCCCCACACAACCTCTTAAATACAAGAACTAGGCTCTTATTTTTCTCCCCACTCAGAAAAGCCAGATATTTCTCCCCAGGCTCAGGACAGCAGTATGTCCTCCTAATAATTCCTGCAAAACTAAGAATCTATTTACGGGCACAGTGGTCGCATGCCCCAGAACAGACACATACACGCCGCCCCCTTACAGACCTTACTCATAAATGGACCAGGGAAGATGTTCCAGACAATCTACAGTGGCTGCCCTCGAGTATACTAGAGAGATACCGCTCTGCAGCTCCTCTCAAGATATCTCAGACCATCTTCACTGGAACACTCCTGGGTTTCAGAGCAGGTGAAGAGGTTGGGACAGAACTTTACACCACTCCTGTGTTTTTATGCCCAGCTGGCGAAGCCTCATGAGTGGGCTACTATCGCTCAAGCACAGGGCCAGATTATCACATAGGCAAACCAGGCACACATGCCTAGGGCCCTAAGTGAAGAAAGGGCCCAGTTGTGCTTATTTTGCATATTAAGTGTAAAAAAGTAATATAAAAATTTCATCTTCAGCTGGGGGCCCACAAGTTGTTTAACTAGGGCCCACTAAAGGGTTAATCCAGCCCTGCTCATCCATTCTCTCTTCTAGGACCAACCATTCTATTTTTAGCAGAAGTAAACTAATCAAATCAGGAATATTTCAATATTTTTGTTATCTACAGTAAAACAGTCAGAAAAGGTCACCTTTTCAATGTAGCTGAAGCAAAGAAAGAAGCTTAGAAGGAGCAGGGAACAAGTACAATACATCCTCAGGATTATATCATATAATTCAACCACTGCCCCATTCAATGGCTAGATCATTATAGGAAAAAAATACTTCAGCAATAAACCATATGTATCAACACTTCCCCACCAAATAAAGAATTTTTAACAGCAAATAACTAGTCTTATATAAAAATGCTTCTTCTCATTCATTTTTAGTACTTACTTGCATTCTGTAAGGTATGCATAGTTTAAAATAGCATTTTTTATGTTAAATTTAATTCCATTAGTAACATACTAATGGTGCTAGCCTGTATTCTTTGGGCCCAACTACCTACCATGAATATCATTTCCTAGTATCATTCCCAGCCTAACTCTATAGTCAAGAAAAGTGCTTGCTACTTTACAACTGCTTATCAATTTCAAGTACTGCATTCTGGTTCAGTAACAACTAACTTCAAGTCTACTTTTCCACAGTCACCAAGGTTAGACATCTAAGAGGTGCTCTGACATTCACATATAATTTAATAACACCAACTACTCAACTAAGGGTGCACACAGACAGCACTCTTGTGTCACCATGAACATTTTAATGTCACAAGTTGCCAGCCAACAGATACTCTTGCCCTTCGTTCCACTCCAACTGCCCACAAACTAGGCCAAAGACCAAACCTAAGTCACAGGACCAAACCTATTCACAGTTTTTTAATGCCTTACTGGGGAGGACATATGTCCTGACCAGGGGCCACATAATAAGCTAGCACAACAACCAGAGCCACTGTCCCATTGGGTCAGGTTCATGAAGCCTGGGAGCAACACGGAGCACATTTTAATCCGACTGGATTGGATTGATATTGGTTTTCTAAATGAAGACTGATGATTCTCTTGTTCTATGTACCACTTCCACAACAGATAACCTCTATATTTGCCTTTTTCAGATACAACGGCTAGCAAATGTCTCAGGCACAATAAATACTTTTTTGATAACATCCTGAGCCTATACCCACACCATCAAGAATGGAATCTGAACCATTATGTACGTTACCACATGAGCCAAGTAGGTTGTCAGATTACATTAAACTGCTACTCATTTTTGACATTCACTAATGAACATTCTCCGCTTTAGTTTTCTTTCATTTATCTATTTTTAGGCAAGGGTTTTTTGTTTTGTTCTGTTTCTTTTTTTTAAAGAACTGATCTGGAGAAAAGCTGTTAACCCTCTGCTGCAGAAGAGATTAGGGTGCTTGAAAACCGTTAGCAGTTTCTTTTAGGCAACTCTGCCTTCTTCCTATTGTCTCCTAAAGAATCTTAATGGGAAAGGACTTCTGCATTTACTCCATGTGTTTACCTATTTGTTACTATAGCAGCTGCAGTGTTGCTGGTTCTCATTCAACCAGAACAGGAAAAGGAAGTGGTTATCTTGCACTTCATAAATCTATGTTCACTTTTATACCTACGCTTGAAGGGTATCCTTTAAATTTTATTTTCAATGACCAGCCATGTCACCATACATATTGACATGATTAAGGAAGATCATCACAATCATTTGAACTGTAGGCATTAATGGGGCAGTACTGACATGTTTTCAAGGGCACATCTTTACCAGAACAGGGCCATAACAGAGCATGGATATTCAGTTTTGAGGGCTTCCTTCTGATTTCAGCAGAGAGACAGAAAAACCCAGTAAAAACAGTATATATTGCCTTGTGTCCCAGCACAGGGATGTCATCTACTGAAGTTATTCCCCTGACCACAAGTACACCGCATTCCAGTCCTCCTTCAAACAGGCTCAATTTTGGTTTTCAGCATTCAAGAACATAAGCATTGCCTTTACTGGGTCAGATCAGAGGTCCATCTAGCCAGGTATCCCATGTCATACAGTGGAAGTAAGAGCAGATGCTGAAAGGGAGAGTAACCTGAGTATGGCCAGGGTCCTGCCCTCCAACCCCTGTTCCTCTCTCACTTGCAGCCTCTAGGAAGTTCTGATTCAGAGGCTGTGCCCTGAACTCCTGTGACATCTGGCATGACTTGATTTCAGAGTACTGCAGTTCTTAACAAGAGTTTCACAGTCACCTCTGGATACTAACTCACCAGGACTTCAGCAGCCAAGCCCTATGACCTAGCCTTTTAGTCACTTTGACTATAGAGTTCAAGAGCTAAAGCAAGTCAAGTCATTTTGGTTTCTTACATCTGTCACAGGCTATTCCTGACAAGGGTCAAAATTACCTTCTGCCCTGCCGCAGAAACCCAGTTGAAGGTGCCTGTGGGACACCATGCACAAACCAGACCTTTGCCTGCACCTGCAAAACCTTTGGTTAAATCTGCTTCAATGGGGTCTCTCGCCGCCATTTGGGAGAGCTGCAGCACTGGTCACCCAAACTCACCCACCAAGCCCATCCAGGATTCATTCTGTTCTTCCACACCACAAAGTCAAAGGGAACCAGACAGGTCTGTCCTTCAACCGTGCCAGTGCTGAGGGGGAGATGAGCAGGCCCCCGCCAGCACAGGAGGGAATCAACCCTCATCCCCTAAGCATCTGGGGGCACGAAGCTCCAAAGCCCCTTCCTTTACACACCTCACCCACCACCCCAGGCTCTCTCCAGCCGTGAGTCTGCATTTTCCCAACCCTGAGAAGGGGAAGCAGGTGGCTGGGAAAGAAAGGAGGCGGCAGCGGCCTCCATTTTGATCCCAACCGCCTGTCAACAACCTCCTCCCCCTAAGCCGAGCCCGGTCCGGCCCAGCTCAGCAACAAGGACCCAGTCCCCGGGGAGGCAGCTATACATGCAGGCCAGCGCCAGGCTCAGCCACCCTCGGCCCGAGAAAACCCCGGACACCCCGGGGCTGCGGCTGCACACCCACAAAGGCTGACGCTGACAGACACACACCCGGCTCCCTGCACCTGCCGCCTCCAGCCCAGCGCCCTTCGGGGCCGTCCCGGGCTAGCCGCCCCCCGCCTCACAAAGGAGCTGCACGTACCCCCGGCCCCGCACTCACCGGCTCGGAAAAACGCCGCGATGTCTGCAGAGTCCTTGGCCGCCTCCTCGGCCCCTTCCCCGGCGCTGCTGCCGCTGCTGGTGGTGGAGGCGGTGGTGGCCGAGCTGCTCATGGCTGCTGCGCGCGGCGGCGGCGGCGGCGGCTCCTCCGGGCGAGATCCCACAGCCCGTCCCC
>NW_017728886.1:127710334-127730008 GCF_001723895.1 Crocodylus porosus | reverse complement strand
GGCTCCCTCCCCAGGGCGGGATCAGTGCATGCGGGCGGCCCCGGCGCTGAGACAATCGCAGGCGGAGTGGGAGGAAGCGGGAGGGCGGATGCATGGAGGGGAATTGCAATCAGTGCAGCAGGAAGCGGGAGGGAGGGGGTTGGGGGGTGGGCTGCAGCCTGGCGGAGCTGCAGCTGCACTAGCAGCGAGCCTCCATCTTGCTTTCCAGCGGGGTAGACGGGAGGAAGAGCCGCCTTCTCCCCGCGCAATGGGGCCGGGTTTCGGGAACCTCTGGCCGTGCTCGGGAAAGGGAGGCCTCGGCGGGCTCGGATCGGAGCTACTCGGCCCTGGGGGAAAGAAGCTGCCGCGGGGCCGGCTCGGGAAGGAGGGGAGGGACTAGACCTGCTCCCCTCGCCCTCTCCCTTTACAGAATCACAGAAAATGACAGCTGGGGGGGGACCTCAGGAGGTCACCTCGTCCCATCCCGTGTTCAAAGCAGGACCCTCCCCAGCTAGGTCATTCCACCCAAGGCTTTGTCTAGCTGGGTCTTAAAATTTCCAAGGAGGAAGATCGCGCCACCTCTCTGGGTAGGCTGTTCCAGTGCTTCCCCACCCTCCTAGTGAGGAAGTTCTTGCTCATATTCAACTTCAACTTCCGTGGCTGCAGCTTGTGCCGGTTGCTGCTTATTCTACCATCTGCCTTTGTAAGCACCCTGCAGGTAGTTGAAGACCGCTATTAAATCCCCTTCTCCAAACTAAATAAACCCCTCAGAAGTCATGTGCTCCAGCCCCTCCGTTTTCATTGCCTTGGAATCTGAAGAATGGGAGTTGTAGGGGAAGTGCCAAGGTCTGATGTAATCTCCAGGGCATGGCAGATATTTGGCCCATAACTTAAAAGCTGAAGCTGTCCTGCTTGCAAAGAACCTAACACACACTTGGTTGCCAAAGCCTTCAGGGGGGAGGCTTCTAAGCAGTTCCTTCAAATGCTTCCTGCTAGTTGTGTTAGCAGAGGCAAAGCCTCTGCAGGGATCAGACAAATGGGTTGGGTGCAAAAGGTAGGCCAGATGCAAGGACAAACGGGTAACCCACTGGGGATGGGGAAGTGATCTTACCCTACACAGCTGTTCTGTGGTAACTGGCCACGCATCCAGCCTTACTGCATGATTAGGGAAGCCAGGTAGCGGCAGCTTAGCCTTCTTTCATTAAGGGCTAGGTGATATTCTGGTACTACAGCAAGACAGAAGAGGATGATGGGGAAAAAATGATAGACTTCACATGGTGGAGAGGGGTCTGACATAGACTTTTTCAAGGGCAGGCCCTCTGAGGAGGGCAATGGATGGGGATGCAGGTGTGGAGATAAGTATGTGGTAGTGTGGATATGGGGTGTGAACTATGTAATGGGTTTTTAATGATTTAACTTTGATCAGCCAAGTGAAGCACAGGGGCTGCTTGGCAAGTGTGTTGAAGGTAAAGTTATTTATATATATATTTATTATATTTTTAAAGGGCTAAGGAAAACCCACCGTGCACAGGCAAGCTGTTGGCTTCCAAAGCAGAACATAAAAGCAAGTGGATGGAGAAAGGAAGGGGCATTACAGGCATCAACAAGCAGCTCATTACATAGAACAAGTGTGTGTGGAGTTAACAAGTTTGTTGCTCCATGCCAAGTTTGCCTTCTCTGACTGGGCCAGAGCAAAAGCTAAACCAGGGCAGATTAGAGAACTGCTTGCCTTTTAGGCAAGAAAACAGATGAGAGACTGAGGTTCAGCAAGAGACCTCTCCCACCCTGATGTATGACAAGTGGATGCATATATATGCAGTGAAGATTAGCTCCGAAACACTGGAAAAGCTAATGCTGCCTTCTAGTAGATGGAAGCAAGCAAAGTCTCAGTATTCTCCACTTATTAAAATCTTATTCTCTTAATCTCATTAAAACCTTATGCTCTGCTTAGAATTTTTTAACCGTGTCAGCCAAATGAGTAAAGCCATGCGATTTTTTTTTTCTTTTTTTGGTCTCATGTGACTATACAGGTATAATCACAATACATTAGTTCCATTAAATAAAGCAGCACCTCCTTGAAGTTCATTCTAAATAAGCACCCATCTGTACTGTTACTCAAAAAGAAAAACTGGAGAAAGTAACAGACAGAAAGCTCCTCAAACTGAAAAGCTGAGATGATTTTACAGAAACTATTATTTGCACCTCAGTTTAGAGATCTGAAAAGAGCTAAATCAATGATTGCCCAGCTAGGGAAAGTTTATGGCTGTTTTTAAAAAATCCCTAGCTGAGAAACAATGCATGCTTAGAGATTTTTACCATAGAAAAAGTATACACCATGAGAGAAAGACCAACCCCATAACAGGTCATTTGCTAAGGTAAGCCTAGGGATGCAGAACACCCAGGTTCATGTCTCCTCTCCCCATCCTGGACCTCAGGATCTCTCCCTATTGACCATGCCGATGCTTCAATCAGTTTTCTAAAATGATGCAACTCTTCCCCATTATGGCATCACATAGCATAGTATTCAAGATAGGCTTAATATACAATATTTGCATATACATTTAACTGTCATCCTACAAATAAATCTAATGCTGTTTTTGACTTACAAAAGGGTTGATTAACTATTGGGCTATGTTTCAGGTGACCTCCTGTCAGTCCAAGACAGCTCATGTAAACGTTCTGTGCTGTAACTTCCCCTAACAAGAGGGGGAAAATAAATGCTGGATTTTGGAACAAAAAAAAAAGTACTTTGGGAAAAATCAAGGCAAGTCAAGTAAATGCAAACTAAAACATCATTGTCTTTTTACTGTGGCCATGTGTATGTGGCTTGTTGGTAGTCACAGAGAGGTGCCTAAGGATACTTGTGCTCCAGAAACTTAGGTGGTTATCCACTCCAACTGTGACAGGCCCTTCTTAGTTCAAGTGTAGATTAAACGATACAACCGAACCGTTCAAATTCCATCCAGCCAGTGACTGTTCCATCTTCGCATCGCTTATTTGAAGATACATCCATGGCATTCAGTGTCTATTTAGTTAACATTAAAAATCAAATAAGATCCTGGTTTGGCCTTATAATTTCAGTCCCTAATTTTAAGATTCGTCATTTGTTTTGATATGATAGAAGATACGTATTTTCAATCAGTTTCATATCCACAGTAGGACTTGCTGTATTCACTCATAAATAAACAGCATACTGAAGACAGAGTGCTCCATTGTTTAGTCTTAACTTGCCTTAATCCCTTTAAGAAACATGAAGAGTTTCCCAAAAGCAATAAGCTAGTTGCATTTCCCCCAAGTTCTATCAACACACTTGTGCAAGTTTTGGAATACTGCAGTTATATCAGTAGAAGTATGCCAGTTTACATAACCTATTTAACTAGCCTTTGTAGTTAAGTTGTAAGGCTTTTTTTTTGGTACAATAAAAATTGTATTATTTCAGTTACCATCTTAGGAAGAAGTCAAATAAAAGATAATATTGAAGAGTTTTCATGTTTCTGGGAGGGCATAAACTACTGTGAAATTAAAACCACCTGTAGCTTTTTTAACAGGGCCCAAGTTTAATTAAGCCCAAGTTTTTGCCCAAGTTTAATGAAGCTATTTTTCTACCAAATCCCATTCTTGGCATTTTTGCTTAAAAAGTTCCAATTCATTTGAAGAAATTACTCCATTTAATGGTTTACATAAAGTTGGAAATTAAACAAATGTTGCACTTCACACCTAAAGATGAATATTTAGTTTCTTTGATTAAGGACCTTTGCATAAGTGAAAAATTACTTGTTACATACCCATTCCTGTTATGAGTACCTGCTTCATTGTATTTCCTACTTACCACCTAGCTCTCCTCCTACTTTTATTTCAGGGAAACCAGAGTTACAGGCACTATGCAGAAAAGATTCACCCTGGCACTTACAATTTACCAAAAACCATAAATGTGAATTCTAGGGCTATGCCAAGGACACTAAATGACAAGCATCCTGGCATGAATATAGCTATACATTGGTGTGATATAAAATCAACTTTCTGGAATGAAGTCTGACAGAAACTTTGCCATCTGACCTATTTGGCTATCACCTGGCTTTCATTCTCATTGCTAATTTTAATATTTCCCTACTTCATCCAGAAGCTGCTGGATTTTTAACTCTGCAACAATAGATGCTAGTGTGGAATTTTGATTTTGTGTGTTTTTAATTCATTACAAGTTATTAACTTTTCTCAGCTACTACATCAATACCTGAGTTCTTACTACCATGCATACTACCTATCTTAAATATTCAGGTCACATTTAATGACTATGATCTCTTTAGCAGTATTCATGTTTTGATGTTTGTAAGTACAATAAGCATGGGTAACATACTACCTTAAGGCTAGTGAGTGTTATGCAGAAGTAAAGTATACTAACTGGACGGTGTCTTCCGGGTTGAATGAAATGCAGAAGCAATGGCACAGCCTAATTGTTCTGAGCTTCTGCTGCTTATAGGAGTAATAGTAAGTCTTGTTTTTTAAGATGAGTTTTCAACTTTCTCTCTTTATTCCAACATATCCATTTTACACCTCAGATCGAAAGCTTGACTCTCCCAGGTTGCAGTTGCAGTATCCTTATACAAATGCTGTTATCTGCTGCTTATTTTTTTGTTAGGATCAAAACTGTAGAATTTGATTTAAGTCAGGTTTCATTTCTGTTGTTTTTAATTTATTATTTTGTTTGATCTCTTAACACATTATGCCAACAAATGCTTGTTTCTTTCTTTTTCTTTTCTTTTTTCAACATAATTGCATGCTTCCAAAACATTTACCAATTTTTCAAATATGGGTCTCAAACACTTCTTAAAAGATTGCACTGATAACAATTGTCAATTCTAATATTATAAAAGCCTATGTCTGTCTGTAATGCTTTATTCACACTTTGATTGGCTGACAGAAACAACCAGAGTGCTCCAAGCGTGGGGAGAGCCACCATGATTCCAAAGCCCTACTGAGGGCTGGACGGGGGGGTGGGGGAGTTGGGTTCACCAGCACTGGCTTCAGCTCCCCCACCCTGCTCTCTGCAAGAAGCAGAAGAGCTGCAGCATGGGCCGTTAGGTGGTAGCACTCCATTCTAGCCCCTGCACTCCATTGACTAGTCTTACAATATTGCCAGACCCACAAATCCTTTGTTCAAGGAAAAAACAAAGGCTATTCTGGTACTTGTACCATATCACATCAACGTAAATGAAACCTTTCTGCCACGCACCAGTCAACAGCCACAAGGGCTAGGTTCAATTTTGGGGTCTGTATATAATACCTTGGCTTGAGCCTCCACCTAGACCACCTGGGAAATTACTAGGGTGTCCTGCATAAACAAAAATCCCTCTTGGCGAGCAGTGTAAACACAGAGAACAGATTTATTACAGAAAACAAAGGCAAAGAAATCAAAGAAAAACACTAAATACAATTTAAAACTCTGTGGACTACAAGGCATAGTTCATAGATTGCACCCTCTTGGGGAGGCTTTGCCCATGCCCAGGCAGCCTGGGACTTGGGGCTCACCTAAAAGGGCCGTTCCAGGGGCTTGTACCCTTATTATCTGCCCTTCAGCGATAGGCTGGAGGGAGAAGCTTCACTGGAGAGCTGTTGGAGTTGCTCATTGGGTTCAGTGGGCTGCAGGAAGCTGCTAGAGAGTGTGGGTCCTTCTGTGTTGCAAGGGGCCCCTCGTTGCTCCCTGCAACATTGTAGGGCCATCTCCACTTTCATGTGGTGGTCTTGAGGGGTTAACTGTGGCCCCAGACAGCATGGCATTACTGCTAAATTCCTAGTCACAATCCCAGCTCTGCTGGGCAGAAACTGCAAGAAGAAAACTTTAAAGGAAAGGTCAGGCCTCTCTCTATGGGCCTGGATTGACAGCAAATGCCAGCCAAGCCTATACTACACTGAGGCCTGAACATATAGCTGGGGTTCACCCATGCATCTAGACTGAAACACCATAGCTGTAGAAACAGCAGAAAAAAAATAGGTCCAGTCTTATGCCTGCAGCCTGGACTCGGTCTCAGCTGTCCCCATGCTGAGTGGCATGATTGCAAAACAAAGGGGGTCAGGCCCCTGTAGCTTGTAACTGCCAAGATCCATTTCTGGGTAGTTTGCTTCAGTGATTAACACCCCCACGCCATTAATGCACTTAAGGAAAAAAAAGAAAAATGAGGAAACAGGAGTCTTAAATCCAAAAACAGACTTTCTCTACCTGAGGCTTTCTCATCAAATAGTGTTTGCTTGCATCTCCAGCAAAGATGGGGGGGGAACCCCCGCCATGGAGAGCAGGTTTTCTGGCTTCCAGTGTAGCTGTTCAGCTCTCAGCATGTAGATGAATAATAGCCCCAAGAAAAAGAGAGAGAACCTTAATGAATGGTTCTTATATACCTGGTGTGACATCACCAAAGTCTTGTCCAATCCTGGAGGGGCACATTTTAGTCTTTCTCCCCAACAGTCTTCCCCAAGAATCCCCTGCTTCCTCTGCCCAATGAAGACAGAGGGTTTTACATATGCTGCCCAGATATATGCCCTAGTTTGCCATGGGCTGAGCACATGGCCACAATGACAAGGGCCATCTTGCCCATATCAAAACACACATAGAGAAAACACAATATACAACCCAGTGTGTGTGTGGGGTGGGGGGGGCGGGGGGAGGTGTTATAGATATTAGAACTTCTACCAATTGCAAGTACTGTGCTTCATAAACCATCTGTTTCCATCTCTTAGCTGCTATTTCAAGTTGAAGATATCAGCAACATGTCCTAGCAGCAGTCAGAAAGAAGACTGTTACTCTCCTTAATTTAAATAGTTAGCGCCTCTCCTTAATTTAAATAATTAGTGCATGGTGCTAATAATACCAAGGTCACAGGTTTGTTCCCCAGTTGGACTAGATGACCTGTTGAAGTTCCTTCCAGCTGTACTTCTCTATGATTCTCTGATCACCTTAGCTAATCAAATCTTGTGTATACCAATTGTCCAAAGCTTAATCAGGCTTGTTGACCCAGTCTTTAGATCCCTTTTCCTTTTCCAAGGACCAGGGATTCTGCCAACTCGCTTGAGACATTTGCATGCAGTGTTTTGCCCAAGTGAAGCAAGCAATATAGTTGCTTCTGAAAATTGTCCCCACATACCTCCATCACATGTAAACCCTCAGCTGTGTACTGCAGTACAGAAAAACTCAACAGAAACTCTGATGTGCCATAACCATTTATTTCTTCATGAACAAAGACAGCATTCCAGCTAGCTCAGTAACATCCCTGCTGTTATCAGGACTCTATGAAAGGTTCTCTGCATATTGAACCCATGTTGGAATAGCAACTGTAGGTTGGGAAAAAAAGGCAAGCATCTCTCCTATCCAGATCCCAGTGACTCCCAGAGAAGACACTATTACCTTTCCTCTCCACTCTGGAGCTGAGTCATCCATGTGCAAGGGACTGAAGAGAACAGTGGACCTAAAACTGGTTATCAGTCAGAAGGATACCCTGGGTCACCTGCCTGCTTTGTAGAAAGGACCTCCCATAAGGGCTGAAATTCCACCCCTGACATCAAGTAGTAAGGCCACCTATAGTATTGTTCTGAAGATAATTCCAAAGCATATTGTACTACCTATAATATTTAATACTTAGATCTAGAAGAAGTTATGCCTCATGAGAAAAGGATTATTAGCAGCATATCTCAGTTTTTGTCAAACCAATAGCTGTTTATCATACTTTAATCTTCCCCAAGGATTTTTTTTGTCCATCCTCCTTCCACATACTCACTCTAACAGTAGCAAGCTCCTTTTGCTATTGTTATGGGTGTTCATTATCCTTGTGACTTGTGTACAGATTGCAGTGAATGTGCCCCTTGGTATTAATTTAAACACAGCCATTTAAATCTGACTTCTTAAGCAAGGAATAATTGTAATCCTTAGGAGAAGATTTGCTAACACAGTCAAGAACTTCACACATCAAAGAATTACTTGAGAAATGGAAGATCCCTACAGGCACAGTTCCTGCTATAAGTATACTGAAGTTCCTTACCAATTATGACCATAACTCAATTCTCATAAGAGATTCATAGAATCATAGATGCTAGGGTTGGAAGGGACCTCAACAGATCATCAAGTCTGATCCCCTGCTTGGCAGGAAAGAGTGCTGGGGTCAGATGACCCCAGCCAGCTCCCTATCCAGCCTTCCCTTAAAGACCCCCAAGGTAGGGGAGAGCACCACCTCCCTTGGAAGCCCATTCCAAATTTTGGCCACCCTTACTGTAAAGAAGTTTTTCCTGATATCTAGCCTAAATCTGCTGTCTGTCTTTGACCATTGTTCCTTGTTACCCCAAGAGGCACCCTGGTGAACAGAGCATCTCCGATCCCTTGCTGCATTCCCCTAATGAATTTGTAGGCGGCCACAAGATCACCTCACAGCCTTCTCTTGCAGAGGCTGAAGAGGTCCAGGTCCCTCAGTCTCTCCTCATAGGGCTTATTTTGTAAGCCCCTTACCATACAAGTGGCCCTCCTCTGGACCTGCTCAAGTCTGTCAACACCCTTCTTGAGGTATGGTACCCAAAACTGGATGCAGTACTCCAACTGCAGTCTGACCAATGCCGCATAGAGGAGAAGTATCACCTCTTTGGTTCTACTTGTCATGCATCTGCCGATGCAGGATAAAGTACAGTTAGCTTTGCTGATGATTTCGTCACACTGATGATTCATGTTCATCTTGGAGTCCGCTATGACTCTGAGATCCCTTTCCGCTTCTGCACTGCTGAGAGAGTCACTTCCTAGCCAGTAAGTGTGCTGGATATTTTTGAGCCCTAGGTGCAGCACTCTGCATTTGTCCTTGTTGTACTTCATCCTATTGTGTACTGCCCACTTTTCTAACCTGCCCAGGTCTGCCTGCAATTGTTCCCTACCCTCCAGAGTGTGCACTTCACCCCACAATTTAGTATCATCCACAAACTTGGACAGAGTATACTTCACACCCACATCCAAGTCACTGATGAAGATATTGAAGAGTACAGGTCCAAGGACTGAACCCTGCGGGACCCCACTAGCTACATCCTTCCAGGTCAATACTGACCCATCTACCACCACTTTCTGGGTGCAACCGCTAAACCAATTTGCCACCCACCAGACTGTGTAAATATCTGTGTCACAGCCTCTTAATTTATTTATGAGAATAGGATGAGATACCGTATCAAAGGCTTTGCTGAAATCCAAGAAAATGACATCCACCTCTACTCCTACGTCTAAGCGTTTTGTGTCCCTGTCATAAAATGAAACCAGATTGGTCAGGCATGGTACGAATCCATGCTGGTTGCCCTGCTCCATTATTTGTCCCACTGCCACAAATATGATCCTTCATAATCTTTTCAAAGACCTTTCCAAGGATGGAGGTGAGACCGACTGGCTTATAATTACTTGGATCCCCTTTTTAAAAATAGGGACCACATTGGCCCTTTTTCAGTCCTCCAGAACCTGACCCAAGCGCTCAAACAGCCATGCCAGTGGTTTGGCTATGACACCGACCAATTCCCTCAGTACTCTTGGATGCAGCTCATCCAGGCCTGCTGACTTGAACACATCCAGTCCCTCCAAGTGACTCTGCACCAAGTCAGCGTTGACAGTTGGTGGGCTAGTGTCCCTCTGATGCCCACCTAAGAACCCATTAGGAGATTTACCTTGAGCCTTGTTCAAGAACACTGAGGCAAAAAACTCATTGAAGAGCTCAGCCTTGTCCCCCCGTCTGTCACTAATTGCTCCTGCTTGTTCAGTAGGGGTCCTATGCTGCCCTGTGCCTTCCTTTTACTCCCTACATACCTATTAAAAAAAAATACTTTTTGTTGTCTTTAATTCGTGTTGCCACCCTCAGTTCTAGTTACTTTGGCCTTTCTAACTGCCTCCATGCAAGTGCAGGCCAAGTAAGTATACTCCTCCTTGGTAGCTTCCCCCTGCTTCCACCATCTATATGCCTTCTTTTTTGCCCTTAGGCTCCCCTGGATTTCCCTGTTTAGCCAAGGAAATTTTTTGGCTCCTTTCCCCCTTTTCCCTCATACTGGCATTGTCTTCCTCTGTGCCCGAAGGATCATTTCCTTTAAGAATGACCACCCTTCCTGCATTCCCATCTTGCCCTTACTCCTATCTTGCAGTGCATCATTGACTAGACTCCTCAGCACACTGAAGTTACCCTTCCTAAAGTCAAGCACTTCCACACTACTAGTTATCTTACCCACCCTACATCGTATGGTGAATTTGACTGATTGGTGGTCACTATCCCCAAGGTTACCACGAATCTGTAGCTTCCCTACCAGGTCATCCCCTGTAGCCAACACCAAGTCGGGTAAGGCATTCTCCCTCACGGGACCGTATACCTCCTGCATTAGGTGAAGGTTCTGCACGCAGGTTAAGAACCTATGTGAACGGTTGGATTTGGCTAACTGCTCCTCCCAGCAGATGTCCGGGTAGTTTAGGTCCCCCATGACAGCCATGTTCCTAGACTGTATGGCCTCTGAGACCTGCCTCAAGAATTCCAAATCTAGCTTTCCCTTTTGGTGTGGTGGTCTGTAGCAGACCCCCACCACCAAGTCCCTTTTGCCTTGACCTTCATGTATCCTAACCCACGATGCCTCAACTTTCTCCTCCTTTGGTCCCATTTTGATTAGGGTAGATGTATAATGCTCCTTTACTTAGGAGGCACAGCGCAAACCAGGAGCTGGGTAGAGTGGTGTGCGGCTGGACACAGGGTGGAGGTGACCCAATCCTGACACTGGCACCAGCACTGGCACTGGCACCTCCTGCCCTACCTGGGGTCAGAGCTGGGAGCCTCACACCCCTAGGCAGTGGCTCCAGCCCTGCAGGCTTGTGCAGAACAGCCGGTAGCAGCACCTTCTGCAGAGAGTGAGGCCAGGCTCTCCTGCCTGCCCACCCCCCGGTGGGGCTTGCAGCTCCCAGTGCCCAGGGCAGGGCTGCAGCCAGAGCTGCTGGGGTGCAGCTGGGACCTGCCTGACCCGGAAGCAATTCCCGTGGCCCATCCACCCCAACCCGGGTTAGAGCTGGGAGCCCCGTGCCCCCTGGCAGCGGCTCCAGCCATCCTCCCCTGGTCCCCATGCTTCTACCACTTGACCCCCACATCCAGCTGGAAACCTGTGCCTCAGGTAACCGGCACTTTTAGCTTACCAGCACCCCCAGCCATTCCCCACTTGTGTCAGTTAACAGGGATTTTACTGTACCCAGTAAAATCAAGTGAACTGAAAAATGGGTGTAAATCAGTAAAAACAGGTATAAATCAGTAAAAACTGAATAACGTCAATAAAAAAATTGGGAAATTTATTGATGAAAATCGGTAAAACTGAAAATGTGGAACACTAAGCATACCCTACCCACCCATTCCTACTTTCATGCTCCACTGAAAATGCTCTGGAGCCAACCTTAATAGTCACAGGGTGGTGCCCATCACTGAAATACTGTTAGGTTTAGAGCATGCAAGCAGGATTTGCTTAGGGCCATCCTGGCATTAAGTCACTAGTCTAGCTAGACATGCCCTAAATTTATGAGTCATTTTTAGTTTGAACTCTATCTTTAAGCCCATCACACTAGTATTAGAAGGTTGTATAAGGCTGTCTGTTTAAGATTGTATAAAATATTAAAGTAGTTTTTACTCTCTTAGACACCTTGCCCAAAGAACAGTGAGTTTGTATATATTTAAGACTTACTGTTAAGAAATAAAGTTAATATCAGCAAAACTTTATAAAGAGCAAGATTTTTTTTAACAGTCTGTTCAGATTAGTTTAATTTCCAGAGGCACTGTTTCCAAGATATTCATCTAGGTTCATTTAATTAAGAATCCAACAGTTGCTTTACTTAGAATTCCTTGATCCCCTCTACTTCTAGACATTGTAGGGAAACCTTTCTAAGGGTATCCAGAATACCGTCCATCCCTCTCTTCATTGTTGTCTTGGTCATTTTCTTGAAATCAAATTAGGATGGGTGCACTTCCTGGATTCTTTCTCCCTTGACTATATTCCTTAAGGCTATCTACAGAAATATAGATTTTATATGGCAACTGTTTTATCTTAAAAGGAGGGCTCTCTCCATGCACAACACCACTAGTCTAGGAGTGTATTCTTCCTCTATAGTTACTATTCATTTTGAAGGCATTTCTATTTTGCTTTCAACCTATTTGGGCTGCCATGAATTTTCAAGTTAGATTTAAGTCAAGCCTCATGAAGACTTCAGTCAGACCAAGCAACCTCTGACAAACACATGCATTCCTTTTTAAGAGGATAAAGCATTTTAAGAGCTTTGGATGCATTTTTTAAAGTTATAGTTATTAGTACACTTAAAATTCTACATTCTGTACCAATATACTTCACACACTCAGCATACTGCAATTTGTGTCCTAGCTTTTTCTATATTTTAAGGGGAAAAAATGCCCAGAAAAAACACCAAGAATTTTTTTGTTGTTTCCCCTAATTTTTCCTCTTAGAATTCATGTAAGAGAAATTAAGGGTAACAGTAACCTAGGCGGATCCAGGGGATGAAGTGGTGTGGTTGCACCCCCATTTTTGTGTAGTACAGTGAGCTCTTTTTCCCACAGACCAGCAGGGGACATCTGAGGGAAGGCTGAGCAGAGACCAGGCACAGGAAAGGGGAATCCACCCATTGCCACTGCTATTCCTGGCCAAGCCCAGCACCCTGTGCCGTTGCTCCCTGCAGCTGGAGCCCTCACGGCTGGCAGGGAAATCTTGGGAGGAAGGGGCAACAGGAGGGGCACACTTGCTACCATCACTGTTTCCTGGACAAACCTGGCAGTTCGCACAGGAACTGCCCACAGCTTGAGCCCCTGGAAGCAGGTGCAGGAATGGGGAAACTCACCGGTCACTGCTGTCCCCAGATGAACTGGTCATTGGGGAGCCTCATGGCTGTCCCTGCAGTGCTCCAGCTGGGGGCAATGGGCAGCAGCTGTAAGGTGTACTAGGCTTAACCGGGGACAGTGGTGGGGATCCCCATTTTCTCCACCTTCTTGCTGCCTAGGTCCCCTGGGTATTGCCATCAGCCTGGGTGCCCCATCCACACTCCACTCCCATCCTTCTCATGGTCTAGCTGCAATACCAGTCATATCTGCCACGCACACACTGTTTTAAATACTGGATATGCCTATGCACATGTTCAATAGGTCTAAAAACCTCAAGGGGCAACAGGAGCTGTTTGAGAGTTTTATTAATTCAGCCATGAGTGACTGGTGCCTCCTGAATCTGGGGGGGGGGGCACCCACAGAAGTCACCAATGGTGGTGGCCCTGTCGGGGGAGGGGCACAAGCCCTGCTGATAGCATCAGTGTCAGCCATCAGGGGTGGCACTGGCCCCACTGGTCCTTGCCTAAGGGGCTTCTTGCCTGTTCTTCCTTGCACAGGTCCCAAGACGGTTACCTCTTTCTCTGGTTCTCCTCTTGTTACCCTCTTGTGGCTGAGGTCCTCTCTCTCTTCTCCTCCCCCTTCTGAGAGGGTAACGCCACCTTTGCCTTCCTCTTCTTCTAAGTCCCCGGAGTGGTTCTCTTCACCCCTCCCTCCCCCAATCCAACTCACTGGTCACTCAAGCTCCTTTGTTAACTCCCACTCTTGGCTGGACCACATCTGGTAAGTAGCAGGGTCAGAGCTTACCCATGGGTCTTCTGCTGATTCGTCTTCACTTGTTTGCTCTCCTTCTTCTCTCCTTCTTTCCTCTGCTCTCTTCCTTCTTTTGCCTTTTCCAGGAGGCTCCCTTGGCACCCCTTAAATCTCCATCTCTTCAGCTGGGTCCCACACGCCAGTTCCCTATTGGTTGCCTGCTTGACCCAGCTGTTCATCCTTTGCTCGCTGGCATGGAACTTCTTTCTTTCTCTTTGTTGTTGTCCCTTGCCAATCCTTTTCTTCCATGCTTGGTTTCCGGCAGGTGGGTCTGCCACGGCAGCCTTTGATCTGCCATGGCCCTAGCTGGCATCTCTGTTCATCCAGACCGTGTCGGGGTTTGCTCCTCGAGCTCCCTGAGGTAAGTTTCTTTCTTCTAGTCCTTCCCAATTCTGTTCACGGCAGAGTGCTTCAGGCACCCTATCACACGGGGGTTGGGGACCTGACCCACCCAAGTGCGCCAAAGATCCTGCTCTGTCCACCAGCCTGTACACTATGTCTCTGGCTGCATGCCAGAGGTTGCAGACCCAAGCTGCCTCACACAGCTCCCAGGGCCAGGACACCATGTGCTGTGCTGCACACTGAGAGCCTAGCCGCTGGAGCCTTCCGCCAGTCCCTGCTGATGAAAGTCTTCAGGGGCGCTTCTGGGCTACTGCTTCACCCTGCTGAGCAGATTTCCTCAGCTCTTCTAAGTCCCGATCTTCTCTCTTCTCTGTCCCAGATGTGTTTCCCTTGTGCTGGGCATGCAGCCACTTTTATACTCTTTAGGGCTCCACCCCTGAAATCTTCTGGACCTGAGAGTGTTGCAGTCTACAGTCAGGTCCAGGCAGGCGCTCCTCTCCCCCTCCCCTCAGGAAAGGGGCATGATGTAACTGCTCTTCCTGCCTCCTGATTGTTGGATGGGTTCCACCAATCAAAACAGCAAAATCTCAAGCCTGGGACTCAACCCAAGCTCTGAAAGGCTAGCTTGCTATGCTATCAACTTATTTGATGCAACATTATAAATTAAACAACACCCACACTAACTTTGTTTCACCTTCCAACCCATAGTCTAGGCAGAAGGTACACATAAACCAGTTTAAGTGATCAGAAACTGGTTTAAGCCTGTAACAGAACATAAGTTCAGTGCACATAAACCAATTTCATCATCAAAACTAGTCTAAGATAAACTTGGTTGAATGTAGTATCAGACTTAACTGATTTAGGTCAAACTGGTTTATGGAACTTCTGTTCTAGACCACTTGTTACCAGATTTGCCTGTCACTGTGGGGTCTGCTCATTTTTTAGGGATGTGTTTCTGGGGTGTATATAATTCTAGCAAGTGCTGCTTGTGTCACTTCTGTTTCTGTATGGAGCTGTCTCTTTCCCCTCTGCAAGTCCTCACCACCAATGGAGCACACAAGCTAACAGAGTACATCTGGGTGGGCCAGGTTATTCAGCGTTGACAGGCTGACACCCTCATATGCCTCAAACTCATAGATTCATAGATATAAGGTCAGAAGAGACCTTGCAGATCTCCTAGTCCAACCCCGTGCCCTGGGAAGGAGAGAAAACTGGGCTTAAATGACCCCAGCTAGGTAATCATCAAGCCTTCTCTCAAACACCCCCAAAGTAGGAGCCAGCAGTACTTCCATTGGAAGTTGGTTCCAGATCCTAGCCGCCCTGACTGAAGTAATGCCTTCTAATGTCCAGTCTGTACCTGCTCTCTAAGAACTTATGGCTGTTATTCCTTGTTACTCTGGGAGGCGCTTGGGGGAACAAGGTCTCTCCCATTCCCCACTGGTCCCTCCTAACTCAGCTCATCAGGGCAACAATAAAATGCAGTCAAACATAAACACACCAGTTAATAGAGCATAGCTGAGCCAGGCCAGGTTACTCCACACTTCCAGCTGATACCCTTATATGCCTTGAACTCAGTTCATCCCCCACCTTCCCAATATCTTGTCACAATGGTCCTAGTAGCAACTCCCTTGATGAGCAGACCCCATAGTAGTTTTGGGCTTTACAGGGATCTTTGGCTTAGGTAAAAGAAGCATTACTGCAGAGCAAATGGGGAGGTCAAGGAGAAGGAAGAGTAAATGAGGTTCAGAGAGAGAGTATAGTAATCAGCTTGACCATAATAGTTATTTACTGCTAGGTATGTGAATTTATGATGATACCAGTAGGATCAGCCATACACAAGAGACAAATAAAGCAGTTAAAATATTACATAAGTTGTGTTTGGGGAAGTCTAGCACAAGTTTGATCAGCAAAAGTCATGGTTGACAAGCTGTGCCTGGAGTAAGAGAGCAAAAGTCAGGTTCCTGGAGTCAGAGACAAAGAGAGAGAGAGAGTTGGGGTCTCACCACTCAGCCAAGCTTGAACCAGTTGAAGTTTCCAGGAGTTTGCTGGAGCTTGCAGACAGGCAGAGCTCTGAGCAGAATCAGTGAAGGTAGTCCAGACAGGAAAGGAGAAGGTGAAGTCTCAGTGGAACTGGTTTGGATCCAAGCACCAGAACAGAAACTTGAGTTTGGGTAGGGGTTTTTGTAGAGAACTAACAGTGGTGTCTCAAGGGAGAACACTAGGTTTGTTTATGGTTAAATGATGGCTCATATGCTAGATAATAGGAACTGATCACTCCTGGCTATGGGTAGCATTACAGACAGATTCAGTGTTTTGGGTACCCATAAAGGATAAATGCTGAGCTGGGTGTGTGCAGATGCCGGTTGATTAGCAATTGGGGCAGAGATCCTGCATGATGCAGTGCTCCCCTGCTTCTCTGGTCCCAGAATTCAGTGCGGTCCTTACCTTGGAATCTCTGTTCTCCATTCTGAATGCTAATGAAGGTGCTTTCCTGTCCCATCTCCAATGTAAATGAGACCCAAGGAGCTGCTTCACTCCTATCACCCTTGTCTGGAGGGGTTTAGGTGTGTCTCCCACTGCATCTTCATTGTCTTCTATAAGTCCTTCCTCTAATCAATTGTTTTTCAGGCAGAGGTGGGGTGTGGTGGGGGGTGAGTCCTTGTGAGTCAGACAGAGTGCATACTGTGCCAGGTTTCCCCAAGAACACAGAGCTGACAGGTAACACCCTTCCTGGTTCAACTTAAATCATAGTTTCCCAGCATCCCAGCATGCTTTGCCCACCTGGCAGCCAACTGCAGTTTGGTGGCAAAGGTGGTGCCTGCCATTATGGCTAGGGCGGGCTCCCCTGATGGCAATGGTAGTATCAGGGAAACCATAGGGATAGCACCCCTGCTGCTGTGTAGGGAAACAGTGAGTAGGGTGTGCCCAGCTTGGCACCTGGTGGCCTGAGGGATGCAGGTAATCTTGCTCAGGACTGAAGGGGAAAGCTTGCATTGTGCATGCTGCTGCAGGGGCCAGAGCTGGCCCATATGCTACTCTCCAGCGAGTAGAAGGGGCTGCCGAGCAGGAGTTGCTCCTTCAGCTGTATGCTCAGCTCAGTTTGGCTCTGTCCTGGGCTAGCGCAGACACACTCAAATCCCTTCCTTGCCCTTTCCCCCCCAGCCTGGGTCCCTCTGCTTGGCAGGGCTCATGTTCAGGATGGAGCTGCTGTAGCCATAATCCCTCTGCGTGTGTCCCCACCTGGGCTTGGGGCCATTTTGCTCCACTCCCTCCCTGCAATTAGGTCTTTCTTTGCTCTTGGGTTGCCCCAAGCAAAACCCCAGACCCAGTGTCTGGGAAGGTGCAGCGAGATCATCCCCTGGCTGGGAGGGGGGAGGTCTGGGGGTCCTGGTCCATGCTGAGCCACAAACAGGGGGGGAAAGCTGGGGTCCCTGCAGGCCAGGGTTGGGGTTTAAATGCCCCTCCTCAGCTCAGCTTCCCTCCAGCCTGAAGGGAAGGGAGGGTTCGCTTTAGCACTCTCTGTCAGTTTAGCTCCCAACATCCTGAAGAACACGGGACCTTGGGGAACCACCCCGGGGCACTGGGGGAGAACTAGATGGCCCAGGGTAAAGGCTGATTCTTTACCCTTCAGCAGGAGCACAGGCAGTGATGAAGGAGTGGCAAAAGTGGAAGATGCAGCAGCAGCCATGTTTTAGACATGTGCTGCATACAGGCAAGCACACTGCACCTTCTGGTATAACCAGAAACCCAGTGCTGCCTGGAGAAGAGAGCTGGTGTAGCAGGGAGACAACTGGCACTGACAACTAGGAGCAGGGCTGCTATGAGACCATAAGCACAGTGTCTTGTGGGTGTTCCCCACACCGGAGTAACAAAATACCTGAAGTTTGGGCACTAAGAGGAGTACTTGGTACCTGGTGCCTTCAGTTTTGAACAGCTAATGGGGCCCACCCAGCTGCCAAAAGCAGCAGAGAGGGATGCAAACCTGAATGTAAAGGAAGATGCTGCAGTATTTGACTGGACCATGAATGTGAGTTAAGAAGCCTGGGGGTTCTGAGTGCTTTATGTTTTTTATTGTTGTTTCTTTATCAGTTGGAGTGGATTATCTGACTACCGTGTAAGCCCCTATCTGGGATGGATTGAAGTAGTATTGAACATGATTTAAGAGATAACTGGGTGCCTTGGCACTGCATAGGACTCAGCACAAAGACACATATGAGCTGCTAGGAAGGCTTGAGCAAGGATAACAGAGAGCCAAACCCTGAGGCTCTAAAGCCCCTACTGAGATATTCCAGTGGCACTGACTAGTTGTCAGGTGCATGGTGATTTTTCTTTTCCTTTCTTTTGCTTGTGATCAGTTTTCACTTCTAGAACATCTGGTTGGTGCATGGATGGGGTAAAGGGAAGGCAGGAGCCTCGTGAGAAAGACCCATGGTCCCACACATGTAGCCCCATAAACATCAGGAGTCTTCTGCTTGTTTAATAAGATCAAGATGTGGCAGGAAAGAACAGAAGGGCAGCTCACAGGTGTTGGTATGTATTCAGGCTGCAGGAGTAATTGGCCTACTTGACTAGAAAAACAGACAAAGATCAGAAGTGCTGATACTGCTTATTTCAGTTACGTGTTTTGAGATAAGGAATCCTGCATGCCTTGGGTTATCCTTAGGTTATCTTGATATATTCCCCTGTGCATAGATAGTTTGTTTACGTAAACTTCCTAAATTTCTGTGTAATTTATTATTGTTTTGTTTCTCCAAGGTCGTATTTTTTTATCTCTTTCTCTGTCTTAAGTATAAATATGCTTGTAAACTTAGAGAGTCTGAGAAATCCTTTGAAACAGACAAGTGGGTGATTCCCCTTGCTGTATGGAATTCTCCCTGTGATCACAGTATAGCCCTAAATAAAGAAAAGCTGGCTCTGTCAGTTCTGATTCAACCACAACGCAAAGTTTGATTTCTTCCACAATTTGGTGCCGTGACTCACATAGAGACGCCCGGAGTGATGAGTTAGGACACAGACATCTCTTCACTGAAGCCCTGGCACCAAACCAAGGTAAGAGACTTTTTGAAATCTCTACTGGGGCTTTTCAGTGAGAGGCTGTCTCTATGTCTTCCTGATTCACTGCTGGAGGCTCACCCTATCCGATCTTTTTCTGCCAAAACTGTCAGACCCACTGTGTAAGTAGTAACTGTGAGTAGAAAGAGTTAAGGTTAAGGACTCTGCATTGCTGTTATCAATGAAAGTATTTCCCTGTGTGAATTAAGTTGAGTTCTGTAAAGAACTATGAGTCTTTCTGAGGCTAGAAGTAGAAACCTTGTGCAGCTGCCCCAAAGACAACAGATTTGTTCTGTGTGCTCTTCGAAAGCAAGGGTGCAAGGTGGAAACGCTTAGAGTGTGAGTGTTTTCCACGATAAGCGTTGACCAAGGCTGAGACTAAAGAAATGCTCTTGAACCTCACGCCTCAACACAGAAATTCCCTTGTGTGAATTGAAAGTATGAATTGAGAAATATGAGCCACTGATCAGGTCTGAGACTAAGGTTGGGTTCAGCCACACCAAGGCTGTCGGGAAGGGCAGTTTTGAATGCAAGGGGGCCCAACTGGAACCTCGTGACCCAGTGGACAGGTTTACCCTTTCCCCACCCTCATAAATGAGCCATGTCTAACCGTGAGTAACTGCATTGTGTGCTGTTATTGCAGTGGAGTCTT
>NW_017728886.1:127691257-127710234 GCF_001723895.1 Crocodylus porosus | reverse complement strand
AAGTTGTAAGTTTCTAGACAAATGGAATTGGTATACCAGAGATGATTTTAGCCAGCAGTTTCCCCTGGAGGGAACATTTGATTTAAGTAACATTGTTAATCTCTGCAGAGACCTTGAGTTGAGAAGTAGTAATATACCACAGACTCAGTGGGACACATTTTTTGGTTGGTATGAAGAAGCTTTCAAAAGACGTCAAAATCTCAAGTTCAGAGTCTTAAGGACTCCCAAGAGAAACTGAAATCTCAGATAAAAGAATTAAAGCAGAGAGGTGCACCAAAAGGAGGCCCCCCATCAATAGTACCATCAGCAACATAACAACTTTATCCACAAATAACTGAGAATGAATCTGCAGAAGACATAACTGATTTTCTTAATGTGCCACCCCCTTATCAGTTCCAGGCACAATCTGAACCCGAAGAAGTCCAAAGTAACAAAATATACTCTTCCGGCAGGATTAGCCCACTTCACTAAGAAACTATAACTCAACAACCGTCACCTGCCCCTGGGGCATGCCCACGTCCACTGAAGACATGGCATCTGTCTCCTGAAATCTCAACCCTGGTTCTCTGTTACCTACCTCTTCAGATGGGAGCCCCATGATTGCATTTTTGTTACTGCGCACGTAACAATGCCCCACACTAATCTAAAGGACACTCCCTTGCAAAACCCAGATCTAGTATTCTATGTTGATGGATTGTGTCAAAGAAACTCAAAAGGTTCCCTTGTTGCAGGATATGTAGTATGTTCCCAATATGATGTTATAGAAAGCCATCACTTACCTAATGTGTCTTCAGCTCAAGTTGCCGAGCTTGTGGCCCTCACCAGGGCTTGCACCCTAGCCTCTGGTGCCTCTGTTAATATTTACTGATTCTCGCTACGCTTTTGGTATTGTACACAATTATGGTCAACTTTGGAAACAAAGAGGCTTCCTCTCTTCAGAAGGTGCCAAGATTAGTAATGGTCCATATGTAAATGACTTGTTGAATGCTTTACAATTGCCTTCTGCTGTTGCTATTATTAAATGCCAAGCTCACCAGAAACCTTATGATGACGTTACATGTGGGAATGCTCTGGCAGATTCCACTGCCAAAGCTGTGGCTATTTCCACTTCTCAGGCTACGCTTGTGTTTTTGTCTTTTCCAACTGACCAGTCTCCATTGGCAAGTCTTCACGACGTTGCCCTCCTCCAAGATCAGGCTCCAGAACCAGAGAAACATACATGGAGACTGCCTGGGTGTTTGTTACACTCTGACCATTTGTGGCGCTCCCCAGACTGCCGCTTGGTTGCCCCAATGGTCCTTCTTCCTCATCTTGCTCACATCCACCATGGCATGGCACATGTGAGCAAAGGGGGGATGATAGAAGCTATTAAGCTCGATTGGTTTGCTCCAACTTTTCCATCTGTGGCTCAACAGTACTGCCACACCTGTACTATTTGCCAAGCCCATAATGTGGGAAAGCCTGTAAAAACAAAGAAGGCAGCATATCCCCCACCTTGGGGACTGTTTGTAAATTTATAATTAGATTTTATTCAAATGCAGAAATATTGTTCTTATGAATATGTTCTTGTTATTGTATGTATGTTTTAGAAGCCTACCCATGTTCAAAATCTAACATCATCACTCTAAGCAAAAAGTTGCTCAGAGACTTTATTCCAAAGTTTGATATTCCTTTATTCCTGGAAGTCACTGAGGATCTACTCCATAATACATTATTCAATGCCTACCCTGCCTGCCATGAGGTGAGAGGTAAGAACAATTTAGAAATATAAGGAACTAATTATCTACTTTGTTACATCATGCTCATGTTACTCCACTGAGTGGCTGATGGCAATAGGAAGAGCAAATAGACTCTCAAAATCAGCTATCAGCAAAGTGGCAACTAGATCCACATTCATCTCATGGCAGGAAAAAGTATTATTTAATGACAACCATTTAATCAAAGGATATCACTTTATAACAGTGTTATTAAAACAAATGCCTTTTCTTCCTTTTGTAGGCTTTGGATGTGTAGTAGCAGCAGCAAAAATACAATGATGCAAATTTATTCATTAACTTTCTTTTTTCTGGGCCCATATAGTTGGAGAATGAAGACACTATAGGGCTGATGTATACAGCAAAAAGAGAATGTCACATTTTGCCCTATGTAAAAGACAGGGAGTAGCTGCACACTGCAGGCACATCCCAAGGAAAGAATTCAGACTCTATGTCACAAGTTCTTCCCTGGTTCCTATTTTCTTTCGATAATTTGCTTCAGCACTACTTTCCATGCACCTGGTGAATTGGTACATGGGCCAAGAGTGGACAGAGCCAGGTCTGTGAGAACCCCAGCCATCTTTGACCACTCCAACGTCATTTAAGAGGGAAGAAATAGTGCCCTAGAAGCCTCCTCATCCCCACCCTATATAAAGCAGTGATAAGGGAAATCTACACAACCTCATACCATTTTACTCCTCTGCATAGTCAAATACAACAATTTGCTATCTTGTTGTTAGTTATTTAAAGAATGCTGAGAGCCTGTAATTCCCACTAAGATCAGGAATGTGACCACAAGATGAACGATTACTGCTTTATATTTTGCTATGAATTGGTAGCAGGATGTTTCTACATTTCTTAATTTTATTGATTGGCCCACAACTGAAAATCTGAATTGCAGAGCGTAATCATTTTTTCTTCCCTGACATGGTTTTTCATAATTCCTTTGATGTATAAAAATTGTGAGTTTAACTTGCATAACATGAATGCTACCTTATAAGCTTTCCTTATTAAATTGTACACCATTTCAAGGATTATTTACATACTTTCTCTTTGACTTCATAAGGGAGCTTACAGAGGAACATCTGGTACCCACCAGTTTTGCTACACTTGGCATGTTCGTTAAAGTTTTGTCTATATTGTACATTAACCCATTCTATCAATTCTGAAAATAAAGAAATGACTTCCATTCTGAATTAATGTACATTGAGATATTTCCACATGCAAAAATTGCTTGTAAGAAGAAAGGTATATTCTTACATATGTGTATATATTCTACTTCTCTTATTCTGATTCCATTTTCCTCCATTTCTCTTCTATAGCAAGATGGCTTTTTCCAAGCACTTTCCCTCCAGCTGAGCAGATAGGTAAACATCTGCTTTCACTGCTGATACAGAATAAAAAAACGCTGGCCAGCAAATAGATTAAAATGTCTTTGTACTTTTGAAGCTTTGTTTATCAGAGTGAACTATAACTATGACATTCCTATGAACTGAATCTACCAAAATTGTGCTCAAATATTTGCAAGTAATCTGTTCATGCTGATAATTTTGTATAATATTGCTCATACTCTTTAAGGTTTTTTATTTCCTTGTCTATTATTATTTTCCATTTTTTCAAGTGGTAAATATTGTAGAAATGTGGACAAAATTATAAGCTATACAAGTAAGAGTAGAGCAAGGAATTTTATTTAAAATCAATTTTTCAGAATCAGTATAGGGCATGTAGTCCCATTTGTGGGGAACAAATAAACACTCTCAAATATAAGAGGCTGCTTCAGTTACATTAATGGGGGATCAGTGATGGAGGCACAATATTGCCTATGGCATATTCTGATGCTGAGAGTAGAGGATGCCGGTAGGGTCATTGCTACTGTGAAGTAGGGTCAAAAATGAACCACGTGCCACAGGGACTAAAGCAAGTACTAAAGTATGCGTAGATGCGCTCACAGACTAGTATGTATAGGTTAATTTGGCATAAAGCCTAATCCCACTTCTATTATTGAGTTAGAGTTAAGATTAAGGTTAGGGTTACAGTTAGTAATAATGCCAGACTCCTTTGGACTCCAGTGGTAACTAGGTTGAGTTTATGGAACAGCTACAGAATATGATCCTTGCAGGTCATATTGGTGTAAAAGCTATTAACTACACATGTAGTTTTGAAGGCAATGAGACTGTTCATGTGCCTAAATTATACCTTGTTATAAGAGAGCTATGAAAGCGAGGAATTTACTTGTCTTTTTATAGAATAATGACTTAAGTGCAAGAAATTTTGAGGCTATCTTAGCAGACTACCAACAGTGATGGATGGTGACTTATCTAATGTATAGCCGCCATGAAATAAAGAACTTCTTCAACTATTTATAGGTGACCATACATCCTGGCTTGGCTGGGACAGCCCTAGATTTTGTAGGCTGGCCCTGGCTGGTTGGTGAAAATTAAAACAGAAGTCCCAGAGTTTCAGGGCTGCAGGGTGCAATCCAGCAGGAAAGTGGAGAGGCATGGTGCCTGCCTGCCTCTGTCTGCAGCAGCACTGCTGACTTGGCAGGAGGAGGGAGACTGGGGGGAAGGGGGATGAGTAGTTTCCTGGATTTCCTTAAAAATAATGTGGTCACCCTAACTATAAACCACCATACACACGCATACACATACAAATGTGTGCACATACGCACAAAATTTTTGCACCAACCTCCTTTTCCCCCACAATGGCAAGAATATGTATGTTTTTCAAACTTTTAAACTCTTTTACCACAGCTAATAGTACAAAACATGCACAACTTGTAGCAAATTATTTTTTTCCACCAGACTGAACTTCTGTAGCTCCATTTTATTGCAAGGTTTGCCAGCTCCTCCTCTTTTTTAATTCAGAGCTGATGCCCATAAGACCAGAAAGTGTCCATTAAGAATGGGGAAGAAGGAGGACCCCGGAAACTATAGGCCAGTTAGTCTTACTTCGATCTTAGGCAAGCTGTTCGAGAAAATTATGCTGGCACACATCCATGAAGAACCAGCAAGGGATTTCATGCTTAGGGGCAGCCAACACGGGTTCATCAGTGGCAGGTCCTGTCAGACCAACCTGGTGGCCTTCTGTGATCAAATAACCAGATCATTAGATGCAGGGGTAGCAGTGGACATAGTCTTCCTGGACTTTCGGGAGGCCTTCGACACTGTCTCTCACCCTGTTCTCATTAAGAAACTGGTGGACTGTGGTGTCGCCACCCACACTGTCAATTTGGTTGCCAACTGGCTGGAGGGCCACTCCCAGAGAGTGGTGGTGGATGGGTCTTTTTCAGCCTGGAGGGAGGTGGGCATTGGGGTTCTGCAGGGCTCCGTCCTCGGGCCCGCACTGTTCAACATCTTCATCAGTGACTTGGACGAGGGGGTAAAAAGCACCCTGTTCAAATTTGCTGATGACACTAAGATGTGAGGGAACGTGGGCACTCTAGAAGGGAGCAATAGGCTACAGTTGGACCTAGACAGGTTACAAGGGTGGGCGGATGAGAACAGGATGGGATTCAACACTGACAAGTGCAAAGTGATGCACCTGGGGAGGAACATCCGGCACTATACCTACAGGTTGGGGAACTCCCTTCTTGTCAGTACAGAGGCAGAAAAGGATCTTGGAGTCATCATTGACTCCAAGATGAACATGGGTCGGCAGTGTGGGGAGGCAGTCAGGAAGGCCAACCGTACCTTGTCATGCATCCACAGATGCATCTCAAGCAGGTCCAAGGAGGTGATCCTCCCCCTCCATGCGGCACTGGTTAGGCCACAGCTGGAGTACTGTATCCAGTTCTGGGAGCTGCACTTCAAGAGGGATGTGGACAACATGGAGAGGGTCCAGAGAGGGCCACTCGTATGATCAGGGGGCAGCAGGGCAGGCCTTATGAGGAGAGGCTACAGGACCTAATCCTGTTCAGCCTCCACAAGAGAAGGCTGAGTGGGGATCTAGTGGCCTGTTATAAACTAGTCAGGGGGGGATCAGCAGGCATTGGGGGAGTCCCTGTTCCCTCGAGCACAACCAGGAGTGACCAGGAATAATGGTCACAAGCTGGTAGAGGGTAGATTTAGGCTAGATATCAGGAGGCGCTACTTCAAGGTCAGGGCAGCTAGGGTCTGGAACCAACTTCCAAGAGAAGTGGTGCAGGCCTCTACCCTGGGGGTCTTTAAGAGGAGGTTAGATGAACACCTTGCTGGGGTTGTTTGACCCCAGTACTCTTTCCTGCCATGGCAGGGCGTCGGACTAGATGATCTACTCAGGTCCCTTCTGACCCTAGAAACTATGAAACTATGAATGAAGAAGTTGCCAAAAATGTATTGAAGTCAATGTGTAATTGAGGAAATCTGCTTTTGTCCATTTTAAGTAGCAGTTCATTAGAAGTAGAGCCTATTCTGTGATACAACCGATTTCACTGAATTAGCAGGGTCAAACGGCAAGCAGTGGTACTATTGGCTTGTCCCTAACATGTTTATTCTGCAATTTGTAGAAATGGAGAAATGAAAAACAATTAATTTAAATCTCTAAAGGATAGATTAGTTCACTCTACTGTGTGATTTATTCCGGTTGAAAAATTCTCTTCCTTTGCTTATTCCAAGCAAACAATAATTCTCACTTTTACTGATATTGCCTGGCAAAATATGGATGCTTCAAATTACTTCCCCCTTTCTGAATAGTCTCTAATAATCAGGTGACCCTACACTGTAAAATAGAGTGTAAGTTTAGTCATATTTACAAAAATAATTTAAAAATACAATACTTTTTAGAACACACATTCCCTTCTTTAAAAACAACTCAGTAAACCTAGACTTTATGAAGTGTATCACTGTCTTATTTGCTATGTTCACCTTTTATTGAGTAACTCTTATGACCAAATATACACTATTTGAAATGCCAGAACACAGGATATTAATATATTGATAGCATAATACAGCACATTCCTTAACTCAGACTTACAAAACCTTGATGATCACTGATTAGGCCCTTAGTGGCTGTGTTTTTCACATTTTAAGAAAATAATCATGGATATTCTATTCCTTGGACAATTTGTGGGTTATTTTTAAAGTATACATAGCATATTTTTACAAACTTGGCCCTACCCCAATAGCTTTGCACCAAAAGGTCAGTGCAAAACATCTGTAAAGCTAGTAGATCTAGTCCCCAGATTATTTCTGCATAGGGGAATCCTGGATAAAGTACAGATAATCCAAGGAGATAACAACTCCTTGCTTGTCAGTATGTGAAGCATGGCTAGAAAAAAGAGGAAATGACTGAGCTATGATGCATTGCCAAAGAATGTCCAGCCTGTAGAACACCTTCAGAGCTGTGGGTATAATATGCTGCAGACCACAAGGATTAGGGATGCAAAGTTACTGTAAGCGTGCCTTGGTCCCCATCCTGTGGTCTTGTGCTAAATGATCAGCTGGACCTTATGCCCTAAAAGTGAGGTTAATGCTGTTAGAACATTAAAGGGTCATAAATCCTCATACCTCCAGGGCTCTCAAGGATTATCACAGTAATAGAAAATACCACCATCCTGAAATAAGAAGGATGCTGACTTACAGTGTCTGGTTCCCATGTTTGAGTGTCATAAATTGTCACTTTGAGAAACAGGACTAAAGTTAGGCTAGGAATTAATTTTAATAATTTCTTAGTTACAATTAAAGATTAATATATAGATCCTAAGAGCCAAGCATGTCCTCCATTCAGAGGAGGAGGAGGTGGTAATTTTTATTTTATGTATTGTTGATAAAAGACTTTTAGAACTTTATCTCTCTACATCTACCTTACTGTCACAGAGCACTTAGGTGCCTGATCCCAAAAGAGCAGAAACTGCCTGGGAAGAGTCCAAAGAGCCAGACAGGAGCCCAGGTGCAGGTTGCCATGGTAATGAGGAAATTAGCCTGCACCTGCACCTGGTCAGCTGGCCGGAAGGGGCAGGGCCCTGGGCCCATATAAACCCCAGGATGGGGGCTAGGAGGCAGTTCTTTGCTGGTGGCCAAGGGAGAAGGAGCCCTTCTAAAGTATGTGAAGGGAAGAAACCTGACTAAGTTTTCCTTCAGGTAATGTAGAGGGGCTGAGCACACTTTATGTAGCTTGTATTATGTTGTAGCCCAGGGGCTTATGTTTTGTTTGCCGTTTTACAAGACCAGTGGTTTGGGTGAGGCTATTTGGGGAAGGAGAAGGCCTCATTGGGGGCCCATGACAGCGTGGGGACCCCAGTGCCAGAGAGGGTGCGGCATTTGTGGGGGCACAGACCCCGGCGTCAGAGAAGGCATGACGACAGGGCTGCAGAGAGCCCAGTGAGGACAAGGGGGCCAAATTACAACAAGGCCCAGACCGGACAATGTTGGTACCATCTGTGAGGCTTGGGGCATGGTAAAGGGGCGGTTGGAGCCATGCATATAGCTCATCAGGCTAGGGTGCCCCAAAACATCCATTGTAAAATGGGACCCACAAGGGTTCCGGAAACCCACAGGGTCAGAGAGTCCATCAAACTGTGTCCAAGAGGACTTAAAGGCAGCCTCCCTATTTATATTTTTCATCAAAGATGTGGCAGGCGAGAACGGAGGGTACCCATCGGGTGGAATTGGCATGGTCAAGGGGCCTTGGAAAATCACGGCCATCCTTAAGGACCCCATCCTGTGACACTTACCCACACTGAAATGGCTATATGTTGGCCAAAAGGTTTTGTAAATCCATTTTGTGTTTCTTGTATGGCAACAACTGCCAAGGTAAATGTTCTGGTTTCTGAGTTGAAATGAGATGTATATAGTTTTTGGAATGTAAATATAAATATGGTATTCAATAATGCTAACATTAAACTTAGTATCTCGGTACCGGTTTCCCCATTTATAAAATATTTTCCTGTATACATTTATAATTATAAATATGTATTTATCTTTAGATATCTCTGAATTCATTATCATATTTCTTTATAAAATTACAGTGTGAAATAGTAGGATTTCTTAGGGTGATTATATTTTGTTGGATCAACTGTATAGTTGGAATAGAGTTAGACAAGCTTTCGAATGCAAGATATTCTTCATCTGGTGACTTGGATAAGGTGACCTAACAAAGAATATTTTGCATTCGAAAGCTTGTCTAATTGTATCCCAAGTACACAACTGGTCCTATAAAAGATATCACCCTAACAAAATCTTGCCCCTCACATTATTTCTGGGCCTTCATGGCAACAGCATTAGTTTTACATTGCCATAAAATGACAGTAGCATTTTATATATTGCAAATAATGTTACTTTTTCTTTTTATAGTAGTGTAATTCACATAGTATTTAATTCATACATATTCCTTATGTAATATAGTAACTTCAGATGAAAACTAATACTAGTTGTAATTCTCCTGATGGCAAGTTATTAAACTATATAGTAGAAAGCCTATTGGTGAGCCTCATGCTGTCCAGTTAGGCATTTGCATGATCATGTTTCCAGTTAGTTACAGGAAATGGTCATCTTTGTGTCCAGCCTGTTCATATAATAAAATAGTAATTTATTAGTAATTTATGACAAGTTCTTGGTGGCTATTGAAGTTTGAATACAGCCATATGAATGGAACTATATAAACTAACATCTCTTGAAACTGTAGTCTTTGGTGTAAAGAATATAGCAAGAAAAGCATCATGCTGTCTCCAGCATATCACTGATATGGCTAGCCTTAATCTGATGGAACAATTTGTAAGGCAGAAGAATCTATTTATTTATTTTAAAGAAGAGTTTTAACTTTTCACTCATCCAAATGCTTAGTTGTCTGTAAGTCATATTAAACCATTTTCCTCTTCATCTACCCATCTGATTTAATATATCATGTCTGCAAAGGTAACAGCCGCACCGTATTTCAAAATGTCACTTAAGGCTATGTTTTACAAAATGTTGTGGACTCCTGGAATCAGGTAATGCAGGTTTCTTCACCGCTACTCACTTGTTCAGACAAAATAACCTGTTATAACCAGCTTTATGGGGCACTCAAGGGTGGAGACAAGAGGGTGTGGCAGTGGCAGTAGCACTGCTTTATACTTTTTAGTAAATCCTTTTGATTCCAAAGGAAGCATGGAAAAGCTGTCTTAATTCTCTTGCAGAATCCTCCAGTTTCTGAAATGTTCTTTAGCCTAAAACTCAGTAATGGCACATATCCCTATCCAGGATGGACAGCTGTTTGGAAGTTCCTTATTACCCACACTTTGTGCACATACATGGGCCAATCAAAGTCATCTGTTATGATGGCACTTGCAAGTTTATCAGAAACATTTACTAGGACACGGATACAAAGCCACTGGGGGTTTAAGGCAGTCATTCCATACAGTTCTGTAAATGTCATTTGTTCTGTAGAACATAGCTTCTTTGGACTTTTGCTGAAGCATAAGCATTGCATGTTTTATTTTTTATGAGTGTAATCATTGCAATATCACAGAATAGATAAGTAAAAAAGACATCAGCCAAAATATTAATACCTGGAGTTATACAGTTTGATTCCTCAGTCCATACTTATAAGTGATCTGATTTTTTTTTCCACATGTGCTGAATACCTAGAAGCTTTCACTGTAGCCACTGAGAATTAGTTGGTCCTCGATACCTTTGAAAAAATCAGAAATCTTATAACTATGTACTTAGCAGATGCCTAAAATGGGACTAGGAGTCTAAATTTAGGTTCTAGCTTTTTGGAGAATTGTCTAATGTTGGTATGGCTTCTGCAGAAAAGGTGCTCATACTACTGGAGAAAATGGAGAGGACAGATTAGTCTCTCAGGCCAGGTACAGACATTACCTACAGGCTTGGTGGCAACAATTTTACTTGCACCATGCCCAAAAGGGACCTAGGGGTAGTGATCGACCATTGCATGAACATGTGTCGGCGGTGCAATGCTGTGGCTAGCAGGACGAGCAACACACTGGCATGCATTAACTGTTGCATCTCATGCAAGACTAAGGAAGTGATACTCCCACTGTACTCTGCACAGGTGAGATTGCAGCTGGAGTACTACATCCAGTTCTAGGTGCCACACTTCAACATGGATGTGGAAAAACTTGAAAGGGTCCAGACAAGAGCCATGTGTATGATCAGGGACTTGCAAGACAAGCCATATGAGGAGAGGCTGAGGGATATGGGCCTCTTTAGCCTACAGAATAGAAGGCTGAGAGGGGACTTGGCAGTGGCTTACCATTACATCAGGGAAGTACATCAAGAACTCGGTGAACAGCTGTTCACCAGGGCAACCCTGGGGAAGACCTGGAACACTGGAGACAAACTCCCAGAAGGCTGCTTCAGGCTCAATTCCAGGAAAAACTCCTTCACAGTCTGAGTGTCAAGACTGTGGCATAAACTCCCTCCAGTGGTGGTGTAGTCACCTACCCTGGAAATCTTCAAAAGGGGACTGAACAGTCACTTTGCTGGGGTCACTTGACCCCAGTTGTCTCTTGCTGCCTAGTACAGGGGGACTGGACCCAATGATCTACAAGTCCCTTCCAGCCCCTAACAACAATCTATTAATCTATGAATTACACTTTTGCCAGTATAAACAATTGGAAACTGGTCTACACCTATAGCAGAACGGAAGTTCGGTACACACAGACTGGTTTAAAAATGGCAGAAGCTAGTCTAAGATTTGCACCCCTTACCAAAAGGTAAATGTGTATAATGTTCGCTACCAATATAAACTATGCCATTAACAGAAAACTGTGTGACTTAGATCTCAAAAAGGCCACCTTGGTCTTTTTGAATGTCTGTACCTAGCTTTAATAACAGTCAGACCAAGCAGGATGTTACATATTTACAACATTACAGTTGCCAGGTGGCAACATTTTTAAAATGCCACCTCAGACATTGACAAATCATATGCATTATCTTTTATGAGTAACAGACTGTGGGGCACTTGTAAATTTTTTTTAGAGCCTTTGGCTATCTATTAACAGAATTTTTCTCTCTCTGCTCTCTCTGTGTGGGGCTGTATGACTTCTGGCTCTGCTAGTCAGAGTGTGTTGACATTCTTTGAAAATATGTACTCACTGATTACAGTATATTGGCAACAGAGCAGCAGGGAGTCCATCTTACATCCATGGGGCCAAACAAAAGACTCTTTGGAGGCTCTGTTTCTGTAGCAGTGAAACAGCTCGGACAACTAAATAAGTGTATCAGTGACTGGGAGTATGTGTGCAGTGAGGTTGTGTTTGAAAGATCTGCCACAAAACTTAATCCCCAAACTTTTTTTTATCTGTACCAGTCTGGGCATAGATGTAAATGGGCTCAATTTTCATTTGATGCCAAGATCCTTTCATATAATTTTGGCACTGTAAAAGATCCGTAAAATGGGTGTAAATTATCCACAGTAAGCTCTTTTATAATCATTAAGTGCGAGAATGCTGTAGAAGGAATATAGAGTAAATGAAAATCCGTCTTAAATAGCTCTGTATTTATTTATATAAAGATTAATATTTTTTTCATAGTAATTGTGTGAATTCTACATTGCTCCAATGAGTCTATTCTGAAGTCCTTAGCAGTCCTTTCTTTGGATATGAATCTGTTACAGACTTCTTTTAAGTAAAGGAAAAGTTTGACTAGTCACTGGTACTGGTCTGTGAAACATTCCTCTATAACAGCATTCATTTAATAAAGGAGGTTTATTCATTTATCCAGCTGAATTCACCTGGGATGGCTGAAAAGGAGAGAAACTGAAAGCTCCAATTCATTTTAATTTGTCTGTTGGGTTATAGTCTGTGCTGGAATGCAGTAGCAAGCAGCCAGCATTTTTAATTCATGAATATAATCTTTTATAAGTAATTTGCAAAATATGCACCACTTCTAAACACATGCATGTAAGTTTTTTGCATTGCAGTAAAGGAAGGAGAAAAATGTTATAAATATGCTGAACAATTTTTTTCATGGCCTTTAATGTTGCAGAAAATGGAAATATAATATCATGTAGTTCATATATAGTCTATTTGAACTGAAACACCACTAACTTGTTGAATTCTTTTTATAATGATCACCAGGAGCCTGGTCCATATCTGACATCTCCCAAGACCCCAAGCTAGTGGGTGACTGCCTGCAAAAATATAATGCTGACATTTAACTTTTCATATATGAATTTAATGGCTACCATTAGTGTTTAAGGACCATGCAAGATCATTACCTATGTAAGACATCAACCCAAAGGTGCAAGGATAAAGCAGAAGAAACCAAGAAAGAACAAACAAAGGGCTGGGTTTGGTTACTGGAACTTGATTTCTTACAAAAAGCCAATCTTGCTAAAAAATATCAATCACAGATCTAGACTTATTTGCATAAATGCAAGCACAAACCAAAAGAGTGCATGCCTGTCTTCTCATTTTAAGGTTATATTTTATTGAGATAGTGTATGAATGTCTTGCTAGGCCAGGCAACATCTGCATCATTGTGATGTTCAGTGTTATCAAACTGCTCCTAATTTTCAATAGAAAGTGTACGTTAGCAATGTCTAGCTTCATCTACACTTGTCCATAGCTGCAGTATGGATTGTCACATTGGCATCCAGATTGGTACTGAGCTTGGGTAGTAGGACAGATAATGTCTGTGTAGATGAGTGAGTGGTTGGAAAAGCATTCATATAAAGAACGATAATGTCTGTGTCAATACAAAGCCCAGTGGGAGACTGTTTTGTTGCCAAGTGCCTTATTTCCCATGTGCAGCCTAAATCAGAAAAAACACTCCTGCTACCATCCCTCCTGCTGAAACTCTGGAGAATTTGACCAAGATGCCTACTGTATCAAACTGTATCAGAGGCAGATTTTTGGGGAGTTTGCCCTCTCTGCTTACCCAGTTGAAGAACTAGACTAGCCAAGAATGAACACACGGGATAAGCTGCTTCAGGAATTGTAGAGATGTTGTTGTATCCAGCAACAGCGTTGAATTTTATACTGTTAGCACTTTGTCCAGTTCTGGCACTGTGACTAATTCTGAATAGTTCTGTGATGGTTCCTTCAGATGGAACTTGTGCCATTCATGAAGATCTTGTCACCATTCCCAACTGGAGCCAGTACCACATGTAAAATATAGCTGCTGGCTTGGTTTGGTATGAATGTCAGATGAGCTTGAGTTAGTGGTTGTAGGATGCTGGATTAAATTCCAGTACATCCTGCTAGACTGGGTCAAGTTTTTCAGTTGCTTCTTCCCTGCAGGGTTGTCTGGAAGCGGCCACTGACTTAATCAAGCAATCTGCTATGTCAGGATCATGGAATGACTCATACCATTGTAGCTGTTCAGTGAATTCTGAAGCAAGGCACAGAGTGAATACTGAGCAGCAGTCAAGAGGACAAACACCTCCAGAATGCTTCTTCATTTGTGATCTGATAAGGGAGGAGGCACAGTGCTGTCTTGCAAGTTCTAGTATTTCTCTCAATTTGCTTTATGAAACTTCAGCATTGGCTTCTTGATGCTATTAATGAATAGCAGCTGGACAATGATATTGGCACAAACCTATCTGTGGGGTACTCCTGGTGCCTAAGTTTCTTCCTGACCTTATACTGGATGTCACAGCTGCAGCAGGGGAAACTCTGCCAGCTCCAGGTGGGTTCCCCTTGGGTTGTGAGAGAATTATAGATCCTCCTTCCTGTAGAATGGGTTAACCTGGAACATCACTCACCCTGAGCTCACTCTTTACCACGGGCAACCAATAAGGAGACAAAACAATAAAAGGATTTATTATATAGTAGAAAAGAATGATACAAAAAATTGGCTGTATGTTAGAAAACAGAAAAAAAGACAAATAAATTTCCTTACCCTCTCACCTACCTTGTTGTTCCAGACAGTCATGCAATATTTTCAGAGGTCAGCCTTCCTGCTGATCCTGCCAGCCCTGACTACTGAAGACTAGGATCTTCCTCAAGCCTGGGAAAATCAAAGACCCTCTCTATTTCCAAGGTTGTTTCCTAAATAACTCCAAGCCCTCTCTCCGAATCTGCATCATCCCAATTCCTCATGAATCTCAGAATCCTTTAGAAATTTCTTTCCTGCAAAGAACAGCTGGAATTCCTCTTCAGTTAATGGCCCATTACTCATTAATGGCCATTAGCCTTAGCTAATGGGGGTTGTTTTTCCCATTACAAACAGATAATACTTTGGGTGCCCATCTCAACAGTAACCCTTCTTGCCTGTAACTGGGAGTGGCAATTGCCCTTGGCCTAGTAATGCAAAGGGTGCTTCCAGACATGGAAAAAAACCCCAGTGCTTTATTTTAGCTCTGCATACCCCCACACCAAGTGCAGCTCATGCCCAGAAGAGGAACTGTTTGACCTGGCTCGCCCAGTGTCTGTATAGCTTGTGTACTTCACTAGGGATATTTGGTGCTTCTATTTCAGTGGTCACCAACCAGTGGATCTTGATTTACTGGCAGATCTTGGAGCCTCTTGTGATAGATCTCACTGGCTCTTGGAGTCAGTCTGAGGCTGGGGTGCTAGGCTGAGTGCATGCATGCACACATCCCAGCCCAGTACATCAGTCTGTGGGGGAGGGAAGAGGAGGGGGCTAGATCAAGGCCCCTGCGGTGAGGGACAGTGCTGCAGAGGCAGGAGCAGGGGTAAGTTGAGTGGGGCTCTGGTTGTGTGGGATGTACCTGCTGGGGAGGCATACCCCCAAATAATTTTTTCTCCCTCATCCTTGATCTGTCTTCCCTTCTTCCCCGCCACAGACTTACCTGCTGGGTGGGGGCTGTTGGCAGTGCATGGTAGGTCTTGGGTTGCTTTTTAAATGCCAAAGGTGATCTCCTACTTAAAGATTGGAGACCACTGTTTTATCTAGAGCTGATTCAATCAGCTATTTGATTAAAAGCACCAGAAAACCCTGCTGAAGTGCAAGAGCTGTCTGGGGGTGGCAAGAGTTACCTTCAAAGCCACATCTGATCTTCCACCAAAGTTCAAGAGTGGGGAAGGGAGGTGCTGAGCTCCTCAGAGGGAAGGTGACCACCCCTTCCCCCTGCACCGCTGAGCTGCTCCAGCTTTCTCTGCAGGGAGCACACCCCAAGGTAAGTGGCATGGCTGCAACCCCCGCCCCAGCAGCCCGATGCCTGAGCCAGCAGTCTTGGAGGGAGAGAAGGAGGGAGGGGGACAGGCTCAGGGCACACTCCCTATGGGGAAAGATGAAGCAGTGGGAAGTGCTGAGCTGTGTTGTCCCCCAGAGCTACCTTGGGGACAAGTGGGCAGGGCTTCAGCCAATTTCTGGTTGTGTGGCTGCAAATAACATGCCAGTGAGCTGCATGTGGCTCACAAGCTGCTGTTTGGACACTGTGGAGCTCATTTTCTTTGGCTAGCTACGTGCAAAATTTTATATACACACCATGAAGTAATCCATACAGTTATTAAACGACATAAAGGGGTATAGCACAACACTGACTCTTTAGTGAGATTGCATGCACCGTGTAAGTTAAACAAACAAGAAAAAACGGAATGATACCCCCCAAACCCCTCAAAGTATAGTGGAATTCATGACAGATATGACTAAGGAATAGTCTGTGCTGGCTGTGTGGAAAGTCATCTAGTAGTACCCACAATGTTGACTGATGGTGACTATCCATATAGCTCAGTTCAGTTGCTGTGTGCCCACCTAGCCAAAGGAAATATGTCAGGTTGTTTAGCATCATGGATAAAGGCAGGATTGTTTCGGTGTGCCTGCTCCACCATTTGATCTCCATTTGTATCTGGTTCTGACTACCCCAATCAGTCCATGTGAATAATTAGGTGGAGCAGACTCAGTAAGATGACTAACAGCCTCCAGCTCCAGCTGGTAGGAAAGGGCTTGCATGCTGGTTATGATAGTGTTGGAGTGATGTTGTAGCTGTGATCATTCAGGACATATTTAAGAGGCAAGGATTTTATGCACTTAAGTAATATACAGACAACTATTTTTTTTTTTTTAAATCTTCTATTGCACCAACTACATGGTTGGGTTACATTTAGACAAGCTTTTGAATGTAACACAAATCTCACATTTGAATCCATGCTATTTTATGCTGCTTTTATTTTAGTTCATTTTTATCTTTTTATGATATCAAAAATCCAGAGAGAACGATATAAGTATGTGTATTTTTGGAAAGTCTAGACTGTTTGATTCATTTCATATATTGCATACAAAAAATAACACACATATCATATTTCCAGTGCTGTTTTTTTTGCTTTTCATGGGGAGATATCCTAAGACAAAAATGGAGTGATGCCTGTGAGTATTGTTTCTAGTGAAGAGGTCTTAATAGTTTACATGCAATTAATTATACTAAATAATTACATAAAATGTCCTATTAAAATTATTTAGTAGAAATCAAGCTAAAATTAGCAGATTAAAAAACCTATTTCTGTAAAAATTGTAATAAATTATATTTTAGGATGTTGCTAAGTACCTATACTTTCTTACAGCTTCCTCCATTCAGTCTGGGTCCAATGCAATATCAACTATATGTCACTCTTCCAATTACTGAAACACTTTCTAGAAATCTGATATAGACTTCTCTGGTATATTTAAACCAGTTAACAGTTTTTAGGAGCCTGAGGGATTATCGTCTCACAGGAATTTTGGTTTGGATGGTAAAATAAAGACTTCCTTGTAGATACACGAAACATTATTTGTTGTTTAAAACATAATCATTCCCTAAATATGTAAATAAAATAACTGGAGCCTTGCCTAATGTACCAGGGACATGGTATAAAGAACACCTTTGTGTTTGGCATGTCCTCACCAGTATGCCAACATTCCAATAAAATGGTTTCACTCTTAAAAAGTTCTTGCATTTTTTTTCAGCAGCCTAGTACATAGCAGCCCCAAAGAAGTGAAAGGTGTCATTTCGAAAACCACTTCACTCTCACAGTCCTTATAGTTTTGCTGACCCTCGGGTCCTGGTATGAATTACAGGAGTTGATTTGTTTCAGGAGTCTGCTTTGTGATGTGGTAGGACATTCTATTAATATTACTCCCTATGGTTTCAGTGGACATCATTAACAAATACAATATTTTCGGTTTAGGTGCATAGCCTCAAGGCTGAAAAAGGCTATGTACTCCCCAGAACATCTGAATTTAATGATAATACTGCCTAAAAAATACAGTGACTAGCTGTCATGGTTTCCAAGGCTTCTGATAGCAGCCCCTAAACGATCAGAAACTTTGAAAACCATGGGAATTGGTCAGTTCTAGAGCTGCTAATAAAACAGCATTTAAAACTCTATGTTAAATGAAAGCTGTTTGACAGCACTGTCAGTAAGGTGGTAGAAGCAGCCCCCAAAGTAACTCCTGTCATTTTCAGGGGATTCTGACAGCTGCTTCCCTTTCTTTCACTGTTGATGGCACAGTCCAACAGGTACAAACAGTTACAAATGACATACCAATAGTTACTGTTACAGTTTGCATGCAATTAACAGTAGCATAATTACATTAGAAAGCAGAGAGTGGAACTATGTCATGCTCTTAGGCAATTTATGCATTTAACCACTATTCGGATAACCAATGTTTGTTGCAACAGACAACAACTTGGGACTGGCATTGTTATGCAGTTAAATTATATACTTAGCTGCTAAGGATGTAAGTGGAATGTATTGTATTTTGTTCACTTAAATGCAGACAGAATTGAATGTTTTGTATAAGACCTTTCATCTCGCTTTGGTGCTTATACAAATGCATGGTAATACCGTGAATGGAGTTTCTGAGCTCCTCAAGCCTTGAATGTATTGATACTCAAGGCTTGTTATGAGCACCAATTTATAGATGGGAATCTGAAGGCCCAAATCCAGACACGCAACTCCTACTTCAACAAATAATTACAAATGATTTTGGTGAAAGTCAGGCAGCTAAATAGAAGTTGGATGGACCTTGTGGCAAAACAGGGAACGGAACCCACGATTCCTAAATCCCTAAGCTGGCACCATAACCACTGGATGTTCCTTTCCCTCTGCTATTTAATCCAACTAAATTTATCAGTGGTGTTTTATGCAGCAACATTGCTGTTCTCAGCTGAAGCTTATGCTAAACACTAGCTAATTGCCCATCAAGAATGATGGAGGGTGGGCAGGGATGGAGCTGTTAGAAATATTATTGAAAATGCATTATCAATAGTGTTGTTAGAACAGCACAGCTGCCAGCTCTCCCTGGTGGGAGGGGGAGGTTGGAGGAGAAGCTACTAAGGGCTCTTTGTATTAAGGTATCACTCTCTCTTTGTTTTGCAAATTTACTATCTCTTTGTTACAGTAAAGCATATACTCCT
>NW_017728886.1:127673919-127691157 GCF_001723895.1 Crocodylus porosus | reverse complement strand
GATAAGAGTAAATTGCAATTTTTAATGGTCCTGTCCTTTGGGGCAGAGAAGGTTTGAACTTTTTGTAACCTAAAGTACTTTCTGAGCAGGCGCAATTAGCTAATGCATATAAGCCTATCCGCCCCGCATACTTAAGTAGTTAATTATAATGCACATGCGACAGATGACATGACGTCATTTCATATATGCTTGTATGAACCGGAAATGAGTTGTAAGAGTTCCTGCTTCTGCACACGTGCTCAGGAGAGAGGGGATAGAGCCTGCTGAGAAGTGTTCCCCGGGGGCAGAGGGTGGTCTTTTGTCTTCGCTCTGACCCTATTTGCAAATATATACCTTTTGTGTTACTAATGGAGTGTGTCTGTGACTGAGAGTTCTTCGCCTCCCAAGAAACGAACCGCAGCCATTTCTGCAACAGAGCATTGCTGCCACTCTGCCTCCAGCCCCATGCGTCCTCCCAGCTTGGTTCTGTGCTCCACCCCATGGCACTGGTGCCTCCCAGGCACAGGGGAGGGGGGAAAACTTGCATGCTGCAGCTACCATCCAGTGCCCCATGCTGCTGCTGTGCATCTGGCCACGTGTAACTCCTACTCCCCTTTCTCCCTCCTGGCTGTTCTCTGGGCCCAGCAGTAGCAGCGGTGGGGCACTATCACTGTACCCTGCCCTCCCCTTCCCACTTCCCTCCCTGCCAGCTTCTGTCAGGGCCTGGCAGCAGCAATGCCAGAGCAGGCAGGGCGAGGCCAATGCTGCTCCAGCAGTACCCTGCGCTGCCACCTTCAAGGAGCAGGGGGGGAAGCTTGCCTCAGCATCCCCTCTGTCCCCCTTGTCCAGCACCCCATGCCACTGCTGCCTCCAGGGAGCTGGGCTGGTGGGGGAGTGGGGGCGGCAAGGCCAGCAGCTCTGGCTTCCCCCGGTGCTCTGTCTGCTACATCTCCACTGTCATGGCGGCGCTCCACTACTCCTCCACTGCTGTCTCTTGTGTGGAACACTCTTGGAGCACTGTGGTTGTTTCAGGCAACCAATCAGAGTGTGAATAAAGCGTTATGGACAGACAGACTAAAGCTTTTATCATAGTAGAATAATGAGTTACAGTCTATGTAATGTTACTGTATGTTTGTACAGTCTATGCAGCTGTATATGGCTCCTCGTATCTACCCTAGCACTTCCCATCCTGCTTAATGTATTACTGCCAGATTAATTCTTTGCTGCCCTACCCCAGTGAGGGTGGTCTGTATACATGAAAACAAAAGAGCAATATCAGGTCACAGTAAAGTAGAAGTATGTTTTTATATATTATGATGCAAAACCTTTGCCCTAATCCTTGCCACTGCAATGGATCATATTGACTGTTTTCAAGCATGGAAGATTAATCTTAACCTGTTTAATTTAGATAGGATTCTCTTGGCCTCCTACTCATTATTTTGAAGGCCCATTATCACAGGGGATTTTTTTCCAGCTTAATGGATCATATTCCTTATTTCAGATTTAAGTAGCCTGAACCAAAACCTTGTCTGGGAAGAATTGCAACTCCAAATTCTCTAAATTTGATAGTCCAGAAATCAGCAAGGCATAACTGGCATAAATCACCATGAAGTGATTGCTTCATCTGTGCTAATCACATGCACCTCATAGGATTATATTACTCTGAGAACCTATTCTAACTACAAACAATAATTGCATAATTGTACTCATGTTTTTCTGACTCCTGACCCAGTTCTGCTCTGTTTCTGGACTCTGTCTGTTTGAAACTTCCCATTGACTTTGAAAACTCATTCCCTAACTCCAGAACTCTGATTTGGCCTGTAACTTGGACTCTGCCCTTGGATTTTCCCTTTGGATTTGGTAATTCAGTTTCTGACTCAAGAATTCTGACTTGGCCTTTAACCTGGATTCTGCTCCTGGAACTCCATCTTGGTTGGTGTACCCTGGACCCTGCCACTGGCTCCTGCCCTTTTCCAGTGATCTAACTTCTAGGCAAGTTCACCTATGATTCAGGCTTACACTTGGCAATACAGATAGATACCTGAGAAGAAGGAACCCACTACAAATGTAATGCATAAGCAATCCTAACACTTTTGTACGGATGCTTTTCTTTTTTCTGCATTTCAATTTATTTATTTTTTTGGCCCCTAGGCAGTGTTCCATCTAAGGTGCAGCAATCCGTGAGCACGCCGCTTTGGTCGGTTTCTGAATTGGTCCTGCCTCCACCTTTCAGTGCGCGCTGCTTTGGTCTGTCCCACAGTATAACACATTGATAGAAAAAGCAACACTATATTGTTGCAAAAAGCGGTTTGTTTCTCTGAAGGCTCGCAAAAATCACAGACACACAGTCATCAGTCGGCACAAAAGGTTGTATTTGTTTGCAAACAAGGTCAGAGTGGGGCATTGATGCCCAAATCAGCTTCTGACAAACTAATTGTGTCTGCAAGCGGAATTTATCTTCTCTCTCCAGAGCACGTGTGCAGACACCGGAACTCTTACAGCTACTTCCATTTCATATAAGCATCCATGTAGTTACATCATTACATACATCGCATGTATAGTATAATTAGCTACTTAAGTATGCAGGGCAGAGGGGTAAATATGCATCAGCTCATTAAGCATGCCGAGAAACTACAACAGTTCGCCAAAAGTTCATACCCCAAGGCCACAGTCAATTGAATTCCAGCTTCTGTATCAGCATGAGAAAGGCTAAGGTGGGTGAGGGGGAGAAAGGAGCCTTGGGCAGTATTTCTTTCTTATCAGGTGCAAGATGCAAGCTGCACATTTCTAACAATATGGTCCATGGTAGAATCATGCCCACTTTAACCAAGTTAGTGCCTAAACTGGATGCAATTTAGCCAAGTTGGTGCATTTCTCTGTAAATGTCCATAAACTGCAGGGAGACCAAGCTCAGTGTTTTGCAGCTATTGAGACACAGAGAAGACACATTTGTTTCCCAGCAAAAACCAATAAAGGAGTTTTTCTGTTGCAAAGACCTGAGAAAGTCCATGGCTATGGATTCTTTGGAAGTCTCTGGGTTTATCTTGTGAATTAAGGTTGTAAACCTAACAGTGCTGACATCATAAGGCATCCCAAGATGCTGTGGCATCCTGACTGAGAAACATTGAGTAGGATAAAGAAAAGTGGGGCTGTAGATCATGTGTGCCTTTGTAAAAATCCTGCTGACTGCATATTGTTCATAACAGTTGCTCTGATTCTACTCAGACGTAAGTGGGCTGACAGCTTTCTGAATATGAGGGTAAAGATTTTATGCAGAGGAGGTTGGGCCTAATTCTGATTTTTAGTTAAGTTTGTATGAAACCAGAGTAAATGGAGTTTTACCTAAAATCCAGACTGGCCCTGGGTGCTCTTTAAGTAGCCAGCTATGTCATTTCCTTTGTGTAACAATGCACCCATGCAGTGTCTGGTTCTGCCCCTGCCCCCACCCCCCGCCTCACCTCCCTTCCCCTCGCCTCAGGGAATGAAGAGACACATGGTGCCAGGCTCGCTGCAAAGCTTGCTGGAGTGGAGGAGTGAGGCGCTTACCACCAGTAAGTGTCCCACGCTGGCCCCAGTGCCTCTGCCACGCTCCGCACCCACAGTTTACAAGGTGCTGCAGCCCAGCTCCTCACTGGGCTGGTGTGTGGCATTAAAAAGTTACAATGCAGAAAGACTTTATTGTGTGTGTCTGCACATGCATGCAGCTTAGAGGGAACCTTGCCCCTAGGTCTATTTGTAACTCATTCTGTCCAAAGATACTCAGGAGCATAGTTGTGAGAGAGCATCACCACAAAAAAATGACATCTGAAGTGCACATTCCCAAGCCAAAAATGAGTCACAGGAGGCACAGAGCACTCACCCAAGATCAGCAGGCTATTTGTTCTCTCTTCTGCAGGCAGAATCCAGCTAATTGAATCCATGAAAGTTAAATCTCCCTTAGAACATGAGGCTAAAACATCTATATCCAAACTGTGATTAGCAGAAATGTTAAAAATATGTCTTTTGTAGGCAAAATTTGACCATTCAGATTGAACTAATCCTAAAGGAATGCATGCAGTCACCTCTGCTGCAAAACTTGTGCTGCATCTTCTGAATTTTAAAAGACTGAATAGCTATTAAGAATTTTTTTGACATGAATGCTGCAATATAGTATGACAAGTATGCAGACTGCTGGAAAACCACAGAAAAGAGAAAGAAGAGCATTGTAATGCTGACAGTTCCTTGTTTTTTGCTGGTTTAATAACTGAGCATGACGTGATTTCAGCAAAATGCCCAGTGCCCTTGTTCATTGGGCCAAATCTAGTCTTGGTACAAAAGGTGATATAAAAGTTATACCCTTGGCATAAGTGGCATATAAAAAAGTGGCTATTAAGTGTCAAGAACCCTAATTTATAACTAGTGGGAAGCTGAAGTGCAGCTAAAAGAGATAATAGCAGCTACTGGCAGTCAGCCAACATCAGAAACAGAGGCCACAAGGAATGGGTTTGTAACTTGAAAAGGAGGAGTGGTTATCCAAAAATAGTACGTACCATGGGCAAGTCAAGGGAAAATGCAAATTAAGGTAAACCTGCGACACAGCAAACTGTGGCTAAGTATCTTAAAGAATGGCTATACCTCCACATTACACCCCCACCCCAGCCTAATGCTGATGCTCACATAACAGAACCCCTGAAATCAGCCCTGCAGTGCTGAGAATGAATCTATTTCTGTACAAAAGTGTGTTGCCACTTTGAAAATATCTTTAAATATTATTAGATTAGAACTTCTTAAGAATACTCCCGTATGTGCTGCTATTATTTATTGTTATGATTTAACATTTGAAAATAGCTCCAATAGCCTACTTGGAGCGTCACAAATAAAATAAGAGAATGTCCCTGTTGCAAAGACCTTTCAGTCTATGCTAAAAGATTCAGGGAGATGTGACAGCAGAGAAAGAAAGAAATTGTTATGATAAAATATGTAAACGTACTGCGTGCCCTTCCCCTCTGAACTGTGAGCTGTGCGCTACCTCACTGCACCATGCTGCATGGGTGCCCCAACCAAGGGCCCCACAAACTCCAGGGCCTGGGCCATGCTGCCCTGCCCCCTATGGTGGGGGCAGGAATCTGAAGCTGGACGGAGGGGCAGAGAGGGTAACCTGCAGCCAAAGCAATAGGGAGAGAAGCAGCTATCTGTTGAACAGCCCTCATCTAAATTGGGAGTCCCATAACTGACAGAATACAAACATGAATGGGGAGATCACCTAAACTACTAATGCATAGGGGTACCTGGTTTTTTAACACTTAGTTAAATGTTCAAATAGTATAGCTCATTTGGTTAATATGTGAATGTAGGTCACCAATAGAGAGACTAGGTGATGAAGAATATTAATTTGAAGGAGACTGTGTGACATGCAGGATCAGTAAAGACTTTCCAAGCAGTGGCTAGTAAGGGCAGTAGTGATTGTAGGAGAAAAATACAGAGGAGGAGTAAAGGGAAGTACAATTAGCACAGCACAAGTCCATAAAATAGGCAGCTGCAAGTCTGCACACTCTGTGAATTACATATATGCCTTTTTTTCATTCTTTATTATATATAGAGTAGATTTTTTGTTTAGTTTTGTTTTAAATGGGCTTATTGTTTTTAGAAATTCAAGACTTGTACCATAGTAAGTGGATGAATGAAGAACCAGCAGAGTTATTTCATTCACATTACAAAGCTATTGAAAGGGTTTTTTCTTCTGGGTACAGTTCTTTCTTATACAATTACCAGAGGAGAGCTCCTAATTCATATCTCTGCAGCCTCTAAAATAGACCTGCCACACAGATTTTATGGTCCTAATAGCTCAAAGGAAAAACAAACCTAAACAAACCTTTACAGAACTTTATTTATCAACCATGAAGTAGTAATAAGAAGTAAAATTGAGTTCTATTCAGGCTAGAACTCAAAATGCATGAATAGAGCTGCCCTGAGATAGGGAGTTACCTGGAATTAACTGCCCTGGAGTACCAGAACATCAATGAATTACTGTCCTAAAAAAAATTCCTGGGATTGGAACAGAGGTAAAATTTCCTGGGTTATAGGAAATCTATGCAGATATAAGGGATGGAGTCATGGTCACAGTGTTGATTCTTTTGGGGCAGCTTGGTTTTCCCTAGGATATCTGTTCGTGTGTCTCTGGTCTCAGAGTGAGACTAGGACTTTTTTTTAGCTCCCAATTGATAACCTCAGGTGTTTTAGTCTAGCGGTATTAGGCCTGAGAGAAAGTCATAATCCTGGGTATTTTAAAAGACTCCTTTAAAAGCAAATATTTTTATAGGCCTTTATAATGTGTCCTTGGAATGCACTAAGTGAAATGCATTTGTAGCCCTACTGCTGAGCTCTGATGGCAGAGCAAGGGCTGGGTCCAAATCTGGGGAGTTTGAGATCAAGCTCTGCCCCAAAAACCTGGGAAAATTTCACCTTTACGGGATGTCCTAAAAGAACAACTTCCCTGCTGGCAAGAAATTTGGGTACTGACAGTATATAAAATGTTATTAAATGGGGAAAAAAGAAATAAATAGACTGTATCAAATATAACAACTATAAAATAGCCCAAATAGCACCCCAAACAGGAGAGGAAAATCCCTAAATGACAAACAACCTCAAAGAACACATGGTCTGGGCCTTTGGTGTCAGTTTCTTTTTAGATGTTCCCCCACTTGGGAAGTTGCTATCTTTCTCAGTGAAATGGGAGAACAAGAGACTTTCTTTGATTTCCTGGGATAGATCTCAACTCTTTGGCTTCTGCTTGGTATCAGTGCCCTTAGGGCTGGGGCTGAAGCGTGCTGGGGTAAGCCTAGAGGTACACTACCTTACAAGGCCTTCTGGCTCTCTCCTCACTGGTTGAGGTGGGCCAAGGGGTCGCAGTCCAGTGGCTCCACATCCTCAATGAGATAGGTAGCCACCGAAGCCTTGGTGCTACCTGCCCAAGGCTGGGGTCAGATGCATTTGTACCCCAGCATTTAAGCCATGCCTTTGGCCCACATTGGCAGTGGTTGGCATGGAGGAGACTGGCTGGTGCTGGTAGCAGTGCTGGTGCTGGAAGTGCTGGCACGGGAAAGTGGATCCCACTCTTCCACATCCCCTCACCTCTGCCCTTCAGCCTCCCTGACTTCGGTCTCCCTGACTTTGTTGACCAGCACCTGCGTCCAGTGATTGAGGGTTTTGTTGCTGCCGGTGCACATGCTCCCCTTTACCCTTGGGTCGCACATGCCCACCATCATGTGAACTGTACTGGACTGCAAGGGATCCAGCTGTCTCCTGATGCCCTCCTTTAGCTGCCTCACTAGTGCCTGCACGTTTGGTGACAGTGGCCTGCCCCAGCCAGCAACACTGATCCCCTGGAACTGCTTCATTTGGTTCTTAAGTTCCCTCACTATGGGGATTACCTGGCTGAGGAGGGCATTGCTAGCACTAAAGATCTCAATGGCCTTGAGGAAGGGCTTGAGGGCCACCAAGATCTGCGAGATAGTACCCCACTCAGCTCTGTTCAGGGGGCCACTGATCCCAATCTCCCCAAGCAAGGCCATCTTATAGATGGCCTTCTGTTGCTCCACCAGCCTTTCGAGCATCAGGCATGTGGAGTTCCACCGAGTCTCCACATCCTGCATGATTTTGTGCTGTGGGGTGCTCAGCTCTGCTTGTTCCTCCCACAGCATCTTGCTCCCTTTGCTGCTGTGGTAGAAGTAGCCCGCCACCTTCCAGCATTTTGAAATCAGCTGGCTTGTAGCAGTAGTGGTAGCGCCATCACTGGCAGCCCTGTCCCCCACAAAGGCATCCCTGACTATCAGATGCAGCCTGTGTGCCACACAGCAGATGCCAACAAAGTTGGCATTATGGACAACCTTCACCATATTGGCCTCATTGTTGGTGACCATGAACATGCAGGTGAACTTGGCCTGCCCAATGAGCCACCCCTGCACCATGTGGTTCATGACCACCATGATCTCCCCCTTGCCACGTGGGACTCATCCAGCACCTGGGCCTGACTGATCATACCAGTGCCCTGTGAGGGAGAGGTAGGCATGATCGCCACCCTGGCTGCTCCAGATGTCCAAGGTGAAGTGCAAGGCTACCTACAGCCCTACCTTATGCAGCTCCTGCCTCAAGTACTCTCTGCGTGCCTCACACAGGAAGGGAACGACTGTCCTGCTAAAGGCGGTGCATGCAGGCACTTGGTAAGATGGGTTCACAACTGCCATGAACCGCCTGAACCCTGGCCACTCAACTAGAGAGAGGGGCTGGCTATCCAGAGCAAGCATCTCCCCAATGCTCTGGGTGATCTCGCTCGCATTTGCAAGTTGCCCCCCTTTCTGTCCACTGTTCCAAGGTGGCCTGCCACTGCTTTGAGGGAATGGGGGCTTTGGAGTGAGTGGGGGACTTCCCTTTGGGCACACTCACACTGGTGCCAGATTAAGCAGGAAGAACAGCAAGGTGGTGCTGCCTCCTAAGATGCAGTAGCATTGCCATGGTGGTGAAGTGTTTCACCTCCTTGCCCTGGCTGATCTGCCTTTGGCAGTGCTGGCAGATAGCAAACCTGGGATCATCTGCCAGCTCAAAATGCTCCCATACTACATTTCTCATCCGCTTCTGGGTTGAGGGTGGGGATGCTGCCTTATCCCCCCCTCAGCAGGATGAAGCACAATAGCAGGAGGAGCTGCCCCAGCTGAGCCACTTGCCTGAGCCTCCACAACTCAACCTCCTCCGAGGTGTTGCTTTCCAGAGAAGGAGACCTGGGTCTAGGGGAACTTTGAGGGTTGTGGACCATGAACTCTGCTTCCCCACTCAGTCCCCAGAATTGCTTAAGCCAGGGTGCTTATGTCCCCTGGTTCCACCTCCAGCTCCTCCTCTGGGAGTGGGAGGCTCACACTGGGAGATGACATTGGGGTGGAGGAGGCAGTGATTCTGCTGCTGGTGCCTATTTCTGGAGTTAGGGGAGGTGGCGTAGGTGCAGGGATGTCAGGTACAGGTACTGCTCCCGCCTCCTTGCTTCCACTGGTAGCAGAAGTCTCATGGCTGCTTGGGAAGAGAATGCATCTATGTTTGGGGAGGGGGCGGGGAAACTTGCAGTTCTAGCTTTCCCCTTACCTCCTTTCCCTCCTCTGCCAGAAGATCTGGCACCTGCCTTTTCAGCACACTTCATATTAATCTTTCCTGTGCTGCAAAAGGTGTGTGTGTGTGTGTGTGTCACTCCTTTTGTGTTGTGTGTTTTATTCCGCTGTGCTGCGATTGGACTCTGCTTTGATTGCTTAATTGAGTAATAATTATGAAGAACTATGTAAAAAAATGTGTGCTGTCTGTCTATCTTCTTCTCTGCTGTGATATATTTATTTACTATGAATTATGAATGTGGAGTGTGACTTTGTTGTGCATTTTATTCCGCTGTGTTGCATGTACTGGTCTCTGCTTTGATTATTAATAACTGTATATGGTGTCTTCTTCTGTGATGTGCTGTTAATGTGAATGTGTGACTACTACTGTACTTCTCAGTCTTCTTCTGTGTTGTAATGTGTCTGTAAAATAATATATCTTTTTCTTCTAAGACCCTGAGTTCTGTGTTAGTCTCAATCTGAATCTCTACCTGACTTCTGTGTTGTCTTTAGTCTGTATGCAAGCTAACTATAATAATATTAATAACTAATAACTATATGTAATCTGATTCTGAATCTCTTCTTTGAATATCTGACTTCTTTTATGATTGGTGTGAGTGTGTGTGGAATGTGTGCTTCCCTGCACAGTGATAGATCACACTCCCAGGGAAAACACTGAGCTTTCCTTTTTTAAAGTGTGGCAGGGCACTGTTTGGTGCCTGCCACTTTAAGACCTGTGCCAAGCAGCCAGCATATTTCTGATTGCTGCATCCATTTTAGATTCAGTGCTGCCTGTATAAACAGGGTAGTTCACTGCTTGCTGGCAGGAACATTGTCTGGCTTCAGTGTTTCATTCTGGAGGTAAGGGAGGCACTGTAGGGGATGGCTACCCCTTGGCCCCGAGTGAGGAGGGGGTGATGTGGAGCCCCAGTGAGGGGATAGCCCCAAGTGAGGGGGCAGAGATCTGGAGCTCCAAGTGAGGGGGTGGTGTAGAGCCCTGAGTGAGGGGAGTAGGCCAAGGTATGTCTCTAGATGCCTAAGGCTGAACTTTGGGACAGAGGCCGAGTAAAGGGGGCTCAGCCCAAGAAAGAGAGGTGAGTCCTGATGCGGGTAAGTCTGCCACCTCTGGGAGGCCAAGTGTAGGTCAAAAGCAAGATTTATAGTGAACACAATGACGTGCTGCTCCAGTCGGGGAGTGATTCCCCATGAGACCCTGGAACACCAGTTGTAGTGCGAGTTGCCCCAGTTCCCACCAGAAAGAAGGCAGACTCCAGAAAGAGTGGGGCTAGAAGCTCAGAGGCCTGAGCTAGAGTACCCTTGACTGATCAAAGCTGGGGCCAGGACCAGAATGGTCAGAAGGATCAGGGGCCCACCACGAGGGATGTCCACTGTGGCAAAGTGGGGATTCCCACCTAGCCACAGTGCTAGTTGCCCCACTTGCCTTTGGGGATGCCACCCACCTGACTCACCTGCCATGCCTTGTTCTTAATTAATGAAGATGTTAATTAAGGTGGGAGGCTGTCCATTCTTGCGCCAATGCCAAGAGGCACTATCTGCGGTTCCGTACCTCCCCTACACCACAGCCCATGCCTCACAGATGACATCCACTGATGTTAATCTCACCATCCCCACACTGGGCCCCAGAATCCTCCAGTTTGGACCCCTCTAAAATCCCTCCATTCAGACAGCATACCCCACCTTCATTCGGGCTGCTTAGCTTTCTGAAACTATTTCCCCTCTCAGGCATAGTCTCCCCAGGACCTTTGGCCACACAGGCCCTGGTCTCGCCTCCAAGGCCAGTCAGGACCGCAAGCCCTCAGCTCTGGGCCTGCCTTGCAGTGGGCCCCTGGCTCTTTTAACCATTCTGGTCTTGGCCCCTGCACTGACCAGTCAAGGGTATTCTACCTCAGGACCCTGAGCCTCTAGCCCCACTTTCTCTCTGGGGTCTGCCTTCTGGCCCCTACTAGGAGTTACCCACCCGGTGGTGGGAGCTGGTGTAACTTACAGGGCTCAGGTGGCTGCAGCCATGCCTGGCCCCCACTCTCCCTCCTTGGGGTCTCTTGGGGTTTTGCACCCCAGAGGGCTCAGGTGGCCACAGCCGTGCCTGGCTCCCACTACCTCTGGTGTTACTGGACCCAGCCGAAGGCAAGGGCTAGAGTTACGGTGCCTCTACCCACCTTTCACTGGGCTGATCACTGGCCTGGTATTTCCTGGGGGTACCTGCACCACTGAGAGCCCCAACAGGCCACCCACTCCTAGCATAGTGCAGTCTTAGGTCATGCCCAGGACCAGGAGCCTTGTAGCCATCTCCTACAGAACCTCCCTTACCTCCAGAACGATATTCTAAAACTTTGCAGCCAGGCAATGCTGCTAACTACCCTGTTTATATAGGCAGCCCTGAATCTAAAATGGCTGCTGCAATCAGGCACCTGCTGGCAGCTTGGCCTAGGTCTTAAAGTGGCAGGCACCAACACTGCCCTGCCACACACCTCCCCCCTTAAAATGGTACCTGGGGGAGGTTTGTCCTGCTGCTCCTCCAAAGCAGGCTCCCTTCTGAGCCTGTGAGAGCCCTCAAGTGGCATGTACCCACAAAGGTGCTCTGCCACATAAAGTATTAGGAAAAAAAAAAAAAGAGAACCAATATGAAATGAAAGAAATTAATTGGATAAGTAGAGAGATTCTAAGCTTAGCTAGCTAAGCTAAGCTATATCCTATCCAATCCTTTCTAGCAGCAAAAAGTAACAGGCCACTGACTAGGAAGCAAGCTAGTAGCCACAGGACCTTTGAGATGCTGTTGCTCAGACAGAAACAACTCAGGAAAGCCTGCAGACAGAGGATTTTATGCTGTTTCTATGTCCCTCAACCCAGACATGGTGATTGGAAGGGCAGTCAGGGAGAAGTCACAGTCACTTGCCAGCTAGAGATGTCAGTCTTTCCCCACCTGTAATCCCCTTCCTGCCTCTGCTCCCCCTCCCTCTTCTAAGTTTCTATTTCCCCATAACGACTGCCCTCCGAATCGACAAATCCTTTTCTAAATCAATTCAGCAAATTTTAAGGTTCTAGTGATTCAACTCAGAGTCAGAAATTCAGCCTCCAAATTGGTCCAAAACTTCTCCAAATCGAATTGTAATCCGAAGCTTTGCACAGTGTCATGGAGTGGGTGCAGGGGCAGCCGTGATCCCGCTAGTGCCCCCTGCCATATCAGTTAGGTGATTCAGCACCCTCAACTCGCCCGCCACGTCTTTGACGTTCTAAGTTTAGTAAGGGAGGCTGCCTTGTCTTGCCTTGGACACTACTCCACACTATGCCCCGTTCCGATTGGGGTGCCCCAGTGCACCCCTGCCTTATGGGCAATGCATGCCTCCAACCTCCCCTGTGGCATGCCCCAAGCCTCGCAGTTCTTCGTGGATGATATCTGGTCCTTCTGTCTCCCTGCACCCTGCCTGGCGCCTCTGGGTTAGCCTCACAACCAGCGCCCCCTTGTCTTGCACCTCTGGGTTTGTCTCACCCAGGCTACACCCCACTGGAGCCTGTCTTACTCTTTCTACGCACCTTGCCCCCTCAGGGGGCCTCTCGCCCACCTCTGGGCTTTCCTGCCCCTCTTGGGGTCTCTGCCGCGCCTCTCGTGCTTGCCGCCCACCCTGGGGCCTCGCCCACCCTGGGGCCTACAGCACGCTCCTCACGCTTGCCGCCCTCTCTGGGGCTCTACCCCTGCGCTTCCCGCGGTCATTGCCCCCTCTGGGGCCTTGCTCGCGCGTTTCCCGCGCTTGGGGCTCAGGTGGCCGCAGCCGTGCCTGGCTCCTTGACCCTTTCCTGGGTCGCTTGCCCCACCGGGCAAAATACCACCCTCACAGGCTGGCGTCTGAAACCCTGCACACCGCACCTCTCCGGCGCCAACAGCTGTGCCCCACTGGCACAACTCGCTGTGCCACTACTGGGCACCCAGGACCCCCAGGTTATTGGGGAGCTCCTGTGAGGCCTCCTCACACCCCTACAGCCTCACCCGGTCTTCCGGTATAACGATAACTGAATCAGGAGCCAAACGTCTATAACTCAAACACCAGAAGCCTATCGGCTTACAACACACTCATAAGCCCTGAGCTTATAACCCCAGCTCTGCTCAATGCTGGCTCTCTCTCATACCTCTATCCGGGTTCTCTCTCTCCCCTCACATCATTGCACCTGGTCAGACCGCCACCATTGACTCTGCTGCGCTCCCGCTCCCGCTCCCGCGGCTGCCAGAGGAGAGCTGCTAGCCAAGCTCTGGCCTGTGCTGTTTACAAAGGCCCGGCCCGGCCCCCTTCTGGCCACATGACCTGCTTAGTTGTTACAGCAACCGACACCTGGGGTTGCCCAGCTGATTGGCAGCAGCCCTTCTTAGTAGCGAGCACCCTCGTGCTCCGCTACACACAGTCCTACCGTTCAACATATGATCAAAACTATATATATGGTTATATATATATATAGATGCCCTGCTCCTATGAAGAGGGGAAACTGCTACTTGTGGAGCAGTAATGAAGGAGCACAGGTGCAGGTTGCTAGGGCAACTGCTGTGAGTCAGCTGACCAGAAGGGGGCAGGGCCTGGCTCCTATATAACTCCTGGGCTGAGGCCAGGCAGGTATTTTCCTGCCAGCAGCCTTAGGGGTAGAAACCCTGCTAGAGTAAAGAAAAGGAAGAGGCTAGGATGCATAGGCAGTTGTTACAGGTGCGAGATGGAGAAACCCTGTGACAGGTTTGAATGTGATTATGGTGTAGGTTTATGTTATAGCCTAGGGGCTTGAATTTTCTGTTTACCATTATAACAGGTGGCTTGGGTGAGGCTATTAGGGGTTGGAGGAGGCCTCATAGGGGACCCACAGAGGTGTGGGAACCCCAGCCCCAGAGAGGGGGGCAGTGAAAAAGGTGCCAGAGTAGGTACAGCATTTTGGGGTGCACTGACCCCAGCCCTGAGAAGGGAAGCAGAGAATTGGAGGCCAAGTGAGGCTGCCTGGGCCCTGTGGGGGTTTGAGACCCTGAGGAGGAGAGCTGGGGCCAGGCATAGCTATGGCTACCTGAGCCCCAAGGCTGTGGAAGCCCCAGAGCAAGGGGGGCAGCGCAAGAAGGCCCCAGAGGAAGAGGGGGGGTAGCAATTGAGGAGTGCCTGTGGGGTGCGGTTGTGAGACAAGGCAGTGGAAAGCCAGAATGCCTGTGGGGCGTGGTGAAAGATAAGGCTGTGGAGAGCCTGAGTGACAGACAGACAGACCTAAGACCAAACAACTTCCAGTACATCAGAGAAGCTTGGGGTGTGGTAAAGGGGCAGTTGGAGCTATGCATAGCCCATAAGGCTGGTGTGTCCAGACCCCCATTATCAGAACAAGACTCGGGGTAACGGGGAGAACCGTGACCAAAGGGACGAAAGGCAGCCTCCCTTTAATGTGGTGGGTGAGAACGGGGGTGCTTTAATGCGATTGAGATTTCTAGTTCAATACTCCTGGCAGACCAAAATCAGTGAGTGTTTCATGAAACACTCACAAATACTAATATAAGTGACCATGCATATTTTTCTCAAGTATTAAATATAGACGGTCAAAAAGCCTGAGGCTGGATCAATTCAATTTTCACACATTAGTTTATGTTGTGTAGATTGAACCAATAAGCAAATGAACAGACATTAAGTTTTGATTCTGGAAATGCAGCTGCATGCCTGCAGTGGCTCAGGCCAGAAGCTGAGAAATGTTAGACAAGCATGCTCAGCTGGAGCAGACAGCTTGGGCCACAGGTAATCCACTCATCCTGAGAGGGGAGGGTTGTGGGGGGAGGTTCAAAGCATCCTGGGATGCTGGGGCTAGGGACAGACATTACACACAAACTGGTTTAAGTTATTAGAAACTGGTTTAAACCTGTTAAACAGAACAGATGTTGAGTACATATAAACCATTTTGAAAATAGCTGAAACTGGTTTGAGTTAAACCTGGTTGACTGTAGTATCTGACTTAACTGATTTGGGGTAAATTGGCTTATGCAATGTCTGTCCCAGGCCCCTTACTGGGGGCATCTGATTTATCTTAAACCAGCATCCCAGCATGCTCTCTGAACTGGGTGGGCCTCTCTGCTCAACAGCAGGAGTGCCCCTTCCCCTCTGCTCCCTGGCTGCACCTCAGACAGGGACTGCAGGCTGCTCATCCCCCACCCCCTCACCACTCCATGCTGAGCATGAATTCTCTACTCCCCTCTGCCTTGAGAGAGGTGCCTGTGTATTAGCTAGCAGACCACATGCTGACTGTTTCATGCTGAATTAACAGGTAGAATCAACAAGCAGTAATGTCTCTGTTTTCTTAAGTAGGAGTGGGGAGTTTTTTGAAGAGCAAAGGGTGGAGTCTTATTTGGTAGTTAATTTTAGTCTAAAATGATGTTTCTGGTCATGTTAGCACTCAGCCCCATCCAGAACATCTTGGGCTTCTAAATATTTATTTTCTACAGTACACTAACCCTGAAAATAGACATTAGGGCTGTGAGAAATTTTGCCAGCTGTTTTGCTTCAACACTGTTTTGACTCATTTCAAGCTCAAAACAGCAAAATTGGAATGAAACAAAGGGCTCTGAAACAGCTTTGACACGAAACAAGGGCAGCTGAAATGTTTCAAAATTTTTGAGTTTCAAAGCAGCCCAGCTGAGTTCCCCTCCCCAGTGGCAGGATCAGGCCAGGGAAGGGAACTCAGCCCAGGCCAGCAGAGAATCTGCTGCTGCTATTGCTGCCTGGTTGCTTTCCAAAGTGCTGGGCCTTGCACCTGCACCACTCAAGTTCCTGTGCTTCCTTATTTTCCTTATTGTGTTGGTGGTTGAAGATAAAGAGGGATGAAGGAAAATCGACCTGGTTGGCCTAGTGGAGACATGGTGGGATGGAACATTTGACTGGGCATTAGACATAGAGGACTATAGGTTGTTTAGAAGATATAGGAAGGGGAAAAAAGGTGTGTGGTGGGGGGGTTGTGCTCTATGTTAGGGAACAGTATACCAGTTATACCTTCCAAATGGGACCAGAGGAAGGCTTAACTGAGACCCTGTGGGTCAAACTTCCAAGGAGGGAAGGGGGAGAGGGATCTGGTGTTAGGGCCACCACATCAGGAGGAAGAGCTGGATCTGGAATTTTCTAGGCAGCTGAGGGAGGCTGTGTGTGCAAACGATGTTGTGGTCATGGGTCATATGAATTACCCTGACATCAACTGGGAGGAGCAGTCAGCCAGGTCTAGCCACTCAGAAAGGTTCCTGACGTGCGTACAGGACCTACACCTTGTGCAGGAGGTACACGTCCCCACTAGAGAAAACGCCATACTGGATCTGGTGTTAGCCTCTGGGGACAACCTGGTGGGGGATGTACTAGTACAAGGGAGGCTAGGGGACAGTGATCATGAAATGATCCAGTTTACTATTCAGAGAAGGCTGGGGAGGGTAACTAGCACAGCACAAATACCTGACTTTAGGAAAGCCAACTTCAATGTGCTCAGGGCAGTAGTCAGGGAGGCACTCAGAGCCCAGGGTGTAGCTAGTATGAGGGTCCAGAAAAGGTGGTCCTTCCTCAAGGAGGCTATCCTTGGGGTGCAGCAGGATGCAATTCCTCTGCGCGGATATCCAGGCTGGCCTGAGGGCAAAGAAAAAAGCACACTGGCAGTAGAAGCAGGGGGCAGGGACAAAGGAGGAGTATACCTCCCTGACCCGAGCTTGTAGGGACTTGGTTGGCTTAGATTAGCTTCTGGGCTTAAGGATAACAAAAAGTCCTTCTTCAAGTATATAGGTAGCAAGAAGAAGTCTCGGGGTAACATTTGACCCCTACAGGGCAGGGCAGGGCAGGGCACGGCAGAGCAGGGCAGTTGGTGACGGATGCATGAGAGAAGGCAGAACTCTTTAACAAGTTCTTTGCCTCCACGTTCCTGTCTGCTGACAATGGGGTGCTCTCAGGTGATAGCGTAGAGAGGCTCAGGAAGGATGCGAGTCCCCTGACTGTTAGTTCAGACCTAGTTAAGGATTACCTGGAGGGCTTAGATGTATCCAAGTCGGCAGGCCCAGATGACCTTCATCCACAGGTGCTGAGGGAATTGGCTGGTGTCACTGCAGAGCCATTGGCACGGCTGTTTGAGAACTCCTGGTGCTCGGGCCAAGTCCCTGAGGACT
>NW_017728886.1:127631247-127673424 GCF_001723895.1 Crocodylus porosus | reverse complement strand
GGATCTGAACAGGATGCGGTTCAACAAGGACAAGTGCAGAGTGCTGCACCTGGGGAGAGGGAACCAGCATTATGGTTATAGGTTAGGGGCTGACCCTCTCAGTAGCACACAGGCAGAGAGGGATCTTGGAGTCAGGATTGACTCCAGAATGAATATGAGTCGCCAATGCGACAAAGCAATAAGCAGAGCCAACTTCACCCTGTCATGCATCAACAGGGGCATTACTAACAGGTCCAGAGAGGTCTTGCTCCCCCTCTTTGTGGCACTGGTCGGGCCGCAGCTGGGTACTGTGTCCAGTTCTGGGCACCGCACTTCAAGAAGGACATGGAGAACCTGGAGAGGGTCCAGTGGAGGGCCACTGGTATGGTTGGGGGCCTCCGTGGCCAACCAGCCCTATGAGGAGTGGCTGAGGGACCTGAATATCTTCAGTCTCTGCAAGAGGAGACTGAGGGGGGATCTTGTGGCTGCCTACAACCTTATCAGGGGCCACCAGCAGGGACTCTGGGAAAGTCTGCTCACCAGGTTCCCCCTTGGAGTCACCAGGAACAATGGCCACAAGCTGAGGAAGGATAGGTTTAGGTTGGATATTAGGAAGAACTACTTCACTGTAAGTGGCCAGAGCCTGGAAGAGGCTTCCCAGAGAGGTGGTGCCCTCGCGTTCCCTGGAAATCTTCAAGAGGAGACTGGAAAGGTACCTGGCTGTGGTCTTATGACCCCTGCCACCCCCAGTGCTCCTTCCTGCCCATGGCAGGGTGTCGGACTAGATGATCTATGTCCCTTCTGACTCATTGATTCTATGATTCTATAATACAGGAGTTACTTCATTCCACACTAGGCAGATTAGCAGATCAGAGGGGGCTGCAAACCTTCATAGCTTGCAGGAAGCAGCAGTTGCCCTGCTGTCTGTGAGACCTAGTGCAGAGGGGATAGGAAGGAGAGAAAACTAGTATTATTTGCTGAAGGAGGAAGGAGCTGTTTGACTGACTTTTCACAGGAAGCACAGGAATGAGGAAGCAGCCAATCATGTAAGAGTTAAACCAAGGGTTTCCTTGATAGACTTTTAGGAGAATCTGAAAATTCATGTCTTGTATAGATTATCTGATATGTCCTGGATTTGTCAGGCCTTTGATTTATAGCTTGTCTAGATTTCAGCCAAATGATTTGACTCATGTGTGCAGCCATACCCATGCTTGGGTTTTTAAAGTCTGATTTAGCCCCAAGAGTTTGCATGGTCATAGATTGGACTTTGCTTTGACAGACAGTGGCATGTTATACATGATATGCAGAGAAAAACTGACAGCCAGCCAGAAATCTATAACAGCTGACATTTCATGAAATCATGGAGAATTAGGGCTGGAAGGGACCTCAGGAGGCCATCTAGTCCAATTCCCTGTTCAAAGCAGGACTATGCCCAACTATATCAATCCACCCAAGGCTTTGTCTAGCTGGGTCTTAAAAACCTCCAAGAATGGGGATTCCACAACCTCCCTGGATAACCTGTACCAATGTTTTACTACCCTCCTACTGAAAGAGTTCTTTCTCATATTCAACTGAAATTTCCGTTGCTGCAACTTAAGTACATTGTTCCTTGTTTTCTCATCTGCCAGCACTGAGAACAGCCTAGCTGTATCCTCTTTGGAACTACTCTTCAGGTAGTTGAAGGGTGTTGTTATTAAATCTCACCTCAGTCTTTTCTTCTCCAGACTAAATAAACCCAGTTCCTTCAGCCTCGACTTAGAAGTCATGTGTCCCAGACCCTGAACCATTTTCTTTGCCTTCCACTGTACTCTTTTCAATTTGTCTACATCCTTTCTGTAGTGGAGGGCAAACAAAACCCTCAAGGTGCTTACATGCTGGGCAGGGGAGGTCAGGAGTAGAATAGCAGCTGGCAGCAACAGATAGGGGAAGTGAAAATAAATAATGCTTTTAGCATGGAGAGGCCGTGGGACTGTAGCTGGAGACTGGAAGGGAAGAGAAGCAATCACCATACTTCTGGAGCAGCATCTCACTCCAGATTGGAGGAGGGAGGCTTCTCTGAGGTATTTCCGGCCCCAGAGGGTGGTCAATTCCACACAAGCTGCAGAGAGAGGAGCAGCTGACTGTCCCTGCAGACAAGTATTGTGAAACTTGCCAGAGAAATGCTGTGGGTGTGACCCTGAGGAGGAGGCAGGTGGGGGCCTGCACACATGAGGCTTCTGATAATCCCTGGAGTGGAGTGACATCAGAGAATCCAGGGGAATAAGTCAGAAGAATTGCTGTTCCAGGTTAGAGCCTTGCTGGACATGGGAGAGATCCCACTGGGACTGAATGGGAGTAATTGAGCTAATAAGTAAGCTGGGGCAGGCCTGCGCTGAGCAGTTACTGAACTAACTGATTTCTTTTGTTGTTATTCGGACATGAGAACCTGACCCCGGATGAACAGGACATGGACTGTCTGGCAAAGAGACTGAGAGCAGTCAGATTTATGCTTTCTTTTTTTTTCTTTGGATATTTGAGCAGAGGCCAAAGCTAGCCCTGGAAGGGTGCACATCTAACTGAAGCCGATGGTCACCCTGGTGGCTGAGGACATTATAATAAATGGATGGGCAGTATTAAGACCTGGCTGCAGAGAACTACGAGTGCCATCTGGAGAGGCTAGGGTGGGGTAAAGGGGTGGTTTGGAGCCTCCCAGAAGAAAACAGGGATTGAGACTGGGTAGGATCACCTTGGACATTCCCTCCTAGCAATATAATATCATCAAAGTCTTGCCAGGCGAGAAAACAGACCAGCTTCCTGGTAGACCAGGTGATCCAAAGCCGAGATCCACCCTGTCACTGCCTGTAGGAAAACGAGCTCAGGACAGTGCCAGCAAGCTCTACAACGTGTACAGTTGTCATAGGGGCCCAAAAACTGGACAGAGTACTCCAGATCTGGCCATGATTGTTATTGGACACATAGGAGGTTTTTTACAAATAGAGCACCTTCTCTGTTTTAAAAAAAACAAACAAAGAACCAGTAGCATTCCTAATCCTTTGCTGTTGGTCAAGTTATCTATGATTTGTGTTTAGACGATGAGTTCCAGAAGATCTGTGTTCCTGAAGATAAGTATTTCAGGAAGCTGCAGGGCTAGACTCTCTTTATTTATTGTGGCTTTTCTCTGCACTTAAGGATTTGAGGCCTAGATGTCTACATAAGAAGTATCCTGGGGTGGTAAAACTGTATATGCCCAGGCCAGTACAAAGGAAATTCAGAGATATGAGCAGTGGAGTGAAGTGTACTTCTATTCCAACTATTCTCAGATGGCTGCTCTAACTTAAGTTGAGGCTGAGGAATATATGGTTTGAGACTATAATGGAGCCTATATTGGCACAGTAGAGAATCTGGATCACACATTGAAAGCAGCCTAGACTTATCTCAATTTTTTACCGCATATTCAAAAATTATTCATAACTTATCAAAAACAGGTGCTGAGTTTAAGTCCTGTATAAATACACTTTAGTGGTGAAAGTTATAGGAATGTCCTGAATAGAACAAATTATACCCTAATTTTGCAGCTAGAGACATATTTCAAATACTTATTTCTACAGCAAAGTTCATCTGGTTGTTCTTTCTTTACATTCTTTCTGGGACAGAACTCTTCTGAAACAGCTTCCCCTTGATCCAGATCTTTTCCCTTCTAGTTGGTGTCAGTGCAATGCAGAGTGGCCTGGACTAGCTTAGTTTATCCAGTTGGCTCACTAGATAGCTTGTGCAGGTGTCAAACATTCCTGGTTACCCTTAGCGTTATCTGGAACACCTTACATTGGCTCCATTCCAGTACATGCTGGAGGACTTGTCTGAGGGAAGCAAACAGCATACTTTTCACTGCCATCAGATCCAGGGCAACATTCCACTACTCAGTACCTATCTGTTTAATATCAGCTGGAGGATGGAATCCAACATTCCATTCAACAATCCCTAAAATAAATTGGGAGTGGGCTGATGCAAAAATTATACTATAGCTGGCATGTTGTTCAGAGGGAACCTGTAAATATATTATTAGAAGACCTAACCGTGCCTGTCTGGCCTCGAACATCTGGTCATGTGTCGCTCGGGCCTGGATGTTTGGTGTTCGTCCGTCTGTCCCTACTGTTATGTCAAGTGGGTGTCTCTTCCCAGAGTAGTCTTTCCCCAATCTCGCCTGCCATGACTTCGGATCTTGTTACAGTGGTTGGTGTCTGACTACCGGGGTTCTCTCAACGATGAGACTGCTATCGGGTGATCTTCTTTGAGGCTCCACCTCCCCTATACCCTGCCCTTATACCCAGCCTTGACGGATCAGTTATTCTCCTGGCCAGGCTCCCGTCCATTAAGCCCCTGACTCCCTTTATGTGGCTGATGCAGTCTGCCCTGCCTACGTCATGGGCCACCTGTGGTCAATTATCTGGTCTACGAGCCTGCCACTTTCCCCAAAAGCTAGCAACTCTTCCAGAGACTTAATAATACTTAGGATGCCTGCTCTGACCTACAACCCCTGCAAAAGTGGGAAACACAAAATCTAAACCAAAAAAAAACTACAGATGCAATCTGAGGGACCCTTAAGTCCCCTCTCCCAGGCCCCTTCCTTGGCCTGGCCGCTAACAACACGTACAGACCCTCAGGTCTATTTCCAACTCAGTGGGCGGTCGGTATCTACTGTAGGCTCTGCCACCATTCTGCTCTCTCGTCGTCCCACCTGGGACTTCTTAGGGCTACTGGCGATCCTCCCATGGGCGTCTGTCCACCCATCCCTTGCCGTAACCACGCCACACTACTGAGGGCTGTTGTTCACAGCCTTTCCCGCTGCCCTTGCCTCCTGTTTCCTGCCTGGCGTACCTCTTTGGCTTCCCCGGTGCCCTCAATGGTCCCACCTGGTTTAATGCCATAGATTACGCTGGCCATCATGATGGACATCAGCATCTATCTGCATCCCTTTGCTCTTTTCTCTAGGTTCCCAGTCTGGAGGAGCTGCCCTCAGCTCTGTACTTTTCCCATGGCAGCCAGCAGTCTGGTTTGCTGCGTGCTCTGCTGCGTTCTTCCCTGCCGGGGGAATCGGCTTCTGGCTCCCGTTGCCCTTGCCTCCAGAGCAACCTGCTGGTGCTCTTGCCAGCGTCGATTTCCCCTTCTTCCTTGCTGGTGGCCCCTTTTATCCCTGCCAGCCGGCTTCTGCAGCTGACATCATCTGCCGGCCATAACTTTATAAAGACATGGCTGATGTGCCGCGTGGGTCCCGCCTCTAGCTCCACCACGGATCCTGCTGCAGGTAAGCAGTTTTTATTTTATTTTCTGTTATTTTCAATTCTTTCCTGCGGCTCCTGATCCCGGGGCTCCCCCCTGGGTCTTTGGGGTCTTCCCCTCTGTTTGTCCCCATGACACTAACCATTGAAGAGATGACCTTGGGCATGTGTAGATGAAACGAAATTTCCTGTTTACATTAACACAGCTACATTTGTGTTTGTATGACCTTGGATTTCACACCATTTAGCGCCTTAAACTAACACTACTCAGAGATGTTTTAAATTGTCACTTTCATGTTCTGCCACTCCAAGTGTGGGTTTTGATCGTGCAAACAGCCAGAGATGCCAAAGACTTGTAATTAATCCTCTCTGCCACAAGAAAATGCCAGTGCTAGTCTGCAGCCAGCATTTTCTTGCAAGAAAGAAACCCACCCACCTGCCCACCCACAAAGCTTAGTTAGGAAGAGGCCCTCTCAGGTGGGGGAGTAAGCATGGTTGCAAAGGGGCCCCCTCAGGTAGGCTGGGGTAGGCTCCATTGCATTGTACCTTTGTAATCTTTGCTGCTGGGCACAAAGCTTAGGAAGGGATGGAGGGGGCTCCCAGGTAGGTGGGGGGATGGCTGGGGGGGGGGGAGGGAGGGAGGCATCCTGCACCCCCTTCCTGGTTATTGACCATGTCCCAACCAGCAGGATTGGGTGGAGGGGGCAGCCATGGTTGCAAAGGTGGCCCCCTCAGATAGGAGCCCTCAGGCACAGTTGGGGCCCCTTCAGGTCCAGATCAGTGGCCCCTGGCCTGACTCAGCTAGCTGGCTGCCTGAGTTGGGCTATGCTACTCTCTGTTGCATTGCAGGATTGGGTGGGGGGTGCCCAGCTATGGTCGCAAAGGAGGCCATCTTGGGGGGGGGAGGGCCTAGGCATGGTTGAGGCAAAGGGGGAGATTTTTTCCTTCATATAATTCATGTGTCATGTTTTCTTTGGGATGGTTGGGTTTGTTTTTGGAAACCACACTCGCCTCAGTGGTGGGAAAGTTGTGCCTGGGGGATTTTTAGTAATGGTATTACTGGAAAGACTGGCAAAGAGCTGCAGGGTGGACTGGTTAAGGGTGTGGACCAGCAATCAACTCCATTGAGAAATCATTGTATAATAACCTCTGGAGGGCAAATTGTTAGAGAAAAAGGGAGAAGGATCCCTCATTATAGATATAACACTATTGGTACAGAGATTACTAAAATGTTGGAACAGGGTATCATTCAGGAGTCCCAAAACCCATGGCGCAGCCCCATTGTGGTGGTGGCTAAACCTGATGGGTTGTTACAGATATGTGTGGACTTCAGGAAAGTAAATGCTATATCACGGTTCGATGCTCTTCCCATGCCTCAGATTAGTGAGCTGTTGGAGAAAGTGGGACAAGCCAGATTTATTTTAACTCTGGATTTGGCAAAAGGGTACTGGCAGGTGCCACTGAGGAGGGAAGGTGGGGCTAAAACTACGTTTGGCACTCCATGGAGCTTATATGAATTTAAGTGTATGCCTTTTGGGCTACATGGGGTGACAGCTATCTTTCAAAGGTTGATCGAGTGGGCATTGGCGCCACACCAGCCATACGTTGCCGCCTACATAGATGATATTATTATATATATGCAAGGTTGAGATGAACACCCAGAAGCAGTGAAAACAGTGTTGCAGGAGTTACGCCAAGCCGGTCTCACGGCCAATCCAAAAAAATGGGTCCTGGGTAAGACCGAAACAAAGTACCTAGGGTTTATGGTAGGCCAAGGACACATTCGCTCATTAGCTGACAAGGTAGAAGCCCTGTACCACAAAGAGCTAAGGGCATTCTTATGACTAGAGGGATATTATCGATGATTTATACCCCAGTTTTTGAAAATCACAGCACCCCTAATTGATTTGCTGCAAGGGAAGAGGAAGGGCCCTCTTCTGTGGGACACTGCCAGTAGGCAAGCATTTGAGAAAGCAAAAAGAGCTTTCTGTCAGGACACATTGTTGGGGACCCTGGACTATGGGTCACCACTTATCCTACAGATGGATGCTTCTGAGTGAGCATTAGGCACAGTTCTTTCACAAGAAGTCAATGGAAATGGAATCTGTTTTATCACCTCAGGAGATGAGATGGATTGGCCTAATTAAGCAGCAGAGGCTATTTCCGGTCCTGGAAGATGGGACAAGAGGAGGGAATGTAGAGGGAGAGGACAGTGTGGGCAAGTAGGGTGGACATCCATCCACTGCCCAAAACTGACATCCCTGGGAAAGGGGCAAGAGACCTGCTTGGTTTTGCAAGCTCAGAGGAGCTCACACCTAAAGAGAAAAAAAAAGAGAGGAGAGAGACCTTTTTTGCCGTGTTAATTGGCTGTCATGGGCAGTCATTTGAACTGGCATGGCATCGATCATTGCAAGTGAAGAAGAAAAACCCCTGCTTGCTCTCTGCACTGGCGATCAAGCGCTTGTGGGGTGAAGGCAAGGAGAGGAGAGAGGCTGCCTCTGAGTTCCTTGCAACAGAAGAGGAAACACTGTGTGGACAGCAAGGTTTTTTTTTGTTTACTTTATTTTCCTTTGCAAAGAAATTTTGATCTGGCATTGGGGCAAGTGCCAGTCAATGTTGGGTTGGGGAGCCACAATCCCTCCCCCTTAAGTCATCAAAGTTGTAGCAGGTGAGATAAGTGAGAAAGACCAATTATGCTGACTGGTTCTAGCCTGTGAGGGGAAGGAGGCCAGTGAATGTCAACGGGATGCAAAGGCCCATGTCTGAACTCGGTGATTTCTCAACACTGCCCTCATGGAGAAAGGACACTAAGCACCTGACATGGAGGAGAGAGTGATTTGCAGTGTTACCATTCCCACTGTTATATTAGCAGATGCTGCCTTCCCCCTAAAGCCCTGGCTCATAAAGCCTTATGGAGGGAACATCACTGACCCACAGAAGCTGGCTTTTATCTACCACCTCAGCAGTTGCAGGATGGCCATGGAATGTGCGTTTGGCCAACTGAAAGGATGATAGAGGGCACTTATATGCTGGCTTATCATGGATCAAAAAAATCTAATGTCCTTTATTGTGGCAGCCTGCGTGCTGCACAATATCTGCAAGAGCCACTGAGTTTTTCAAGACTCGTGGGAACAAGCAGCGCAACAGGCAGTGGAAGGACAACAGAGATGTGGGGCAGCAGCACAGGGACTGAGGAGATATCCTCAAGGAGAGGCTGATCGGGCAGCTTTGTGCACGATTGTCTTAGAGGATACATTGCTGAGACCAACACCTGGGAGTGCTTTATTCTAAAATCCTTCATTTTTTTTTCCACTTTAAAATCTGTGTCTGTTTACAGGGGTGTACAGTGTTGTGGGCACGGGGTGGAAGCGGGGGGAAGGGGTTAGGGGAAGAGGCAGTAACTTGGGACTGGGCTAGGCATTTGCTGCTTTTCCAAACTGTGAGTGGTTTGGGGGGACAGGGGCATTATGGACCATGACACACATGTGAATGACCCCCCAAGGAATAAGCCCAACAGCAACCCACATTTTGAAAAACATTCAAAAAACATTTGTAAAACAGTTCACAAGACACCTACACAAAGAGGTTGACTGTGTACTGTACCTGGCCAGGGAACAAGAAGGTTTCCCATTGGAAACTGTATGAAGATTAATGAACTTGGGAATTCTGGAAAATGTAGTCCAGCCCTCCTCCCACCCCCAAAAAGACAGAAGAGCTCACCACTACCACCAAATAGCAGCAATTGCCTTTCAACCAGGTGGCAACAAACCCACCCTCTACTCTTATGATATCACAGCCCCATCCGCTACTCTTATGATATAGGCTTGTGCCCATCTCCATTTGATGACTGAGAAAGACCATACCGAATTAGCATAGATGGGTGCAAGTGACAAGGATTTTGGGGTGACTGTGACCATGCCCAGGGAGGACTCCCAGAGAGTCAGGACTGCCCAATGAGAGCCTGGGTGATTCACATGTGCATCCTGCTGTAATACATTAGGAAAGACATTCTAGAGTGTAAATTGGCATCTGACTCATTCTACTGTGGGGAATGACACATGGGGGGGTGGGGCTTAACTGACTCGAAAGCATTGTGTCATGGAACCAAAATTCACTGCATTAAAAGCTGCATTAAAATTTTTGGGTGGTCTACATTAACTCCCATGTCATCTACACACCCCCTTAAGGCTAAGTGCACAAGTATAGACCTTTAAAATATCAGCAGTGTATGATCAGTTTACAGTTGTTCAATGCTTCCAATTTTGTTTAGTTTAAAGCAGTTTTTAACCTAAACAAAGTAACAGAACCAATCAAATAAAGACAATGTTTATGCCAAGTTTCAAGGTTTGCACATCACCTATTTCTCTGTAGCCCTGCCGATCTAAAAATGTAATGTTAGACGTTTGAAAAATATAGATGTTACTTAAAACTAATTGAAGAGATTTTCCTCACACTCTGGAAAAAAAATATTGTCCTTTGAACTGACACCTGGTACAAAAATAATTAAGGTTCCAAGGTAATTACAAAAAAATTAGGTACACACTGAAGAGGAGATTTAAGTTGCTGTGTTCTGGATGGTCATTCAGCTCATAGTGCCAAAAGTCTTAGGATTATATTTTACATAGTCTGCCAGTACTTTTTCTGCCCATTGTAGATGGTCAAGGTGTTTAGAGAGCACTCTCATAGGGCCAGTAAAAGAACCTGATTAATGATTCCTTTTTCCTTATTTGCCTGAGTCCTTATTACAATATTTTTTCTTAATTGAATTGTATAATTGAATGCCCTGTCATTTCTTGTCTACTCAAGACCTTCTTTATATTTACTGCTCTCTTCCCTTTTGTTGATTCTTTGCCCAATAGTATGTTACAAACATGTTCCATTCCCTTACCACCATATTGTTTCTCCTATGCATTTGCTATGAGCAAAGCCACTTCCATTTTTGATCTCAGTGGTACTCAGCTAATCACATTCCTGTAACCCAGACTGTTATCTTTCACAATTACCCTCTGTCTTTGCTCTCCAAGCTAGTTCTTTATCCACATAATTAGTTCACCCCTACAGTGTAATTACTGACTTTATAGATTAGGCTTTTGTGTGTTTCTGTATCAGAGCTCTCTAAGATACCAGGTAAATTATAACCACAGCTGCTGTTCTATTTTATTTTACTTAAAAAAATCTGCTTGATCTGTCAGGCATAAACTTCTTTCTGTGGCTTGATGCTAATTGTCACTAATTACACACTAACTTTCTGGGTGTTCCTCTGGTGTCTCTCTGATTAGTGATTCTACTATCTTCTCTACTACTGATGTTGTTTCCAGGTCTTGCACCTAAACATCCCTTGTATCCATTCTTGAGAAGACTGGTTAAGTGGCAGAGGAAGGAAGGGCTGAGCTATTAATGCTGGGATTTCTCCCCATGGTCACAGAGTCTAGCTATTAAAAAAAGGCAGCATAGATGCTTAAATCATTCCCTCTCATCTGTGTTAACACTCTTAGTGAATTTAAAAATGAATGAACTTTAAAGCCTTGTTTTCAGATCTTGAATACAACCATGAAATACAGTATCTTTCCAGCACGTTGCTCTCTCCCTCATCATCAGTAAATCAGTGATCCCTCCACCCATTTACTCCATCCATCCATTGACACCTGCCAACCTTCACCTCTTCAGGCACACAGGAATGCCTCCTCCCAACCTCTGAGATTCTTCTTACCTTCCTCAACCAAAACCTCCATCCTATCAGGTACTTCCTCACTGCTTCCATCATCCACTCATTAACTGTTCAATATGGTCTTCTTTAGACCAGTATGAGAAGGGATGGGGTGAGGTGTAGATATCCTGACCCCCTTCTTACACACACTTGCTTCCATGATTCTGTGAATGTGGCAGGTGGAGTTACTCCCTGCTTTCAATTCTGCCCACATGGTTCTGAGTTATAAAGGGAGAATCAACGCATTCTCTTGCATGGAGCATCTATGTTTATGAACGACAGTTGTCAGTTGTTGTTTTTTAAAAATAGGTCAGATATGCTCTGTGTGGGAGACAAGCAATCTTTGCAGTGCTAACACTCCCTCTCTGAGGCAACAAAATGGGCAAATTGGAGTGGAGAATGCTCAGTTGCACTAAGCAACATATGGTGCAGTACAAAGTTGGTACAGGTTATGTCTTCCTTTGAGCAGTGTGAAACTGTAGTCTCAGAGAGTCACGCTGTACTTTCCAGATTGTATGCTGGGCAGGAAAATGATGTATTACTTCAGATATTAGGCATGTATCAAAGTCACAATTTAATGGAAACTCATAATAAATAGAATAATTAATGAAAACCTCTATGAAAATGCATTCATGATACCACACCTAATTGAATATCACCCTGCCTAAGTGACTGGATATTTTATCACGGCCAGCCTATGCTTGATTAAAGACATTTATGCTGGTGACATGGGTGTTGGTTCCCTTATGATCTTGCCTTGCTTTGTTACGCAGAATACTCCTTGCCCCTGACCTAAGCATGTGAAGTGGAATGGTACCAGCTATGCAAATATTCCTACTGATTTTATTAAAACTATCCATGGAATGAGGTACAGTATTACCATTAGTTAGGGAAAGAGCAACAGGCTTATTAGATGCTATGTGATACCAGTGCAGCACAGCTGGATTTTCTGCTTGTTTAGTACATTGTCATTTGCTTTTCTGTACACCAAGTCACTATATAGTAGGGCTGTGTGAGGCTTCGGACCATGCTTCGGATTCGGAGAAGATTCGGACGCTGAAGCAGCATGTCTGCACGGAAGTGCTGGCTTCTTTAGGCTTTCCGAAGAGGTTCAGAGCTTCTGAACTGCTTTGGAAAAGTTTGGAGCTGCTTTGGAGATCCGGCCACAGGATATAATGGGGAATCAATGAAATATCTATGACTTCGTTGTTTTTTGTCTGATTTGGATGAAACTTGCAGGGGTCGTAGCCTCTGCTGAGAGCATGAAGCCTGCCAAGTTTGAAGGAGATAGGTGCAGGGGTTTGGGGGGAATTGCACCCCAAATTCTTGAAAGCAAAACTCACGTCACATGTTACACTATAGGGGGGTGAAAACTGCAGGGGTGGTGGCCCCTGCTGAGACCACAAAGCCTGCCAAGTTTCAAGGAGATTCAAGCAGGGGTTTGGGGAAAACTGCACCTCAAGCTGCAGACAAGCAAAACTCGGGACATGGGTGACAGTGTGTGTGTTAAGCTGCCAAGGAGATAGGTGCAGGGCTTCTGGGGCAAAATTCATGACATGAGTGCTTGTGCAACTGACTGTCTCTGTCTTGGGGCAGTTGATTGTCTGTATTGATTATTTCCTCTCCTTAGGTTTTGTAGGTGTTAATCCTTACTAATTAGACAATCCTTGCTAAACAGACAATCAACTGCCCCAAGACAGAGACAGTCAGTTGCACAAGCACCCATGTCACGCATTTTGCCTGTCACCATATTACTAATAATAAAGTCTTAAAAAATGCTCCAAATGTAGGCTAAGGTAAAAAAATACTTTACTTTAACTCTGTCCCAAGCTGTAGCTGTAAAACAGTATCCATAACAATAAACCCCGTCACAGAATTCACAGTTGTATAAATAAACTTTGAGAAAGCTCTCCTGTATGTATTGTTGAGATGGTTCAAGAAAAATGAAAATAAAAATTTAACAGAACCACTGAAATTTAAGGTGGGTGTTTGTTCTTTGGATAAATGTGTGGACAAGATACTTGATATATATCATCATAAAGAGGCACTATTACCAGGAGAGCTTTTGATAGATTTGTATTTTAGGCATTTTTGTTAGTTTTTACACAGAGTTATTTCAAATGATGATCTGAAATCATGTGGTTATGTAGGGACTTAAATTGTACACCTGGGAGAAGCTGAATTGAACCCAGTGAAGCCACCAACTTATCGTAGATAAGCACAGGATAATAGATAAGCCCGAGGTAAGATGAGGGCAAAAGTCAGTAATGGTCCCAGGTTTTGTTTTAAGCATTTCTCAAATGAATTAAAACTCAAGTGCAGTAACTTCCTGGCCAATAATTCAAGTAGGTATTTTACCACACAGCATAAAGTAGATTATACGCTTAACTATGTTATTCTTGTTCTTATGTCCAGGGTATTTGCTGAGTGGCATACTTGAGAACAAGGAGTCATACTCTTCACACTCTGATAGCAAAGAGTGGAGCTAGGTGTTCCCAAAGTAGAGAACTTTCCAACTCATTTTGTTTCAGCTTCCTGTATCATCATGTCTGGAAGGATTCAAAGAAGAGATATTTAAAACACCACACAAAACAAAAAGGAATTTCATAAGGTAAAAAGAAGGGAAAAGACTATTTTCAAGAATTGTATTTTTTGATTTGGTAGCCAATTCTAAACCATGCATCTCAGAAGAAATAGTTTAGCTAGGGCCTTTAAAAACAAAATGGGGTGTTACAGGTAAGTGCCCCCCTTGTGAATAACAAAGGTGAAAGATGACCATTACTGAAATACTTGGAACTTTTTGCAAATTTGTAGCAACCAAAATATTTTGTAAATTTTTACTGAATGTGTTGAACTGTTTTTTCAGGTTCTAACATTTTGAATTACAATTGGAAAGGGAAACTAAAGGCAATGAGGAAAAGTTTTATAAATATTTTAAAACTAAGAGAAAGAAGAAAAAATAGGACTGTTTCTAAATGGGGAAGGAGAAAAAATAATGGAGAGCACATCTAAGGCATGAATGTTCAGTGCTTTCTTTACTTCAGTTTTTAGAAAAAATTACTGATGATCAGCAAACATGAGGTTAGGAAGAATTCATGCTCATCGCATTTTAACAGCAAGCAAGGTAGTTTAGGTAAGGTTGAATTCCTCTGTACACCTTTTAGATTAGGGGTACCCACAGTTGACTGCATTTACAAGATAACATTTAACAGCAACAAAAAGGGAGTAGGAACTCAGGCCAGAACATGGAATAAACAAAAACAAAGAATCACAATATAGAATCACAGTTCTCCAGTACTTTCTTGAAAACCTCCAAAGGAGATTTCTTAGCTTTCATTCCATTGTCCCATTGTTCTTACAGTTATTCATATTTAATTAAATTAGATGCATTCAGGTTGGAAAGGCCTCATGTTATTTGCCGTATCCTTATTACATGAGGCTAAAGCATCCTTTGAACCCTGAGCAGTTGTTTTTGAGAACTGTTCAAGGATGGATAACATTCTACAGTAGTGGAGAAAGGCAAACAGTATCTATCCTGGAAAAGGAGGACAAAAGGAATTATAGGTCAGTCAGCCTAACTTTTTAGGACTGAAAAGATACTGAAACAAATTTTAAACAATCAGTCTGTCAACACTTAGAACAGGGGGGCAGCAAATGGCCCACCAGCTGGCAATGCCTGTGAAGCGGTCTGATCTGGCACAGGGAAGTGGTGATACAGAGCTGTGCTGTCCCCATTGTGGCACGCCTCTTGGCTGTGGATCATGCAACTCCACTGTGAATGCGCTTTTCCTTGCTGCAGAGGTATCAGGAATATTCAGCGAGAGTGAGTTCAGGCATCTGGCCACTGTGGGGTCAGGGAAGGGGGTGGGGACAGAGATATCCTGCCTTCAGCTATAGTCAGGTCACAGGTTTTGGCCTGAGCTGGGAAAAGGCTGCTGATCCCTGACCTAGCAGATAACATGGATTTCACAAGAATAAACCATGACAAACAAATCCAATTTCCTTTTCTGAAAGGATAAATTACCTAGTGGTTAGGGAAAGCAGTAGACAGGATGTATCTTGATTTAGCAAGGATTTTGATAGTCTTAAATTACATTTTCATAAGCAGACTGGGGGAATAAAATCTAAATGAAATCGCCATTGAAAAAATAGTATTCAAATAGAAGTTATCAATACTTTGTCATCAAAATGGGAGGACTATTTTGTGGCAAAAACCCCAGTTTTTCTTTTTTTAATACATACATACATTTTTTATATATATATATACACACACACACATATATATATACACACATATGATAGATATGCATTCCCTCCCCTCCCACAGCCATTTCTGACTTTTTCTCTCCCCCTCTATTCCCTATAGATAAGTATAAGTGAGCTCAGACTTAGGATAAGCTTTAACATTTTTATTTTGATAGGAAGTGTTTGGTCTGGGATATCCACTGTTTTACATTGTATAATTTTTGGGTTTGTATTGATTTTTACTGTTGTATATTGTATTATTATCCTCTTTGTATTGATTTTTATTGTTTCATATGGATATCGTATGGTTTAGGCCTGTATTTGTAAGTGAACCAAAGTTATGTCAAGTTTCCATTTTATATGTCAAGCGTCCATTTTGTGTCCTGTGCCTGGGGATCCCATGTTGCAACTGTATGAATCACATACCCACCATCTGAATTCCAGTGACTAATGTGATGCAGTTGCACAAATCGTTACTCTGGAATCCATTTATAGGCATATCACATGTGAAATGTGAGATGAAATTATTCCACTTTGCTTAGCACTTCTGAAGCCTTAGCAGGAGTTCTGTGTTCTGTTTTGGGCACTGAACTTTAAGCGAAGTTTAGATAATCAGCTGAGAGTTCAGAGTTCATGATAACAGCTTTCTAATACATACAAGACTGTTAAAAGATAATACTGATTAATTGTTCTGGGTCTAGTGCAGATAGCACAAGAATAACAGGCTTACCAGAGGAAGATTTAGGTAAAATATTAGGAAAAACTTTTTAACTGTAGGATATTTAAGAATGGGAACTGGCTAACTAGAGAGCATGTGGGGTCCCAGTCACTGGAGGCAAGGCAAATAGGTAGGAGACAAATCTCTCAGGGATATTCTAGGTCTACTTGTTGTGCCTTAAGTTGATGAGGTGACCTCCTGAGTTCTCCCCAGCTTCATGTATTTATGACTATCTACAAAGCATGCATAGTAAGATAGCTGCAGTAACAAAAAACATATTATTAAAACTGACAAGGTCAGTAACAAAGCTGGGAGCAGAACTTAGATTTTCTAACTCCCAGCCTGGTGCTCTGACTTCCAGTTTTTTGGCTATTTTATTGTATATTGTTCTGGGTAATTATTGAGACAACTTTCAGGTGTGAGTTGCTGGTGCTTTCAAAAACAGACTGTGAATACTTAGACCAGGATTTTCATATATATTTTAACATTAAGTGGCTTTCAGTTTCTTTTGAGTAAGTACTGTATCTGTTTTCTGCAGTGTGGTTATTACTTTTAGGAGATTAGAGATGGAGATTTCCTTGGTGACAGATTTGTTTACTGATGCGTTTGAAAATTGGTATCCACTAAAGTAGTATCTGTAATGGGCTTTTTGGAGAGATCTTTATCTTTGCTATCAAATTGGAGGAGTGAGAAGTGATGAAATCTGCTGGCAAAGAAATCCTCTGTTTTTTTAAAAGGGTAATCTAATTGCACTGTATTATATTTACCTGATACCAGCGCTATCCAAAATGATTTAATTTCTGTGCTGGCTTGCCTTGCAGTTACTATAGTAGAGTTTCAAACTAATGTATTCACTTAGATTTTTTAAAACAAATTTGATTGTGCCAACATCAAGGATTAATAAACCATGAGATGAAAATAAAATATTTTTAAGGCATTTTGAATCCTGAGGATACATCTGGACTGAGCTTTTGTACTTTTTTCAACTAAAGAAAAAAAAAAGTTAAAGCTGGGATGCTTATGCACGGTCCTGGAGGTAAAGGTTTTAAGAAAACCCCCAGATAGTGTGAAATTGCTGAAGCAAATCCTGGGAATGGACTAAACTGGGTTCAGGACAACCTTGAGAATGAGGAAGTCCTGAGCCTATGAGAACTCACAGGGATCTGACAGCAGGCCCTGCAGCCTGGGTGTCAGTGCTCTTGGCTGCCACCACTGGTGACAGGCCAGTACTGCTCTCTGTACACATTTGTATGTAGTGTTCTGTTAAATGGTTGTTGATTAGTTCATGTTGTTATGGTTGTTGATACCTTTGGTTTATAATACAGATTTGCTTATTAACCCTTACTTTGTCTTCATTAATAGTAGTGTGCCTCAGGGTGGGCTGGGCCGCAGGCCAATACTCTGAAGGATTAATCTGTTCAGGTGCAATTGAATTATAGATCCCTGGCACTGTAGAGGCCTAACAAACCTCTGCCCCTGTAATTACCATAGCTCATGGGTGGGCAATTATTTTGAGTGGAGAGCCACTTACCAAGTTTGGGGAAGCTGTTGAGGGCTGCATGGATAGCCCCACCCCTTGGCAGTTGTCCTGCCCCTGGTTGCCATATTGGGCCTGGAAGTCCTACCTCCTAGTCCCTGACCTTTGCCATTCGAAGTCCCTCCTTTTGCCCTGGAAGTACTCCTTTTGGGAGGAAGGGTGCTGTGATCTGGAAACAGTGAAAAAGATATGTATATGTATACACCCACATACATACACACACACATGTAAAAAACATATACTATAACCTATTTTAATTTTATTTAAACATATTTTTCTACTAATTTCTGTGTTTACAGAAAATGTATCTAGAGGCGGCTGCATAATAGCTTAAAATACACTCCTACTGTGTGTTTTGTGTGGGCAGAAGGGGATATAAGTGGTAGTGTGGTCGGGGAGAGTATGTGTGCACGTAGTGGGGTGTGGGTATGGTGGCTGGATGTGTGCTGAGAGAGCCGGGGCCGGGCTGCCAGCTCCATAGCGTGCAGCTCTAACACACTACGTGTGAGCCTCACATGATGCAGCCAGGCAGACCCCATGCCCAGGCTCTGTATTTCTATGACCCCACCCTGGATCTCTGCCAGCCCCAGGGTACTTGCATGGGCTCCATGTTTCTGCCTGCCACCACCTTTCCCTGTGTTCCCTACTGCAGCCCCCTGCTTCCTGCAGTGCTCCTCACAGACCCACTGCCTGCTGCAGCCCCACTGTGACTCCACTGCTTGCCGCAACCCTGCCACTCACCATGGCTCCACCACCTGCCAGAGACCCTCACGGCTATGCTGTCCACCAGGACCCACTGTGCTGCTGCCACCCACTGGGGCTCTACTGTCCTCCAGGTCCTGCATTGGCCCAGCCGCAGCTCTGCTGCCTGCTGGGGCCTGTTGCACAAACGGCGGTTCGTTTCCCTGGAGGCGCGCTGAGATCATAGACACACAGACATCAGTCGGCACAAAAGGATGTATTTGTTTGCAAACAAAGGTTAGAGTGGAGCAAGCTTGGTGCGCAGATCACCTCTAACGAACTAATTGTGTTTGCAAGTGGCATTTATTTTCTCTCTCCTGGGCACGTGTGCAGACACAGGAGTTCCTGCAGCCTACTTCCGTTTTATACAAACATACATGTAACTACATCATTACATACATCGCATGTATAATATAATTAGCTATTTAAGTATACGGGGCGGAGAGGTAAATATGTAACAGCTCATTAAGCATGCTCAAAACCACAAGAGTTCATCAAAGGTTCATTCCCCCCCAAGGCCATGCAGTTGAATTATAGCCTAAACTGGTTTTTGTAATCAGCATGTGAAAGGGTAAGGAGGGACTGGGGGAGAGAAGCCTTGGACCGTATTTCTTTCTTATCAAGAGCAAGATGTAAGCTGTGCAATTCTAACAGGCCCACCACCCACAGTGGCTCTGCTGACTTCTGGGTCCCACTTGGGCCCAGCCGTGGTTCTGCTTTGCCTGTCAGGGACTGCCATGGCCCCACTGCCCACTGGGGCTCCGCTGCCTACTGGGTCTCATTGTGGCTCTGCCGCCCACTGGCTCCTGCTGCTCACTGAGGCCTAGCTGCGGCTCTGCAACCTGCCAGGGCCCAGCTCCTGTTACTGCTCCACCACCCACTGCAGCCCTGCGACCTGCTGGGGCCCAGCTGTGGCTCTGCCACCTGTCAGGGCCCACTGTGCTACCTGCTGTGGCTCTGCCACCTGCTGTACACCACATGGGTCCCACCGCTCCCTGCAGCTGCCACTTCCCATGCTGTTCCCCACGGGGCCCCCCTGCCACTGCGCCACTCCATACAGCCCCCACTGCTCCCCGCAACTACCATTTCCAGCCACTCCCTCCCTCCAATCGTACCTTATTTTCCACTCAGACGGAAGGAGGGGGGACAGCTCCAGAGGCATGGAGCCAGAAGCCGCAGAGGCTTCTCGTTGGGGGCTGAGGGCGGGAAGGGCTAGCCTTGTTGCTCAGCCATAGGTTCCCGCTGGGTCCTGCTGCAGCTGTCCGCCTGTCATCTTTGCCAGGCGGCCATGGGCAGATATACATTTTCTAAAATTTTTAAAGGCCCTGTGGCAGGCTAGCGGGCTGGATCTGGCACACAGACTGTATTTTGCCCACCCCTGCCATAGCCCTTGTAGCAGGCCAGTCTTCAAATCAAGCTATCCTTTGTCTTGCACTTCTGTTGTCTGTAGCTGCTCCTGGAAATGAAGCTCCTGTTTCACAGCAATGCTTTGTTTTTCACTCATTCCAATGACATAATATTTGTCTTTGATTCAATTTAAACTGAATAACACAGTCCTAGGCCCCTAGTACATTAGTAAAACTCCTTGCTTATTTTTAAGTGGAGAAAAATATGTGTTGTTTTATATGTGATGATACATCTCACCATCTGCACCAACCCCCTCTCACCCAAAGATTTGCTCCTGTCTTCAACTATTCCTCTCAACTTTATTGCAGTATAAATGTCAGAGTCTGTATTGTCTGTTTAGTTTCATCCTCCTTGCAGGGGAAATTGAAAAGCTCGGCACAGTTAAACATGCCCCAGCTTTTGCCTTATCTGTGTGTCACATAGTGATGTACAAGGGGCGGAATTTATTTTCTGAGGCAGAGACGGTGCTGTTCCCTGCCTGGCTGAGGAAGGACACTAACTGGGCAGTGCAAGCAGCAGATGCAGAGACAAGAGGATCCAGGCATTGATACTTTGGAAGCAGACAGGATGGTTTTTACTTAAGCAGGGCTGTTTAGAGCATTTTTTAAACAAGTTGCCTGTATTTGAAGATGTGGCTTGCTATTGAAACAGGAGCTTTATTTCCCTTATTCCAGTTATACCATGGAATTTATTTGCTTAGTTTTCCTAGAGAGTAAACTAGAGCTAGAGAAGAAAACAAGAAAAAATAAGAGCTCTTTCCCAGCAGAAGGGTGATGCAGCCATGCTAGGGGGACAGCCTGAGCCCAGCAACACTATGAAGGGGGAGGAGGCAATTGAGATGCAGCCTCTGCAAGTGTCTAAGATTCCTCCTCACCATGGAAACAGCAGCAGCAAACAGCGGCTGTGGGAGCAGGAGGCAGAGGTCTCCTTTCCATGCAGTGTTAGCATTGCTCTGTTCCCTGCGGCATTGAGCTTCCAGGAGGCAGAGGAGATGGAGCCAGGTGCTGGGGGCCAGTCAAACTCAGGGTCTGCTCCTGCCTCCGTGGCGCGCCAATCAAGTAGATTGCAGCTCCCCATGAAGAGCGGCTCCCGCCACGCCAGGCCTGTGCAACCTATTGCCCCGGTGGAGAACATCAAAGAAATGCAGGTGCGGCGATGGGGGGCCAGTGGGTGCTGGTGGGGAGTGGGGATCCCACTGGTCTGTGCTCCCAGATGCTGTGTTGCTGGGGGTCAAAGATGGGATGGACCAGAAGCAGGATTTTGACTACAGACTCTTTTTTCCTCAACCTTTCAAATAAAAACAGCTTTGCTATTACTGTAGGGCTGATGCAAATCTACAGAGGACAGAGGGAGAGAAGCATAAGGCACTGGCTGTTCTAGCAACAGGGATGCACCCAGACTGTGGCCTCTCACCCATTTCCATGCTGCAGGGTCCCCCTTCTGTACCATTAGCTACCTACTGTAGCTCCACTTTAGCTTATTCTCTGATTTTTATTCTCCTCCACAACCAATTTTTGGCTATCCTGAAGCAAAGCATTGTTTCCTTGTGTTCTTGTAAACTTTCTATAATACACTTACTTTTGCCTATAAACCACAACAGTTCTTCCTTCTGGAATCAAAAATTGACTGACCTAGAATTTACCCTTCTAAATAAGCAAAAGGCCCAGGATTTGCAACCCCTTATGTTCCACAACAGTACTGGAAAAGAAATTGTTTTAAGGAAATAAACTGTAATAATAGTTTCCAGGGAGCTGAAAAAACTTCTAGCTTTCAGAATGCTGGCTGATCCATGATGCCCTGAAGAGGCTGACAAACATCTAAGGCTATTAGCTCTACAATGATTTGTTACCTAGCAAAGCTTTAAATTACTTACCAACTCAAATTTTTACATGGTTAGACTTAAAAGTGGAACTGGCTTGTGCTTTCTTTCATCCAGGGCCTAAATAGTATGCAAAAGCAAGGTGTCAGGTGAAAGATTTATAGCCTCCAGCTGTTGATATTATACCTACTTGACTACCCTTTGTCAGAAATGGCAAATGCTTAATAGTTTATGAGGTCATCTGAATTCATTAATCTAAAAGCAGTTCTTAATATGTGTCCAAATCACTTCTTTTTGCTTACATTAAGGCTTGGTTCTGGTCTTACAGAGCACATATTTGTTGGATCTTTTTAAAGTCCAGAAATACTCAACATTCTTCTGTAGCACATCTTAAACACTTGTAATTTTCTAACTTCTTTATAAGTATCGAACCTTCACAGTTGTACTTTGCTATCAGTGCATTTAATAAGCATGTCTTTGTTCTATTAGTAATCTGCCTACTCATCCATATTGCATTCAAATCCCTTACCGCTGTGTGAGCTTTGCCTAACCTGTCTTATTCCATTTATGTGTTTATTGTCTTCTGTTAAGATTACACCCCAGTATGTAGAACTTGAGACTTGCTTCAAGAACTCTATTTCTGTCAGCTCTGATTCTTTGTCTAGAGAGACATGGAGATCACTTTGGAATATTAATGATGACATGATGCCGTGTCTTTTCCCTAGCACAACTCCTTCCTTGCTGTAGGTCTTTCAGCTCTTTTAAAGGAATTGCAACCAAAACAGCGTTACTGCATACTTCAAATTGTGTAGCCTTCTGACTCTGATTCTCAGATGCCTTTCAGATCCTCCTCATGGTCCCCACATGATCACTCCTGCATAAACCTGGAAGACTGACAGAGAGAGAGCGTGCAATCTTGTTGCATTCCTTTGTGTACTTGGAACCATTATCAGGCCAGCAACCTTGATTATGGCTTTTTGTCCTCTGTTTGGTTTGCACAGATCAGTCAGATGATGTGGGGAATCCATCTCAAGCAAGCATAACTATAGATTCATTTATCCAATGGAATGATAAGCTTTATGGATGTCTACAAACCAAGAGGCACGGATCTTGTCCAAACTCTTTTGCTTTCTCCATCACAGTTTTTCAATTCATCACCTGGTTACTGGTCATCCTGTTTATCATCAGTTGGAGATGAAACAGATCACATTACTGAGTTCATCACCTGCTAGTAACAGTTTATTTACTTCAAGGTCTGTGTTACTAAATTTAAATCTGTCAAGTGATGGTACTTCTTCATCTTAGCAGAATCTAGAAACTGCCTGTTTGGAGAACTTTCTGAATACGTGACTTAATCTTTGACAGAAGTTTTCTTACCATTTAATCTTTGCAAACTAATTTGGTGGTGAATAAAAACCAGCAAATAAGTTAAGGTGTGTGGGTGGCCTGAGCTAAGATGTTGGAGAGTAGAAAGAATGGAGCTGCAATAGGTGCCTAATTCAAGACCTCAAGAGAAATCTGATTTTTGTAGAGAAAGGATTAGTGTGGATGATGGTCTTGAAAAGGATGTAGCAGGTATATCCTTTCCCTGGGTAAGAACCTGCATTGCAGAAAGGGAGCTGAGAGACATTGGCAGAAGGTAAGGCAGGATGGCACCTTATAGATTACCTGGTTTAGAGAGTCATGAGCTTTTGTAAGCTACCACCTGCTTCATCGGACACTATGAATGATAACTTTTATCTTATTTACTGTTCTTTATTCTGCCCCACCCTCAATTTTTTGCTTTTACACTACTTCTTGAAGCAAAGCATTGTTTTCATAGCATGAAATGATTTCATATGATTTCACAAAGTAGGTTGTAGCCTATGGCCGTCATTTCTAGCAGTAGCAATTTCTTGCTACTGCTAGAAAAACAACACAGGAGTTGGAGCCTACATGCATTCCAACCCCCTGATTGGAATCTCTATACATATATCTTATGTGCAGCCCAGTTTCTACAGCCCCAACTCCAGGAGTATTGTCATAGCAGTGCAGCTGGGTGAACCACAGGATGTGTGGGCAGGGGTATTTTTCCTGATAGCAACTCTCCTGGGGCTCCAGGAGGGTTTTCCCTGCAGGAGGATGCCTCTCCCTGTGCCACCCTCCCCTTCCTGCCAATCAAATGATTGGTGGGAGGAGGGCAGAATTTTCCAAGATTGGGGGTCCCCCTAGGGCTCCCTGACAGTTTACCCATGGGCAGGCTGACAGTGAGCTAGTGCTCTCTTTGAGAGAGAGCAGGGGGGTATAGGATGTTGAGTGTGTCTCTGTCCTGAGGCAAGCATATGGCCATTCAAGTTAGATTGTGGGCTGGGAGATCTTGCTGGTAGGTATCTAATCTAACTTTCCTCCAGAAGAGCCAAGCACATACAGAATTTGTATTGCCTGTGTGAACTCGTGCCTCTCTGAATCAGTTAGTCTATAAGGTACAAAACCTGCTCTGCCTTCTGGCTAAAATGGCAACTGTTAATCCTAAAGCTACTAGTTCAGGTCCATATTTCATCTACAGGCCAATAGGAAGCAAGAATTCAAAATAACTCTGCATCAGTTAGTAGCAGCTGAACTCTGAAATGTCATAGAAGCCACCCAGGTTTCCTGGAATACCCTTAATTATTTCCTTTCATTTTGCATGTTAAAAATCTATGTGCACTAATTAAAAAAACCCTCAACCCTGAACTAAATGACTTGTTCTTTTTTTTTTAAGATCATTTTCAAGGACTCTGAGTTGGGAAAACTAGAAGTCCCCTTGTGTAATTCCCACAAGACCATTAGTGGGAACAAGAAACTAATCCCATCTTGTTTGCTTGCTCCTTTGATCTATTTTTAAAGAATCTGTTTTTGAAAGTCTTTTTAATACCTGATTGAAAGTGTTCATTATGACCCAAAATGACTTGATTTCAAGCTTACTTTAAATAATTTGCACTAACTTTTTTTTGAGTCTGTACTTTTTAATTACTTAATTCAATAATAACAGGTAAGCCATGTTATGGATTGCTATACCTGTTAAGCAAAGTCTGGTTCTGACTGTGATTTGATGGATCAGCAAGACTGCTCCCCTGCAAGCTGATCCCCATTAGCTGGAGCTTATTAAATGCCTTGGGTGAATTATCTGGTTTAGGTGGGAAAGGAATTGAATGATTCCCTACAAGGCTGGGAGAGTACAGTTGGGGAATTAGATTGCAAAAAAAGCAACTTGATTTCTGTGAGTCAACTTTTACAAGTAATCTGAAATGTCTAAGATATCTTGCTCCCTGAAGTTTATGTCCCTTTCCAGTTAAATCATTCTCCTGCATGGGCTTGGGAAATAAGGTGGAGTTCCAGGGGGAGGGAAAGGCTCTCTGTTTTCAGTATTTAGGAGTAGCATTGTAAACCTGTTTAAAGTTTAACATTTGTTCTACAAGAAACATCTCAGATGAGTTGGCTTTCAGTGGCAAGTTAATATCAAAAGAATCAAGTGATAGATTTTGTCCTTCTTCTTTTTCTGCAGCTATTGATGTGGAAGACTCAGTTTGCCTACGCACTTCTTACAAATTTATGGCCTCAGATGTTTTGCATACTAAATAGCTTCTATGTTCATTTGGGTTTGCCTGATTTAAGTTAACTGTTCTAGATTGTTTCTACAGAAAGTTAAGCGCTATTTAAAGTGTGTAGCTGTTACAGATGGAAATAAGGAAATTTTTGTAAGCAGTAGGAAAGATGTAGGGAGAAAAAAAATTGCACCACACTCCAATTTATTAACTGCTCTTTTTATTACAAAACATGAATAATTCTCTGACACTCTGTTAATACACAGTATTTTAGAGCAAAGTAATCTGGTTGAATTGCTATTATCTTTCAAGCAAAGACAAATAATACTGGGTTTATAATTTTTTAATAGTTAAAGTTGTGGAGGTCCTTACCGATTGTGAATAATTTACCATATTTTCTCACATATAACCTGCACTTTTCTTCCCCAAACCAGCTGATGGAAATAGGGATCCCCACAGGTTCAGAAATATGGTGCCGGTGGTGTGGTGGCAGCATTTATTGCTGCAGTTCTGGAAGCCATGGCAGTTAATATTGCCACCACTCCTATGCTGCCAAATTTTCATACCTGTGAGAAACCTCCTCTCTCCCCTCCCCCCAGATAACATGGCCCACAGGCCAGATTGGGCTGGTGTCTGGAGTCCATGGACTGACTCCAGTGAGCAGCCTTGGTCCCGAGTGCTGTAGTGAGCCCAGGGCTGTGGGACAGTCTTCAGGCCCCATCTGCTATATGGGGTTGGCAGCAGGTTAGGGAGCAGCTTCAGCTTCCTAGCTGCTGCTACTTTTTGCAAGGTAAGATCTTTTTTCTCCATTCTATTTAAAAAAAAAAATGGTGTGTTATTTTGAGGGGTAGGTTTATACATGAGAAAATCCTGTAAAATCCTTTGTTGCTCTTAACTGAGACAAGTTGGATTTGGCTTTATATTATTTCAGTTTATATTAATATAATCTGGTTATTTTTCTGTACTAGATAGTAAGATATGTTATTTATTCTAAGACTCATGTTCTTCAGTAAGGGCTTCTTAGTTTCCAGTAAACTTGACTCAAAATTAAATTAAGTTATTTCTCTTGGCCTTTGCTTGTGTGCCTTAAATAGGACTTAAGCAATCCAGCAAAACCAAGGCTAGGGACAGACATTCAGACAGGCTGAGCCTGAATTGATTGAATTTTTGCAGGTTAGTCTAACCTGGCTAGGCTAAATCAGTTTTGTAACCAGACAGACATCTCAGAAATGCAGGCACATGCCTGCAGTGGCTCAGGCTAGAAGCTCGGGGGTGGTAGACCAGATTTCCCTTCCCTTGCACAGAGATGAGTTGAGGAGGGTATGGCCTGGCCCTGGCAAGACTGCTGTCATTAGGAAGCATCCCCCCACCTTGCTCCTGACCAGCCCACCAGGGAATGTTTATCACTTGTAACTCAGTGTTTGTCACCCCATTAAGAAAACAGAGGGACATTACCAGTTATCTGTTGATTCTACCTTTGTCCTGTGTGCCACAGCTTAGAGAGAGCCAGCATGTGGCCTGCTAGTTAATACAGGCAGTCCTTGACTTACAACATTTCAAGTTACAATGTTTTGCACTTGCAACATTTATAAATTGATACCCTGTTTCAACTTTATGATGTCAGTTTTGACTTAACAATGCTTGATCCGATGCGACACCACACCAGCGAACAAGTTCGCTGTGTCTCTCATCTCCCTGGAGAACATCTGTCCAAACTTCCTTGGACACTTTTTTTAAGAAAGCAGACAAGACTCCAGCCAAGAGCCTTTTAAAAAGTCTAGCAAAGTCACCTCAGAGAAGTCTTTCCAAATCAATATGATTGCTATTTACAATATAAATACATTAATGTAGCTATATTACTCATCTATAATTGATCGAGTACAAAATGTTGGGGTATTTTTAGTGAAAATAGGGTATGAGATCTTGGTTCAGGAACCAATCTTCCATTTATAATATTGTTTCTTATGAGAAAATTGTTCAGTTACAACTTTTTGACTTAAGACGCAGTTTTCAGGAACCAATTGTGTTGTAGGTCTGAGGACTGCCTGTACTGAGAGGTGTCTGTGAGGGAAGGGGGAATGCCTGCTTAGCAGAGAGTGGTGGTGTGGGGGAAGCAGATGCCTGCAGGGACTGCCAAGCTGCAGCCAGGGTGCAGAGGGGAGGGGCCAGCGCTGCCCAGCCCACAGAGCATGCTGGGATACTGGGGGACTCTGATTTAACTTAAACCAGCAAGGGGTCTGCAACAGACATTGCATAAACTGGTTTGAGCCAAATCAGTTAAGTCTGATACTACATTCAACCCGGTTTATTTCAAAATGGTTTATGTGCACTGAACATCTGTTTTGTTTAACAGGTTTAAACCAGTTTCTGATCACTTAAACCAGTTTGTTTAATGTCTGTTCCTCAAGGTTAGAAGTAGCCTAAATATGTTTGAGAGAGGGAAATGTCTTCTCCCAAATGGTCCTAATTTTTTGTCTTTTGGTATTTAAACACAGGAGAAAATGCATAATGGAAATGTCTCATGCTAGACTCTAAACCTCATAATGAGGTTATCAAAGGCTAGAGTTAACTAGCATTGCCCATTTGCATTTAAACCACATAGTTCATATATTATAGCTTTTGGCTTCTCAGTATGGGATGCAATGAATGCATCCAGAATAAACATATATAACATAGCCCCATTGGATCTTATCAAGGGATGAAAAAGAATTACTTAGAATCTGGACATTCTGTTTCTGTTCTGAGGGCTGGTCAGTGAAAAACATCATACCTCTAGAAAGTTTGCATTGAAAGAAGAGAGCAAAATTTGACCCTGAATTTGTTTATATTAATATAGAACATGTCTTTAGATAAGGAGGGCTGAAAGGGACCTTCAGAGATCATCTAGTACAACTCTCTGCCTGAGGTAATATCATCCCTATCCAAACCATCTCATACAACTGTAACCTAAACTCTGTATAAGACCATCACCAAGCCTGATACCATAGACCTTCTAAGCAGTCAGGGGCTGCACAACCCATAGGCCATACCAGCAGGGGCCAGACACTATGGGGACTACATTAGCAGACCCCCAAGGCTGCATGCTACGTGTATGAATGGGTGCTTCCCCACCCCATGGCACCGAGGACACAGGTGGGTGCTCCCCCACCTGGTTCCATTGTGCATAAGCTCTCACAAGCCATATGCAAATGTGAGCAGATGCTCTCCCACCCTGTTGTATTGTGTCAGTGGGACCATGCACCTCTACTGCTTCACAGCATAGCACTTTGCCTGACTTGCAGCTCTCTGTGGATTCCCCCATGGCACAGTGCGACACTGCTGCTCATGCTGGGTCTACTGGCACCATGCGCTCAGGTGTTCTGCTTTGTGGGGCAGTGTCAGACAATAGAAATCAGGGGAGAGAGTGGGAGCTCCAAGACCCTGGCTGCTACTCCAGCTGGAGTGATAGGAGCAGCAGTAGCTAGGTATTAACTCCTAGCAAGCTGCAAGTTGGACAGTCCCAATATAGAGGAACAGCTTAGTTACTCAGTAGAGTGATGCAAATGTCTCTTGTTGGCTTGAGGAAACATTGTGAACCTGTGATTGTGGTCTCCTTAAATCCAGCACTGGCCCTACTTGTGCCAACTGTAAGATAAGTAATACTTGCCATTCTTGTTGTACTTAGATCTTGCTCTTAAGCAACAGGAACTGGAACACAAACAGATACAACTGTAAAGAACGTATTATACTGAAATTACTTGCATCTAAGAAGAATTACTACCCCCTAGTTAAACATGGGGTGGGGAAAAACCACTCACTTTAGATTGAGAACAAGTTCGGGTAGGTGGAGACTGCAGCTTTGACTCTGAACCCAAGCCTGGGTTTGGAGTTGGAGCTGCAGTCACTGTGCCTTGCAGCCTCCGCTCTCCTCTACCATGTATCTTCCCCTTGCAGGTGTGGCCCCTCTTGGGGCCCAGCTTCAGCCTGGGGCAGAGAAAGCTGAGCACATGCTGCCTCTAGCCCCAGCATGGCCACATGGAGATGGCTGTAGCAGCTCTGGCCCTGGTTCTGTGCTGCATGCCTGGGCTGGGACCAGAGACAGCATATGCTCTGTGCTCCTGTTCCACTCTAGAGTGGGGGCCCAGCAGAGCTGGAAGGGGAAGGTAAGTGGCTGGGGGGAAGCCAACTGAGGGAAAAGTGGCAGGGTGGGCCTAATATGGGTGGGGGGCAGGTGGGAGAAATGCAAGTGGGTAGGGCAGCAGGTGGCAAGGGGTAGGGGATGCAGGCATTAGGTGTTGGGTCAGACAGCGATACGAGGAGCATGGTGGTAGTGGGGAGGTAGCAAGGGCAGGCTTCAGGCCACTTGGCTCCTTTGCCACTTGCCCCACCATCACCTACCTCTCTGCTCCTGCTTTGTACTGCAGTGGGGGAACTATTTGAAGATGGCCCTCCAATTATTAGATTCTTGACATGGAAAATTATAATAACATTTATAATTTTTCCATGTCTAGAATCTAATTATTATAAGGGACCATCTTAAATTTAGAGCCATCCTGAATTTGAATAAATATGTTAATTGCTTTCCAGTCTGGTATGTAGTATATAGGTGCTAGGATGACATGAAGTTACCTGGCTAAAAAAGGGAAAGCATGGAGCTTTATTTTTCTGATGAACTAAATTAATCAGCCCATGCAGTTGGCTCTTGTCCTACTTGTCTGAAATGTAGTGTTCCAAGATGTGCAAATCTGTTTTTGCATATGACTAGAAAAATGTCTCAAGGTTGGAGGTTCTTTAATTGTAAGATTTATGCCTGTTTAAGTAGGTGAGCATTAATTTGGACATCATAGCTGTCTGGCTAAATGTGCACTGCAAAGTTAATGAATGACAGCAGTAGATTTTAGCTTACGGGGTGGTGGTGGGGAAGCTTTTGTTTCTGGGACTAAACTATTAAAGAAAAGTTAAACGGGTCACTGGCTAATTGCTGCTACAGCAATGCTGTGTTTTCTAAACCAAAACATGGAAAACCTGCAAGGCATTTCGATTATGTAAAATACGGGGATTCTAGAATGCCGTATTAAGTGCCTTTTTAAAAAAAAAATTCTAGAATAAAATAAAATAAAATAAAAATGGTTAGTTGCTTCCCATTCAATGGAGTAATGCAGCGGTGATCAACCTCCAGCCTGTCAGCCACATCTGGCCTGTGGGACTGCCTCATCTGGTGCACTGCATCCCAGTGCACAGGGCCAGGTGGGGGTGGCATTGGGGCCTAGGGTCCAACCCCAGTGTGGGGTACAGGGAGGGGGCAGTGCCAGATCACTGGAAGCCAATCCCAGCATGCAGTGGATTGGAGGGGTTGATGCTGGTCCTCCAGGACCCACTCATGGTGTTCAGAGGATGGGAGGGGGTGGTATCAGGTTTCTGGGACCAAATCTCAGTGGGAGAAGATGGTAATGAGCCCCCCAGGACCCAATCCTGGTGTGCCAGGGTGGGAAGGGGTGGTGATGGGTCCCACAATGCAGACCAGGGAGGGGGCAGTGTGAGACCCCAGGGCCTAATCCGGCCTACATTTCGGCCCCACACAACTTATCTGGGTTGTGGGGCCAAAAGGTTGAGCATCACTGGACCAATGAGATCTTAGGTGGCAGATCTAAAAGACAACTACTTTTATCAAGCTTTTCCGACTTGAATGCACATTATTTCACATTGGTAGTTCAGGTTTTCTACCGGAATCCAAGGAACTTTCTATTCGTTTCTTAGGATACAAAATCTGTTATGTATTGAAATTTTGTATGTTTATGTGTTATTCCCTCACCTACTGGCAGGAAGCAACTCCATGTTGTATTTGTCTTCTGTGGCTACCTGCTGTTATACTTGAAAAACATTCAACTAAGCCAGTGATTCCCCAAGACTGTGCCATGGCATACTAGTGTGTCACAAGAGTAGTGGAAGTGTGCGGTGAAAAATTGGCTGGATGGAGCTCCAGTTGGGCTGGGTTTGTATGGCTGGATTAGGCCCTAGCCACGCCAGCCCTGTGCATTAGAATTAGGCCTCAGATGTCCCAACCACATGCAACTGGATCAGGCCCCAGCCACGTTGGCCCCAAATGACTGGATCAGGTCCTGGCAGAGTCAGCCTTGCATGGCTGGATGGGGCTCTGGCTGTGGGGAGGGGTTGGATCCCTCATTACATGCAGGATTGGGCCTATGGACCAGATCTGGCCCACAGACTGGTGTGTCAAGTGTGCCACCAATTTTAATCCAGAAAAATAGTGCCCCCAAGGTATAAGTTAAAGAAACATAAAGGTAAGCCTTTTGTTTGTACATTAAAGATGGTTTACCTTGTTGGTCCCTGGCTAATCTCACTGAGAGAAACCAGCTGCTGCAATACATAAAACTGGCAATGAGGATGTGATCCCACTAATCAGAAAATATGCCTGTGCTTTACCCAGCTGCTGCTCTGGAGAAGGGGACTTGTGCTGACTGGGAAGGTCAGACCAGATCTTCCTGCCCACAGAGTTTTCCATGTGGCTGCTCTCCATTCTGGCAACCTTGGGCCATGCTGAAGAATTTGATGTGGCCAGGGCATTGTCCTAGGACTTGTATGCTGACTGGATTATCTTCTGTCTAGGAGCCAATCGGATTACTGAAGCTAACCAGAAACATGCCATGCTGCTGACTCTCATGTCTCAAGCTTTTAAAATTGGTTAATCACTTATGCACCCAGCGAAGCCCCATTGCAAGTTCCATGATGAAGTCCTTGCAATACTAAAATACCACTTTTCACTAACTCCATATGAAACCATGAGATGGATACATTGTGACAAACCCAATTAGCTGCCAGGCAAAGGGATTATAGTGTACTCACTTGGGTCTTTTGCCTAAGACCTGTAATTTTGGTATTACTCTTGAGTCTCTACTGAGGGATTGACTTGTGTGTGGGATTCAAGATGAAGCCCTGCAAGGCAGACTTCTCATGAATCAGAACTTAACATTCACCATTGCTCAGAAAGAAGCATTTGCTCATGATGCTGTATCTCTCCTTTCACAGCAGATCTAGGTGTTGTCCAAGAAAATGACATCAGCTGGGATTTGTTAACCACTATCCAAAGGAATTCTCCACAGAAATCACCACCAATGCACAAGAAAAGAAATTCTTCATTCTAGGGAAGCTGTTATAGCTGTAGGAGGAGTCACAGATGCAGTAGTGTAATGAGTGGTGGGTGACCAGGGCACAACAGCCTCAGACATCCACTTAGTGTCACGAATAGCAGTTGCTGTCTCTGTTAACCCGGCTGGCTCAGCCCTTGCTGCTGCTGCCTAGGGTGCTGACTCTGGCTTTTAGGTCTCTGCACAGATGTGACATGTGGCATTTCCATGCTGCTGAATATCATCACTTCAAGTGCAATGGTCACATAAAATACATCAAAGGAAATGACAATGTAGTGCTAATATAATGAGAATGGCATGAGGGGTAGGTGCAATTTTCAGTCTGCACAGAATTCATCAGATAACTAGTTTGGACTCCATATAATCATCTTGTTTTTCAAGGAAGATAGTATTTTCAGCAGCAAAATATGTTGATGCTTCAGCACCATCTGGTGGAAGAAAAACAGTCTTAGCCCAGGGGAAAAAAAAAAAAAAAATTGGAGTATTTGGATTCCCTGAAATTTTCTAGGAGGCTTGCAGAAGAGGCCACCCACTCACAGTTTGGGTCAATTCAGCAGAGCGCTAAGGAAGTAATATGCCATAAATTTTAGTGGAATACTTATGCTTCACTTGGACCAAATCTGTAATATCTAACTTAATTTTAGAAGTGGAGTAAATATTTTAGGAAGTGAATTGTTGGCACTTGTGAAAGTAAAATATTTGTTGAGCTAAGTTAGGGAAGGGGGCCTCTGAAGCAAACAAGTGTTTTGTTACAGGATATCTGAAGGATCTCAGTATTTTAAATCTTTACTAGGTTCCAAATGCAGGTATCAAAATGAAGTAACATTAATCGAAGGGCACTGGTCAGAGAGGTGTCTTAAAGAAACAGGCAGAGCATCCAAAGGATCTCTTTGTTTCAATATGAAAAGGACAAAGTGTACTCCAGTGTCAAGTTTACTAGATTTTTGTATCTATTGGAGTGGAGGAGTTGGGGGGGAGATTCTCTAAACTGTTTTTGTTGGTGTTGTTGGTTTGTTTTTTGTTTTTTGGGGGGGAGGGTGGTTAGCCAGAAAATAGTCCAACACCTTCCAGTGCAATATGCATGTGTTTTCCTGCATGTAGTTTATTTTCCAGTATTACAGTTTATTGTAATGTAAACCATTTTTCAAATCGTGCTATATAAAATATAACAGAATGGGGCTTACTATATTGAAATAACACATGCGTTGCCATGAAAACATGCTAATATTTAAAAGCCATGTATTCAGATTTGATGTAAATAATGCTAATATCACTTGGCTAATTCCATTTGAATGATGCCTGATGGTACTGAACTGTGAAAACAACAGCATAAAGTATCTCGATGTACAAGCTCAAGATACTGAGCAAAACCAAGGAGGAATCTTAAGATTATTTTTCTTTTGTGGAAGTTGCTTGTGTTCAAAACATTGATTGTTGTAGTTGTTTTCTCTCTGGCATAGTAGGAATCATGGATGGTTCTCAAAACTGTGCCTTTTTATGGCCCCTAGTGTTAAATACTTGAAATTATATTTTTGGTTTGTTAGGTACTTGGCATGACAGTTTGGCAAAACAAGCATTACTCTGTTAGTCCCCAAAATAGATTGGTTAGGTGAGCCTGTTCTAGTCATTGAAGTTCATTGTACACCTGGACCTTGACAAATAACAAGGATTTTAGCTTTTGAGAAGAGGCTAAAAAGACTATTTGGGGAAATTCTACCTGTAAAGGAGACCTTAGCTTATGAGTATTACTCAAATTAACATGAAAAGCAAAATACACAAAAATGTATTTACTATGTTTACTAGAATCCAAGATGAGCTTTCTCCCCTTATTTAACATGATGGGGGGGAGGGTGGAAGTCCCTTGTTTTGGATTTGAGTGGGATGGCGGGGAGCTGCAACTCAGGGTAAGTGGCAGTGGGGATGGCAGGGGTGCCAAGTGGAGGGGGCAAGTGGTGGCAGGGGGTTTAGGTGCTGGGGTGTACAGTCATGGGGAGCAAGTTGTGCTGGGGACAGGTGGCAGGGAGCAAGGTAAAGTACTGGGGGGGGGAGGGGTCAGGCTGCTTGGCTCCCCCCACTGTCTGCTCTCCTGCCACTTGCCCTTCTGCTGCTGCTTTCCCTATTACAGTGGTGTTGTGGACGATGAATTTAAGATGACCCTCCAAGAACTAGATATAACTAGATTCTATATCTGGAAAATTATAATAAATTCATAAACTTTCCATGTGTAGAATCTAATTATGGGGGTGGGTTTGTGGCAGAAAGCCACCTTGGTTTCTCCCCAAAATCTCTGCCCTGTGACAATGTGATTAAGATGGGCCCAGCACAGAGGATTCACACCTCAGCCTATCTCTTTAGGTAACTTGAGCTGGCTGAATTCCTGAGGGAGGGGGGAAATCTACGTGACTAGCATCAGCTACCTGGGTGAGGGGCATCTACCTGGTGGACTGGAATCTGCCTGGTAACTGGTGATGTATTTCAAATTGGTTGGCAGACAGCTAACCGGAGCTGGCCTCCACTGGACTAGGTGAATGAGGTCACAGGGGCTATATAAGTGGGGACTGCCCAGGAGGAAGGGGCAGCAGCCATGTGGGGGACACAGAGGAGCTTTACCATCTGAAACTGGCTCTCTCCCCCAAAACTCACATGCTAGAAACTTCCTGCCTCCAAAGGGAAACTTCACCGGCCTTTGGAAGATGCTTGTGAGTAAGCTACTTGAGATTTGATTAGATATCTAGCTGGCAGTAACTCAGATGCGTGATCAAAAGGCTACCTCAGCCAGACTGTTTGCTCTTTAGGATTTCTAGGATATTGCTCAATCTTGTACCCTATTTTCACCCTACCCCTGTAATCAATAAAGTTCTCCTTTGTGACTGGTGTAGGAGAGTTATTGAGGGGTGGGTCTAAATTATGCCCAAGAGGCCCCTTAGGTCTGCGGACTAAGGGAGACTTTACTTTTTGCCCCTGGACTTGGGGAAGTGCCCCAAGTGCCTGTACTGGGTTGAGTACCCATAGGACTTTAGGCCTGTGTTTCCCCAAGGACACAGGGCCGAGAGTGAGTCCATTCTCGGGGTGGTGGTGGCTACGTTACCCCCAGGCTAGCGAGTGTGCTCCAGGAAGGGGTCGGGCCGGACATAAGGTGCCCCTAGGGAGGCATTTGGAGCCTGGCAGGTGGTTGGGCTCAGGGAGGTGGGAGGCTCAATGCAGGAGCACCCCCTACTGGCCCGCCACATGGTTATCTTAAATTCTAAGTCACCTTGGATTTGGTTAAATACAGTGACTGAATTTTCTACAAGATATCCTCACTCTATTCTGAAGGTATGTGTATCAACTTTTTGCATGCATTGTCAAAATATACTAATTACTTGCCCACGGAGAAAAGTTCTTAAAGAAATCCTTGTCAACTGCGCAGAACTAAAACCTAAAATGATAGTCTGGTACTAAATGTCTATAGCATCAAGTTATGGAGGGATACTATCCTGAATAACCTTCCCAAAATGATTCTCATTCTGGGGCAGAAAAGGGAATTAAACCCAGACCTCTCAAGTGGGATGATAGATTGCCAAGTATTGGACCATACTTCTGCATGAAAAGCTGTTCAGAAGCAAAATGATACTGGCACAGTTAAATGTTGTATTCAAATCCAGTTCATGAGTACAATCTTAATCCTAACAGCAGAAGTGCTTGACTAACAGCACCATACGATCAGACATGTTTCTGAGTGAAAGTGTTAAGCTCCAGTACTATAATCGGGCTTGTAGAGCAGTTTGAAATTATGCTCTTGGACCTGTGTATTAAGATACCTAAAGGGTAAATCTACATGAGATGTTTACTGTGTAGCAAACTAATTATCTGTACAGTAAATGTCAAGCACCTACATGTGCACCCCTATTAGGCTGGAGTAAACTAAGTTACTCAGCATAAATACTTGCATCCTGCTGCAGAATTTTTTTTACTTCGCAGCTGTGCACATGTAGACACTGAGTTGGCTGACTGGGGCATGAGGGTGTTTTTGTTGACCATTTTGTAATGGAAAGTCTCTGCACAGGTTCAGTCCATGACACATGTAACAAGTTTCTGGGATCAGAAAAAATACTTGCCATTTAAGTTAAAAGGCCACAAGCTTCACTATGCATTTCATAGTATCTGCCACTTGGTGGCAGCTAACCTCTGTATTATATTAGTTACTATATTAAAAAAAAATCTCTAACCATAGTCAGTTATGAACAAAACCTTCATGGATTTGGGAAAACATGAACTGACTTGCCAGGAGTAATATGACAAGAAATAAATTTTTATTGTGACTTGATGTTTTCTGATATAGATGGATCCTTTTGACTATCAAATGAAACACATTTGTTATTAAGAGGCTTAGTTCATTAGAGTGGTGAAGACTAAATTGGTTTGACCAGTGCATTGTAATACATAAGTATTCCCATCACTCGGTAGTATTTATCTAATGAATTTAAAGCTTGTCTATGATTTTTTTAAAATAAACTGGCATTAGTGTTCAGTGAGGATGAAGCCTTACACAAATAGCCTGACAGTGTCTTAAAATAGTAATGTTAGTGTGTGGAGAACCAGTTAATTCCTCAGGGGAGCACTGCTTAGGACTCTCAGCCTTACACAGATAGCACTGACTCTGAGGCTCTGCCATTTGTTTCCTAACCACCCCATCTTCCCCCAAGTATCCATGGCCCCTCTCAGATGGGTAGGTCCTGGAGAGGCACATTACCTCTTCAAGGGGAGAGAGTGAACCCAAAGTCGCATGCAGTGCAGCAGGCAGCTCTTTCTGAAACACAAATCCCCTTTACAGCATTACAGAGAGCCCGTCTGCCCCTAAGTTCAAGCACTCTGACAGCCAAAAATCTCCCTAGATGCTCTCTTTCAAATACCTCAGGCTTCATCCTACATATCTCCCTTCCCCCAACTTCTGGACCTCCTCTTTCAGTCTTTTTGGAGTGTACTTGTCTGAAGTTCTGTGCTGACATCAGAAACGGCAGGGGATCTCTCCAGGTGCTGGACTGATGCCTCAGCACAGGCATATTGGCTTATTGCTTGATGACCCACTAATAAGGCATGTAACCATATCCCAACAGCTCTGCTTTAAAATGCAATTAACTTCTTTCCCTGTGTACAAGCCAATCTGGAGAACTGAGCCATGCGACATTTAACCCTCTGGCACTATGAACCCATAAATATCACAACAAAACTATAGTATCTCACACATGGCTTAAAGCATGTGTGTAGTATGTGTTTATATGAACAAAGAACTTTATCTTGCTTTCAAATTCAAGAGCTAGAATGTACTGTATTTACTTGCTTACCTCACACATCTTTCCCCCAAAATTGGGGTTCAGGACTTAAGCAGGGAAGTGCCTTACTTTGATTCATGCTTACAGCAGCGGTGGTTTCTGCCTTGCCAGAACCAAGATGTGTGTCTGATATGGGAGTATGTGGCATGTGAAAAAATATGGTATATGCCTACTGGAACATGCTATTCTGATAAGCTGAAAGAAAGATCAGAGGGGACAGATGGACACTAGAGTGCTAGGCTACCTGCACATTTTATAACTACTAAATTTTTCTCCTCTCACAATTTGTGTTGTATATTCTGTAGCTTTCTCTTAACCTTCACTACACTAGTTGCTTAAATGTAGATATTTCTTCTCACATTTTCAACCTCCTACCGTGCCTTAAATTTCCTTAATTTCTCATCCTTTTTTTCCCTATCTGTTCAAATGCAAACCATAATTTTCACTCTTGATACAGTTACTCAGTTGATTTGGTTACTTAGGGTTAATTTCAATGTTTATCCCAGATTTAACACCAGAAATTTTATACCAAGTCTCATATTACTTGTTCTTAAAGCACACCAGTTCCTGTGTCATCTTAGTTGTTCAAGGGATATCCCTACACCTCTGAGTGGCATAGAAAAGTTTAAAATTGCCTTGGTAAGAGACTCGAAACCAAGCTGGAAAAAGTACAATTAAATATATTTTTAAAGGTGAATCCTTGAGTTTGCAAGGTCCTATATATGGTCTGTTTCACTAGTACCTATTTTGTAGTGATTGCTTGGCTGTGTGTTTATTTGAAGCTGTGTATGGCATGCTTTGCTCCAGGTGGGTTTTTTTTGTGGATGATTTTAATGTGGAACAGGAACTGGTGTGACACAGGCAGGCTTAGGCCAGTGGCCTTGTGAACAGAGGGGGTTGCTGGACTGGGAACTGGGGAGGGAAGAGAGAGGAGCAGTGGAGAGATTACCTGGAGGAGGGCTTTGCTGCCAATGGGTGGGTGAATCCCTGATGTTTTGAGGCGTTTGTAGTGATATTGTGTTAGTTTGGTACCTGTGTCTCACTGTGTATGTTTACAGGGTGCTTTGTTTAAGGTGGGGCTCATGTAGACTAAGTCAGGATGAAGAGATAGATGAGGCAGTCTTTTAAGGGGATGGTATAATTATCCTATAACTGAGGTGGGATTTAAATGTCTCCAGTATCTGCTGGAAGACTAATATGGCAAAACATGAAATGTTAGGCAAGGTTGTAACCTGTGTAGAGGACAACTTCCTGTTTTAGAAATTTTCTAAAATTTCATAGATGTTGAAACTCACTTGAACCAATAAAGAAAAACTGGTTGAGACTGTGCAGGTAATTAGAACCTTGCAATCAGTAGTAGAACTAGGTGGTTGAAGGTTGGGAGAGACTGGGGCAACTGTGAACTTGGTGCGGGAAGGCAAAAGGCAGGGGGCTTGAAAAAAAAGCAGCTGCTGCTGACAGTCATGCATGCACAGTCACCAGGGATCCTGGTTTTCTCTGATTTAAAAAAAAAATCCCCAATATTTGGTTTAAAAAAAAAAAAGTAATCCCAAATCCACATTTTCCCATGATTTAAACGACGCTAATATATATAGTGTATATAATGGTGTTTCATTGCGTGTGTGTCTATATGTGTGTATATGTACATGTGGGTCTGGGTGCGTGCATTTATGTGGGGGTGGGGTATGGGTGTATATATGTGTGTGTGTGTATAGTGGTGTTTCATTTTAATCACGGGAAAAAAAAGGTTTTTTTTTTAAATCAGAGAAAATGAGGATCCCTGATGATCATGGACTGGCAGTTGCTGAGTCTGCTTTGCCCTGGGCACCTGTGTCCCTACACTGCTGCTTGTGAGGAACAATCATTGTATACAAGTGAAAGGTGAGACTTGACAAACAATCCCTTATAATTGGTAGTGTTGTGAATGTGGAATTGGGAGATGAAAATTGAAGCAAAGGGAATCGGACTTTTCCGAATAGAAGCTTCTCTCCCTGATTGCAACTAGAAAGCCAAAAAAGCCAATTGCCTCTCTCCCAGTGCCACCACTGCCCAGCCTGAGTGCAGCCTGGCCCAGCACCCCACTGGGAATAGCCAAATCCAGGGGGACATGCCCCCATTCCATCCTGGGATGCATGTAGCAGTGGGACCCACCTCCCCTGAGTCCCCCAGATGAGCTGCTCATGGCTCTGTCCTGTGTTCTGCCCCATCCCAGCTGGGCAGCAGTGGGGGGTCTCTTTTTGCCCCTCCTCATCCCTTTCCCCACAACCAACTTAGCAGCCAGACCCAGCTGCTCTCCTGGCTGCCTGAGTGCTGTGCAGCAGCTGCGTGCATGCATGTGGCATTTATTAGCCACATGAGCCAAAAAAGCCAATTGCCGATGCTCTCAATTTTCCTCATATTGGTGCCAATCTGAAATGGGACTGATGTATTGGTGCACTTCTAAAAAACGGGATGGATATGTTCCATGCATTACTTACAAGTACATGTGGTTTTCCTTTCTGATGTAACTTTTTCTAAGGGCGTGTAGAGAAAACAGCTGCTAAGGGAGATACTGTTTATAGTTAACTATGCAGGAGGTGAGGGTTATAGCATGACCACAAACAGTGCTATACTTCTTGGAAGTCTTATAAATGTAGCAACAATAATCATTCTGCAGAGTGCTGCAGATCTCAGATTCAGAGAAGCCAAGTGTATGCATCAAGCAAAACTGTGGGGAACAGCCCTGCAGTTATCCTACTCAAACTGGAAACAGGGGCCAAGGTTAATACTCTGCCTGAAAGTAAAATGAAAGTTGAGACTGACAGGAAAAAAAAGAAGAAAGTAATTGATGATTTGGTAACAAACATGGCTGCAAACGGAAGGTGAGTGGTGAGCATCGGATACAAAATGCTACATACAAGCTTCCAAAGCTTCAGAGGGCAGAGATATATGTGACCTGCTGGCACTGCTGGTTCACAACACAGGGCACACGGGTGGTTGGACTGATTCCAGGCTGAGGCTATAACTGATTAGCTTTTAAGAGTGGGAACTGATCAGTGGAACTATGGCTGTGCACTCCCAGCCTGAGGGTGGCAAGTCCCTGGGCATCCAGGCAATTATATACATGACACTTTTTAAACTACGTTTTTAATCTGTAACATTCCTTTTCTTATCCTGAAAAAGTTCTGGGTTGTACAGCTTCCATGATAAAGTAAGAATTACTAGCATCTCATTAAAATCTTTTTACATTAAAAAAATTAGTTGGTTTGACTTACCAATACGATAGGGACAGAAATTACACAAGCCAGTAGAAGTGATTGGACACTGGTCTAAATTTGTAACAGAATAGAAGTTCAGTGCACATTGACTGATTTCAGAATAGCGGTATCCAGTTTAAGATAGTATTGGATATAAAACCAACATGTGGGTTCAGCAAACCAGGGTTTATTGCATAGTAATGGGCAACTGAATCAGACTATTTAGCAGCACACCACACACTCGTATCATACACTCGTCATGCACACCATTCACACTAAATCGTCTATCCACAGCTCTTGGAGTCATGCTGTGATGGTGAGTCACAGGCTTCCTCAAGGCAATGTCCAGTCAAGGGGGGCACTGACTCTCTCTATCTCTCTCAATGTCCAGGTAGGTTGGTGTTGGTGGTCAGGGCTCTCATCAGGTTGTTTTTTCACTGACTTTTCACCTCTTTTTTATTTTTATTTTTTTGGGCAGACTTCAACCAAAGCCTGGAAACTTCTGGAGGCTTCTTTACCAGTCACGATTCACCCTTTCACATGTTTCTTTTGGATTCTGTTACCAGTTAGGTGTTGTCTTTTACATTCCAGTCTGTTTTTCAGTCCCACGTTGTACCATCTCCATATTCCTAAAACTGCTGCATCTTATCTTGTTACTTAGTATAGCTGGTTCATACCAGCCTCCATTTAACCATTGCTTTCACATCATTCACAGCACACAGACTTACAGAGACTCACTTGCTGCTTTTAAAATGGTTGACACAGTTAGGATGGCTACTTAGCATAAGCAAATGGCTTGCTTAGCATAAGCATTTATAAGCAAAATCATAGTGTAAGTATAACGTATTTTAAACAATAATAGCATATTCCAAAATATTTTTCAACAATAGACCTGGATAGAGGTAATATCAAATATAATCACTTTTTAGGCCACTTTAAAGACCAAAGTTTACTTTTATTGAACTTCTGTTCCAGATCCCCTCCTGACACAAGTAAAGTTGCAGTCCCCCAGCATCCCAGGATGCTTTCTGGCCCTTCCCATAAATCCCTCCCCCCCAGGGTGGGTGAGCTAATGTCCACCCCAGCTCATCTGCTCCAGTTGAGCTACGAAGCCCCAGCCCTAGCCCCAGGCTGTCACAAAGCTGAGGCAGCAAAGCCCAGCCCAGCTGGCAAACAGCTACAACAGGCAATGGAGTAACTTGGCCTAGGAGATAGCAGCAGGGTAATAAACTTGTTTTAGGTTGCCTTTTTCAACTGATCCAAAATACTCTGTCTTCAGTGTTCTGTTGCTATTATCTTTTTGTTTTGGAAGATGATTTGGTTGACTCTCAAGGCTGTCGGGTGAACTACAGAGTTGCGGTGAATTTAAGGCTAGATTAGTAAGCTTTCAAAGGATACCACGTGACCACATGTAATGTTTCAAAAATCATAGTTTCATAGTTTCTAGGGTCGGAAGGGACCTGAGCAGATCATTGAGTCCGACCCCCTGCCATGGCAGGAAAGAGTACTGGGG
>NW_017728886.1:127629925-127631147 GCF_001723895.1 Crocodylus porosus | reverse complement strand
TGGACATGTGCCAGAATAATTCTCTCAAAAAGCTTGCCCAGGATTGAGGTAAGACTAACTGGCCTATAGTTTCCCGGCTCCTCCTTCCTCCCCTTTTTGAAGATGGGAACCACATTGGCCCTCTTTCAGTCCTCTGGCACCACACCAGAGCACCACGAGTGCTTGTAAAGCTGCAATGACCTCAGCCAATTCCCTCAGTACTCGAGGGTGGAGATCGTCCGGGCCAGCTGATTTAAATACATCCAGTCCCTCCAGAAGTTCCCTAACTAGTTCCTCACTAACCCTTGGCCTAGGTGTGCCTCCCCTGGAGTCTAAGGGGGGACCAGAGGGGGAGTGGCTGTTCCGGTCCCTGCTCAGGAAAATGGAGGCAAAAAAATTGTTGAATAGGTTACCTTTGTTGTCTGGTGTGATGACCAAATTTCCTAGCTTGTCCTGCAGGGGCCCCACGTTACTTGGAACCTTCTTTTTGCCCCCTATGTATTTAAAAAAGGACTTCTTGTTGTCCTTGATCCAGGAAGCTAGTCCCAGTTCCATCTCCACCTTGGCCTTCCTGACTGCCCCCCTGCATCCACAAGCAACTGCAGTATAATCCTCCCTGGTGGTGGCCCCTCCCTTCCATTTGGTGTGCGCCTCCCTTTTAGCTAGGAGACATTCCCGGATGCTTTTGGTGAGCCATGGGGGCTTTTGCCCTCTCCTGCCCCCTTTGATCTGTATTGGGATTACCTCCCTTTGGGCTTGGAGGATAGTCTTCTTAAGGAGCAATCACTCTTCTTGGGCACCTGGCTCCCCTCCCCTCTGGGACCTCAGCGCTTCCCTGACTATTCTCCTTAGCTCATTGAAGTCCGCCCTCCTGAAATCTAGAGCTGCTGCCTTGCTGTAGGCCTTTGCCACCTTGCTCTGGATGGTGAATTCCAGCAGGCGATGATTGCTGTCGCCCAGGTGGTCAAGCACCCGCAGCCTCCTCACCAGGTCATCATCAGTGGCCAGCACCAGGTCCAACAAGGCGTCTCCCCTGGTGGGGCTGTGCACCTCCTGAGTTAGATGGATGTCCTGCATTCTGGCTAGGAACCTACGTGAGCGGTCAGACCTGGCTGACTGCTCTTCCCAGCAGATGTCTGGAAAGTTCAGGTCACCCATGATGACCACATCCTTTGACCTAACTACCTCTGTGAGCTGACTTAAGAATTCCTGGTCTAGCTCTTCCCTTTGGTTGGGTGGTCTG
>NW_017728886.1:127621102-127629825 GCF_001723895.1 Crocodylus porosus | reverse complement strand
CCCACCTTTCCTCCCTGTCCTATCCCTCCTGTACAGCCTATAGCCCTTGATATTCACTGCCCAGTCATGCATTGGGTCCCACCACATTTCAGTGAACCCCATTATGTTTGGGTTGGTGTCAGCTAGCAGGAGGGTAAGTTCCTTTTGCTTGTTTCCCATACTATGAGCATTTGTGTAGAGGCATTTGAGGCCTCCTGTGGATGTGTGCACTGCCCCCTACTTCCAGTGTAAACCTGGCCCCTGTTGCTTACCTGCGTATATGTTCTGCTCGTCGGTCTAGGCTGGCCTGTACTTGTGGGTGTTGCTTGGTTTGGCAGTCCAAGGCTTCCTCCACCCTCATCCTCCCCTTCTCCCAATGGGCCTAGTTTAACGCCCGCTGGAGGAGATCCGCCAATCTAAAAGAAAACACACACTTACTTTTAGGGGAAAGGTGGAGCCCATCCCATCCAAGCATGTCTCTTGTTGTGATGTGTGGGTCATTGTCGAGGAAGTCAATTAGCAGCTCAATCTTTAGACAGGTATCCTTTTACAATACTGCTCCCATATTCTGCCTGTGTTAAGAAAATGAATTAGTGATTCTTGATGTGTAGAAACAGAAAATGATTATATTCTGGGGGTTTAAGTTGGATGCACTTATTTGGAAAGGAAAAATGACTGACTACGAGGGTGTAAGATGAGGAATTTATGTGAATGTGAGAGAACTTGAGCAAGATCAAACAGGAGTCTGAAGATGCCATTGAAAAGTGACTTCTCTGGAAAGGTAAAATAATACTGGAATGGGATCAAATTGATCAGCTAAACTTAAATGTTGATAGAAGGGTTTAAATGGCCTGCAGAGCTAATGTTCAACACATATACTTCTAAAAAGAGTGTGCAAACTTGCCTGTAGCTGAAATATATAGTATGGCATTGCATTTTAGGGCACAGAGGACTATTCTTTAGAATTTGAATTTGAGCAGGTTTTTTTTTTTCATTCTCCTTGAACACAGTGACCACCACAAACTTCATTCACCAAAGTGTCCCAGGGGAAAACCATGAGCAATGGTATTAACTCCTAGAAGAAGTTTTCAGACTAGATATAAGGAAAAACTTCCTGGATCATGTGACCAGACTCTGGAATAGACTTCCAGTGGGGGTGGTGCAGGCACTGAACTTGGAGATCTTCAAAAGGAAACTGGATGCAGACCTTGCTGGGGCTATTTGACCCCAGCCGTCTTTCCTGCCCAGAGCAGGGGGGGCTGAACCTGATGATCTCACAAGGTCCCTTCCAGCCCTAAACTTCTCTGAAACTGTGAACTTAAAGTTAGGAATTGAGCATCTAGGGGTGCCTACAGATGTTAGGGCCCCTATCTAACTCAAGGTGCTTTACATAAAGTGCCATGAGTTAGAACCCTCCCCCGAGGCAACAGATGTTTAGGACCAGGGGTCAGGAGCCTGCTGGCTTGGTCCAGCTTCCCCCTGGGATAGCTGGGAGGCCCATGAGTTGAGTGGGGGATACCTTCCTTTGCTGCCTGCCTAGGCCGCCTGACAGTGGCAGCATGGAGCTGCTGGCTACTTTGAATAGCCAGAGCTGGGGGGCAGGTGGGCAGGGTAAAACTGAGCACCCTTGTCTTGTAGGCCTGGCCAGGCTCCACCAATACCCCAGCTGGGATAAATGAGGGAGTGGGCCACATGATGAGGGGGCTCTGCCCCACCCCGCACCAGCTCTGACAATTCAAAGCTGTCAGCTCCATGCTCACTGTTCCAGTCAGGTTTCCTGCCCCCTCCTTCCTCTGCTGACAGCCCTGGGGGTAAGGCTGGGCTGATGTTTGCCAGCAGGAGCACAAGACCAGCCCTGCAAAGTCAGGGGAAAAAATTAACTCTGGGGGGAACACAAGTTTTCATAGTTGGTAGGGTTGGAAGGGACCTAAACAGATCAAGTCTGACCCCCTGCCATGGGCAGGAAAGAATGCTGGGGTCAAATGACCCCGGCAAGGTGTCTATCTAGCCTCTTTTTGAAGACCCCCAGGGTAGGAGTGAGCACCACTTCCCTTGGAAGTTGGGTCCAGATCCTAACCGCCCTGACTGTGAAGTAGTGCTTCCTGATGTCTAGCCCGAACCTACTCTCAGTCAACTTATGGTCGTTATTCCTTGTTACTCCCAGTAGTGACCAGGGGAACAGGGACTACTGGTCCCCCTTGGCCAGTTTATAGACGGCCACCAGATCCCCTCTCAGCCTTCTCTTGTGGAGGCTGAATGGGTTCAGGTCCCAAAGCCTCCGCTTATAGGGCCTGCCTTGCTTCCATGTGATCATGTCAGTGGCCCTCCTCTGGACCCTTTCAATGCTATCCACATCCCTCCTGAAGTGCAGCACCCAGAACTTGACACAGTACTTGAACTGTGGCCTGACCAGTGTCGCATGGAGGTGGAGGCTCACCTCCTTTGACCTGCTCATGATAAATCTGTGGATGCATGACAAGGTGCAGTTAGCCTTCCTGACCGTGTCCCCACATTGGTAGCCCATGTTCATTTTGGAATCAATAATGACTCCAAGATCCTTTTCTGCTTCTGTGCTGAGGAGAAGGGAGTTCCCCAGTGTGTAGGTATGCTACTGGTTCTTCCTCCTCAGGTACAATAACTTGCACTTGTCAGTATTGAAACCCATCCTGTTCTCATCTGCCCACCCCTGTAACCTGTCCAGATCTAGTTGCAGCCTGTCCCTCTCCTCCAGGATGCCCACTTCTCCCCACATCTTAGTGTTATCCATGAATTTGAACAAGGTGCTTTTTACCCCCTCGTCCAAATCACTGATGAAAATATTGAACAGTGAGGGCCCGAGGACTGAGCTCTGGGGGACCTCACTGCCCACATCCCTCCATATCGAAAAAGACCTGTCCACCACCACTCTCTGGGTATAGCTCTCCAGGCAATTTGCAACCCATCTAACTGTGTAGGCATCGATGCCACAATCGCCTAATTTTTTAATGAGGATGGGGTGAGAGACCGTGTCGAAGGCCTTCCTAAAATCCAGAAAGACTATGTCCACCATGACACCTGCATCCAAGGATTTTGTGATCTGGTTGTCCTGGGAAGCAGAGCAGTAAACGGGACTCACCTGCAGCTCCCAAAGAGAGGCACACGAGGCGGAGGGAGGAGCCCGCATGGCTTGTTAGCCGCCTTTTTATCCAATTATACCTGGCTGGTGACGTCAGGAAGGGACACCGGCCGGCAGGGATGGAAACGGCAGCTGCAGCTGTGGAGGGGGAGGATAGCCCCGGCAGGGAGTGACCATCAGCCCTGTCGGTGAGAGGAGTGGTGGCGACAGCGGCAGCAAGCAGCACGGAGCCAAGAGAGCCAGAGGAGACACAGCCGGAGGGGGAATGGATCCCTTGGCTGGAGACTGCCCCGGACGATGGGGAAGCAGAAGGGATGGCTCTGGAGTGTGGAAGAAATCAAACTTCGCGTTGTGGTTGAATCAGAACTGACAGAGCCAACTTTTCTTTATTTAGGGCTATACTGTGATTACAGGGAGAATTCCATACAGCAAGGGGAATCACCCTTGTCTGTTTCAAAGGATTTCTCAGACTCTTTAAGGTTACAAGCGTATTTATACTAAAGACAGAGAAAGAGATAAAAAATACACCTTGGAGAAACAAAACAATAGTAAATTACAGAGAAACTTAGGTTGTTTACTTAAACAATTATTTATGCATAGGGCTATCCCAAGGCATACAGGAATACTCAGGGCAAGATATCAAGATAACCCAAGGAATGCGGATTCTTTATCTCAGAACATTTGAATTAAGCAGCATCAGTACTTCTGGTCTTTGTCTGTTTTTCTAGTCAAGTAAGCCAATTACTTCTACAGGAGAACGTGGCGAGATGGAAGCTGGGAAGCAACGCAACCCACAGGTGGGGTGCTGGAATGGCGGCACGCAGAGACAGCCGCACCAGGGAGGAGAGACCCCAGGAGAGCCCCAAGGGGGTACAGTCAGGGCGGGCATCGCCTCGCTGGGGTACTAAGCAGGAGGAGGGATCGGGGGAAGCAGGTGGCCAGGGATGGGCCAGAAGGGAGCTGAGGAGGGCTCGGAGTAGATGGCTCAGCAAATAACAAGACGCTGAGCAGCCAGCATTTCTTTTGAGGTTGTTTTGTTGGTTAACTCTGGCTGGGGAAGAGAGGGCTAGGGGCAGTGTGCCTGCAGAGTGAGGATGAAGGGGGCCTCGGTGAGGCCAGAGTTTTATTTGGAGTCTCTGTTCCTTGAAGGGAGGGGAGTAGGCAAGGTGGGGTGTGGGTCGAGCTTACTGGGGTCATCATGACCCCACTCAGGGGCAGGTCTGGTGGTGTCATTCCACAGCTGGGGGGAACAAGACCAGCGGAGGAAGGACACACTGAAGGTGGCGTGAGGTCAGGGTGCAGGGGTGGTGGAGCCCCGTGAAGTGACCGCCGAGGGATCCTGGGCCACGGAGTGTCCCGCGAACCAACCCCTTACACTGAGAAACATCAAGTGTGGTGGGCGAGAAGGGGGTTGGGGACACGGAGAAACAAGAGCTACTCCGACACCGACAAGATCCCAACAGGTGTTTGACATCTACCTGCAAGGCTAAAACCACCTGAGAGTGGGTAATTGAAGCCCAGTGGTTACACTGGTCATAGAAGGCCGCCAGATTGGTCTGACAGGACCTGCCTTGAATTAACCTATGTCGGTTGCTCCCAAGCATGATCTCCCCTGCTGGTCCCTCGCAGATGTGATCCTAGATAATTTTCTCAAAAAGCTTCCCTAGGACCGAGGTAAAACTAACAGGTCTGTAGTTTCTGGGTCCTCCTTCCTCCGTTTTTTGAAAATGGGGACCACAATGGCTCTTTTCCAGTCCTCCGGCACCTCACCAGAGCACCATGAGAGATCGTAAGCTGAGCCAGGGGTCCCACAATGACCTCTGCTACTTCTTTCAGCATTCTGGGGTGGAGATCATCAAGACCTGCTCATTTGAATATGTCTAGTTCCATCAGAAGTTCCCTGACTAGGTCCTCACTGACCCTGGGCCTGGCAGTGCCTCCTCTGGGTCCGTCAGGGATCCTGGTGCGGGGGATGCCCTGGTCCCTGCTCAGAAAAATGGAGGCAAAGATATTGTTAAAGAGGTTAACTTTGTCATCTGGTGTGACCACCAGATTTCCTAGCGTGTCCTGCAGAGGCCCTATGTTACCCAGTACCTTGTTTTTACCCCCTATGTAAAAAAGGACTTCTTGTTATCCTTGGTCTGGGTCACTAGTCCCAATTCTGTCTCTGCCTTAGCCTTCCTAACAGCCCCCCTACAGTCTTGAGCAATGGAGGTATAATCCTCCTTGGTGATGGCCCCTCCCTCCCATTGTGTGTATGCCTCCTTTTTAGCTTTGAGACTGTAGCAGGGCACTAAAGTGCCTGCTACTTGAAGAACAGGAATGGCCACCAGGTGCTGGCTGCCAGGGCAACTAGGAGGAGCTAGGGGTCCACGCCTGTTGAGTCAGCTGACCGGAAGGGACAGAGCTGACTTCTATAAAGCACAGGCTAGAGGCTGAGAGAGGGGTTCTTGGCTGGTAGCCAAGGAGAAGGAAGACTAAGCAAAGGGGAAAGGCCTGAACGCAAGCAGTCTGTTATGCTAGTGAAGGATGGAGCACCCACAGAGGATGACTCAAAGGAGGTTAGCTGAGTGGTTTAGCTTTGTGTTATAGCCCAGGGTCTTGTGTTATTGTTTTGTTGTTGTTTCATAGACATTAGATTTCATAGACATTAGGGCTGGAAGGGACCTCGGGAGATCATCGAGTCCAGCCCCCTGCCCAAAGGGCAGGAAGTCAGCTGGGGTCATAGGATCCCAGCAAGATAAGCATCCAATTTACTCTTGAACGTGTTCAATGTAGGTGCTTGAACCACCTCCGCTGGCAGACTGTTCCAGACCTTGGGGGCTCGGACAGTAAAGAAATTCTTCCTTATGTCCAGCCTGAAACGGTCTTGCAGGAGTTTGTGACCGTTCGACCTCGTCATCCCTTGGGGCGCTCTGGTGAACAGATGTTCCCCCAGATCCTGGTGGTCACCCTTGATAAACTTATAGGTGGCCATCAGATCACCCCTGAGCCTATGCTTTTCCAGGCTAAAGAGTCCCATGGCTCTCAGCCTGTCATCATAAGATCTGTTTTCCTGACCTCTGATCATGCGTGTGGCTCTCCTCTGGACTCTCTCAAGCTTCTCCACATCCTTTTTGAATTGTGGAGCCCAAAACTCCGGGACCTCAGTTACCTAAAGTACTCTGCTTTAGAGCACCTTAATCAAATACCTCATTTGACCAGGGTTATTTTTTTTGCACGGACAGCCATTTTAAAAGCACTCTGCAGACATGCAGCTGTATTAAGTCATGGCTGTAGAGTGGTTTCAGGGGCCCAATTGTGTGAAAAATGTAACTTATGTAAGCACCCTAGATATCTTTAGCAGAGGTGCAGGGTCTCAGTCCTACTTCTTCTGTATCTATTGACATGGGCCATCCTTCCTCTGAAAGATACAATAGTTGTGAGATACTATAGGTCCAGAGGCAGGATCTTGTCTTAAATATCTTATTTTGGGGATATACATGGTTGATACATGGCAATACTGCCAATAATAGGAGTGGGAATGTTTGGATCATTAAGGCCAGCAGATAACTTCTGGGGAAGCAAGTTGGTTGTATGCAACAAGACTATCATAAACTGATCTGGACAGATCATCTTTTAAGCTTTTGCAAAAAATCTGTGCACCTTTTGAGAAATGGTAGTTTCAAGCTGCTTTTAAGATATTGTTCCTGTAATGCCACTGAAGAAATAGTTTCTTGACTATTGTATTCTCCACTATTGTTGACTCAGGATATTGTGAAATTCCATTGGGGTCATGCTATAGTGAGGTAAAATGTTAATCTTAATCAGAGAATTTTTTTTTTTTTTTTTTGAGGGGAAGGGTTCAATGGCCTTTTGGGCCACTATGTACTACTTCCCAGCTTTTCTATCCTTGAAGAGCAAAAATGATTTAGGTGTTGATAATTTACTTAACACCTGGACATTTTTAGCTCTTAGTATTACAATTCCTAAAACAATGTCAAATTTTGGGGCTAAGGGAACACTTATGGCTGAATATTATGATATTCTAACACTTAGGGGTAGCAGAAACTTAATTGCAAGAATAGCTTTACAAGTAGATAATGGAGGAGTTGTTTAGCTAAGCAGCTCAAATAACCTGCTTGCACTACACTGCTAAGGAGACAAGTTGGCAAAGGATGTACCTTAAAAAAGTACCTGTTATGATTGAAACTGTGGTTTGTTTTTTTAATGAAGCGTTACTGCGTAGTTAAGTCTGAAGTACTTCATATTCTACCATCTGCTATATGAATAAAGCTCATCAGAAGGTGCAGAAGCAGTTATACGTAGCTATTAATTGCCTTTGAGTTTCTTAATAAACATTAAATTTTTGTTATCTATATACCAAGTTAAGTTTTAATCCTTTGGGATCGGAGAGATGAAGACTCTGAAGCATCAGTAAAGTCCTGATCACTTGGACTACTTAGCATTAAAGCCTTGATTCTTGAAGGTTTTTAGGTATTTAAATATCGATGTCATGAGCAGGGATCCAGGTTTTCCATTTCCCATGGAAAAAAGAGAAAACCATGGATTTTACCTTTTTACCAGAGACGCATGCGGATTTCTCATTTTACCAGAGAAACCCATGGATTTCGTAGTTTTGCAGTGAGCCCTCTGCAAGCTGGCAGAGTTCCAGCCTGCAGGGGGCTGGAAGGCAGCAGGAGGAGGGCAGCTAGGCAGCGGGTGCTATGTGCATGTACATGACTGCCAGGCAGCCTGGAGAGCAGCTCCCACAGGTAAGTGGGGGTGGGATTAGAGGCCCCCATAGGGGGGCATGCACTCCCAGGGGGCAGGGGGGACCCATGCTCTCCAAATCTGTGTGCAGGGCATGGGTGTGGGTGCAGGCTGCCTGCTTCAGGGTTGGGCTACTGCCCTGCTGCCCTCCCCTGGGGCTTCTGCAGCTCAGCTTGTGCAACCCAGAGCTGCAAAGAACAGCAGGGCCATGCAAGAAAGCTGCTTGCCACTACAAGCTGTGCACTGCCCTGTGTGCAACCCCATGCTGCTGCCACCACGTGCATAGGAGATGCATTGCCAGGGCAGTGTGGAGCTTGAAGCAGTGAGCAGCTTTCCTGTTCAGCTGTGCTCTGCTCTGTAGTGCTGGGTCTCAGGTGCCAGGCTGTGGAGGCCCAGGGGGAGGGCATCGGGGTGGGAGCCCACAGCAGGCAGCGCACAGCCCCTGCCCTGCACACATTTGGGGGGCATGGGTCCCACTTCCCCCTGGGAGTATGTGCTCTGGCAGGGAGCCAGCCCCCCACTTCCAGCCTGAGCCTGCAGCAAGCAGGCATCTGGTGGGGGGGGAGGGGGGAAAGAGGGCACTGCTCTGCTGCAGCAGCTACCACCTTCTGGCAGGACCTGGGGGTGTGGACCCAGGTCTCTGGCCTCATATCCCTGGCAGTTGTGTTGCACAAGGGGCTGTTCGAACTCCTGGAGGCTAAGTTCCAATTTGGTCCCCAGAAGTGAGTCACACCACAAGCCACAGAGATAAAGCCTTTATTGCTTGTAAGCAGGTCGGCCTGGAGTCATGAGACTCAGATCAAAGCCAACCCCGAGTGCCTATTCTCCATTGCTTATATACTTGATTACAAGGTATTGGGAAAATTCCATTAGCGCA
>NW_017728886.1:127606148-127607277 GCF_001723895.1 Crocodylus porosus | reverse complement strand
TTCTGGTTTTTCCAATTGAACAAATCTGAAGTACTAAAGGGAATGTACACAAAGGTGGTATCACCCCCTTCCCCAATTACCTCTCTCATTGGGCAATTTAGGTGAGACTTTTGTTTGGGTGGATCTTGAAGATTATATCGATTTGCCGCTGACTTGGGGGGGTGCCGTAGGAACCCCCTGACTATCTTCTGCTGAGTTTGGTAGGTATGGTGGTGGACGCTCATGTTCGGGAGAGGAGATGATGGTCTCGTCTGAATATTGCAGGTCTTCCTTATCCTCATTAATGGGGTTGGGGGGCCTATGCCGCCTCCCTCCAGAGTCCACAGTATCTATCTCCCTAGCCGAATCGCCTAAAACCCAAGGAGTCCCTTGGCCCCCCCGAGCCCTTTCTTTCGCCACCATTACTCTACGTACCATGCCACATCTCCTTATCCAAGGCGGACGGTCCTGGGCTATACCCAACCAGCAATCTATGTAAGGGAACTGATCCCAGTGGCCATCCCGAGTTACCTTACCATGAACCCTTGTAACCTGTTCAACATCAAAAGATCCCATTCTTGGCCAGCCTACCCCAAAGGTAGGCCATTCTAATTGGCGGAACTTTGAAATTTCACCCTTAGTCATTTTTATTCCATAATCTCCATATTTGACAAATTTATCAAAACTGTGCAAAATACAACCCAATGGGGTGCTGGAGTTTTCAACTCGGGAGTGACCCGTACCCATTATGTCTCTCCAAATTCTGGGCCAAAGAATTCCCAGACCAACGTCCTAACGGACCAACAAATAACAATACTAACAAAATGAGACAGGGAATTGGTATACTCACTCCAAACATGCCCAGGTACCTTGTTCTTGGAGTCTGCGGCTGGGGTGACTCAAATGGAAATGGAGTGCCTTTAACCTCCCGGGTGCCCCGACTCACGCTTTTGGCCTCGTGGCAAGCCCAAATTATGGCTTGGTGTGCACTCCACGAGCACGTACGGCGGTCTTGTCGTCTGGCCCCGGGGTGGTCCAAAAGTGCTCCTGGCTGGCTCGCCAGAATTCTTGCACAAGGGGCCGTTCGAGCTCCTGGAGGCTAAGTTCCAATTTGGTCCCCAGAAGTGAGCCACACCACAAGCCACAGAGA
>NW_017728886.1:127603337-127605889 GCF_001723895.1 Crocodylus porosus | reverse complement strand
AAATTCCATTAACGCAATCACATTTCAAACTAGTATAGTTGCGAAGCTAAGGACTTTCCAACTGCAAGTCTGCGGTTTGCATGTTTGCACAACAGAGCGGGAAACAAGCTGCATGTAGATGCTTCCTGAGTTCTCGTAAAAGCAAACGGTTTTGAGCCCCCCTGCTTTTTCCACAGTTGGGGGAGCAGGAGCTGTGGGTGGGGGGGTAAGGGGAAAAACAGGGCTGTGGGGAGGGAGTAAGGGGCATTAGCATGGCCAGAATGCGGGGCGGGGGGGAGTGAGGGACACAAGCAGGACCAGGGGGCTGTGGGGCAGGGAATGGGGGGTTACCAATAGGAACAGGGGGCTCTGGGATGAGAGAGCTTTCATTTAAATCACAGATTTTGTTTTTTTAATCAGAGAATTTGCAGTTTTTTTAAATTGGGGAAAACCAGGATCTCTGGTCATGAGGAGCTAGACAACTACATAAATTGAATATCTTGGCTTCAGTATGTAGCCCACTAAAATGTGTTATATTTAGCTGTATAAGTAAATATTTTGATTTTTATTGTGTCTTATGCTGATTCAAGAATTTAAAGTTATACCACTTCTGAGATTATTAGAGGTAAAATTAACAAGGCAGGACAAGATAGAATCAAATGTGGTAGGTGTAGAAAAATGGAAAACAGTCAAAATACCTCTTATTTGTACAAGAGGGGAAAGAAACAAGTCTGCAGTCAAGAACTTCTGAGGAGGTTTTCTTTCTTGGTTGCTATATTACTTAAACAGGCTTTGCTGACAAGGAAACAAAGATTTCTGTTTACATAAGGCCTTAGTTGTATTAAGGTTAAACAGTAAACTAGACAACGTTAAATGACTGACTGGTGTAAGTAGTTACATTGGCGTTCACATAACTAAACAAAACAGTGTTGTATATAAACAAAATTACCTTAACAACACAGAAGTGGGTTGCTAGTTGTATTGTCATAGCCCTCATGCTTTATACAGTGAATTCTGGTGTTTAGAGATTGGTTTCTCCAACAGTTCACTTTGGACTACAGCTGGTATAAGCAACTAGCAATATTTGCTTCAAGAAGCAGCAACCTGATGCTGGAATGCTGCTGGTTCTTCAAGAGGCCTCTAAAAGGAAAAAATAAAGCCTATCCCTCAAAAATCCAAGTACAAAGGAGAAAGGAGGAAAAAACAGAAGAACAACAGAAACTCAAACATCTTTTTTTTTATGCCTCATTCAAAGAAAACTGGTATCAATTGGCAGTTATTGTAAGCTACGCTTGTTAATAACATGTTCAGGGCTGGAAGAAAACAACTTTGGAAACAAAGTATTGGCAGAGTTTTAAAGGTATGGAAAACTAAAGTGCGAACTCAGTTTATACTTTAAGGCTAAGTAGAATCTGGTGATTTGATATATGAATGTACTTGGGTACAGTGAAAAATAGATTGGAATTTAAATTATTAAAACAGTAGAAAATGAATTGTGCAATGAATTTTTAAAAGAGCAGTGAATACATACTTGAATTAGAAATGACTTATGACATTGGACAGGCAATTGCATCTAACTAAAGCACATTTGCTTATGTCTGAGAAGTGAACACTTCCCAATATTAGGAGGAGAAAATTGTTAATTATCCTGAGTGCTTCAGGAAGTATAGACAGAAGGGCTAGGGACAAACATTACACATAAACCGGTTTAAGTGATCAACAACTGGTCTAAACCTGTAACAGAATAGATGTTCAGTGCACATAAACCAGTTTGAAAATGATGAAACTGGTCTGAGATAAACCTCCTGGTTGAATGTAGTATCAGACTTAACTGATTTGAGTCAAACTGGTTTATGCAATGTCTGTCCTAGATCCCTTGCTGGTTTAAATTAAATCAGACTCCCCTAGCATCCTGGCATACTCTCTGGGCTGGGTGGGGTGCTCCGCTCCATAGCAAGGCTGGCCCCTCCCCTCTGCTCACTGGCTGGAGTTCTGGCAGAGACTGCAGGTACAGCAGGGTTTTCCCTTGCCCCCCCACTTCCGCTGGCTGCTCAAGCAGGGACCCCCCACCTCCCTCTCTCCCGTCTCCCACAGCATGGACTCCAGCCCCACGAACCCAAGGCACGTGGTTTGCTAGCTAATGCTGAGAGGTGTCTGTGTGTGTGTCTCCAATTTTACTGGGACAGCCAGACAGAACAGTGTCCACTTAAGGCTTTTCGGAGCTAATGAACAGGTCAGCTGGTAATTCCTTCAGCGGAAAAAACTGGTTAAGATCTTGAACTGTTGTTTCACTGATGGGGTGCTAAACACTGTTATCACTTCCCTGCTGGTTTGATTGCCTGTCAGTTTGCTGCAGACAGTATAAAGAAGCAGGGAGGGAGATTGAAAAGCTCTGTATCATCATCAGACGCTTGTACTGTACCTTCCCCCCACCCCCCGCCTCCCGTTTTGCCTTAGAGTGCTAGCCAGGGACTGGGGTCTGGCAACACTCCCGCCCCCTGAGCAGGCAGTGGGGAGAAGTCTGCTGTGGTGGAGGCAGATCTCCCTATTCAGTCTTGCCAGGGTCTGGTCAC
>NW_017728886.1:127576052-127602562 GCF_001723895.1 Crocodylus porosus | reverse complement strand
AGCTGTGGCCAGGCGGGGCAGCCATGGGGGGAGGGGCTGGGACAGTGGGTGGGGGTCAGCAGGGCTGGGGGAGCAGGCAGGGGATGGGGCCTGGCAGGGGTCTCCCCATGGTCTCTTCCCCACTCCAGTCTCCAGTCTCCTCTCCCCTTACTTACCTGGAGCCAGTGGGCATTGCCTGATTTTTCCAAATCAATTCAGAGACCTTTGAATTGATTTGGACCTTTTAATTGGTCCTCTGATTTGATTTGGATTCAGAGACTCGGCCACCGAATCAGGCCAAATCTCCTCCAAATCGAATCAGCACCTGAAGCTTCACACAGCACTGGTCTGTATGGCTACAAACTGGTTTAGACTAGCCAGGTTAGACTAACCTGCAAAGGTTGTATCAATTCAGGCTTTTTGAATGTCTGTCCCTAGCCAAGGTGCTTTTCATAACTGACTTAACTATATCAGGATTTTCCAAATCTATTTGTATTTCAAGGCTTCTTAGTGAAGGATCATACTTAGAAGTGTATTAATCGTGTAGTGCCCCTTATGGCATTTTATACTTGCTATATGACTCTTGCTGTGCAACTTGTGTTTACAATTATTTTGGGGAGGGTTGGATTTCTGTACATTAAGTGGATGACTGAAGTGATTTTATGACTTACAAGCCTAAATTAAAGTTTCAGATAAAAAACTTAAACTAAACTATAGTTGAAGTGAGTTCAGTGAAAAAATGCACCTCATAGGTGTACTTTAAGAGAACAGGAAATGTACATAAGTAATAATACCTTCCTGTGAAATAAGAACATTAAATAGAGGCCACATGATACTCAAGACTGTAACATTTTAATTGAGGAGAATTTTAATATGATTTCACTTGAAACCAACTTATGTAAGAAAATAAGTCTTGAGACAATAAAAACTGTCTGAAGGGGAAAAGAGCAAGATAGAGTCTGAAGATGTAGTGTTCAAGTACTGATCTTGAAGCTGTGAAAATGAGAAACAATTCAGTGCTGCTTACAGAAAATGTGTGTATTGATAATGCAACAGTTGCATTCATCTGTGAAGCCTCAGCTGGTGATATCTGGGCTGCCTATTGGAAGTATACAGGGGTTGCTTAGATTCACTGATTAACTGTATTGACTTCAGAGAGTGAGAGTTCAGGGGTTCTGCATGACAACTGTAGCAGTGTGCACATAGATTCAGTTTTGTGTGTGCCTTGGCATAGTTGTTTGTGTTACGTAGAATAATGGCATATAACATACACATGTTGAGCGGAGCTGCTGATTGTGGATTGGCTTTAAGTGTATTAACCAGGCAGTTGTATTCTGGCCAATAATATCTTCTTCTTATTGTTGGGATTTACCAGGGGGTGTTAATAACAAGTGAGAGATTCAAGAATCTGAAGTTCCCAATGTGCATCTAAGTGTGTCTTTAATGTTCTGCTGCTGAGACAACTACTGTTTACACCACTGATCAGCAGATAGTGCTTAGGGATTGTTAAAGCCCAATTAACTCTTAAATGGAACATGAAATACGAACACAGACAACTGAATGTCCTAAAATCAGTCTAACTTTACTAATACAACAAGTATTATCTCAGCAGTTTCTATATTTAGAGAGAGAAAAAACATGTATTATGATCTCACCCAATCCCAAATGTTACTTTGCCTCACAGAAAAGATGACCACTCAGTTCCTGAAGCAAAGGGTGAGTCATTGACTGGGCTGATCCAGACAGGTGTTAAAAGCTGGATTCAAGGTGTAAATGATGATGACAGCATGGCAGAAGGCAACCTCTGTCTGTCCCCAAAAACTCTGCTTTGTGACAATTTGGTTAATATGGGCCCTGCAGAGGACAGACATCCCATCTCTTTTCGGTAACCTGAACTGGACATATTCCTGAGGGAGGGGGCAAACCTGCTCCCTCTGCCTATGTGACTGGCATCACATAACTGGGTGAGGGGCTTGGGCTCCCTATTGTTTTGAGCAATGCCAATCTACCTGGCAACCAGTGATGCCTTTCAAATGGGTTGGCTGGCAGCCAACAGGTGCTGGTCTCCAGTGGACCAAGTAAATGAGGTCATAAGGGCCATATAAGTTAAGGACTGCCCAGGAGGAGGGGTAGTAGCCGTGATGAAAACTCAGAGACTGAAGAGCTGGACTGTCTGAAACTTTCTCTCTCTTTTGAAACTCATGATCAATAAACTGCCTGCCTCCAGAAGGAATCTCTGTATGCCTCTGGATGATACTTGTAAGTAAGCTACCTGAGATCTAACTAGATATATAGCTTGCAGTAACTCAGATGCATGATCAAAGGCTACCCAGCCATGCCAGTTTGTTTTGTGGGATTTCTCTGATATTGCTGTACCCTGTACCCTATTCCAGACCTACTCCTTGTAACCAATAAACTTCTCCTTTGTATCTAGCGTGGGAGACTTATTGAGAGTGGGTCTAGATTATGCCTTGGGGTCCCCTTTGTTCAGCCAACTGAGGGGAAGCACCCCAAATTCTTGGAGTGTGTTGAGTACCCTCAAGGACTACTAGGCCTGTGTTTTCCAGGGGGTGCAGTGCCAGGATCAGGGCAGACCCTGGCTGGTGGCAGCACTGCCTCCAGGCTAGTGGGTGTGCTCCAGAAAGTGGGTCAGCTAGATGTGAGGCATCCCCAGGGAGGCACTTGGAGCCTGGAAGGTGGTTGGGTGCAGTGAGGTGGGTGGGCTCAGCGCAGGAGCACTCCCTATTGGCTTGCCTCAATGGTGATGACACACTTAACTTTCTTGCTTCCCCCTTTTTTGCTTTTCTTTAACTTGACTCCTTTGATGACTCCTTGCTTTTGGATTGGTCTATCTGCAGTCAGCATATTGTTCATATTTCATCCTGTCAGCATATTCCTTTGTTCAACATCCCCATTATGAGCACACCTCTTAAGCATTGTCCATTGGTCTCCTTCATCACCTTTCATTAACATAACATATCCAATCATTTCATCCCTCTGGTTCATCTGGTTAGTGCCAAGTTCAGTTAATTTGAGCTAGTAACAAAACTATTACTATGTTATGTTAGAAAAACTTCTCACAGTGATAGAAAAAGGAAAGAAACTTCATGCAAGCAAACTCAAGGCCATAAGCTGCTTTCAAGAAACAAGGCCAGTTGATATTGCAAACACCAGCAAAATGAAAAGTTCAGATAACAGTTAGGCTATACAGATCTTTAGGCTAAATATAAAAGAAAACTTTAAACAATGCTATAATTCACCACCCTATAAACAGGTGCAACTTTAAAGCATAAAATATGGCAATCTACCCTAACACTACTATATTATTATTGCTTAATTTGCATCTTTAATTGTACGTTGGAATGCTTTTTTGGTTTTTGTTGCCATGAGGCTAGTTACTATTTAACTGCAAGACCATACATGAGGGATGGGCAATTATTTGGAATGGAAGGCCACTTAGGGAGCTTTGATAAACTGTTGCAGACCAAGTCAGTACCCCCTCCCTGGCCCACAACAGCTTACCAAAACTCCCTAAGTGGCTCTGTCCCAGGATCTAGCCCTGCATTGTCACTGTCCAGTGATCCCAGGGCCTCTGTGGAGAATGGCAACCTGCATGGGCAGGGCACACTCAGCTAGGCAGATGGGATGTGGCCATGAGTGCGCATGGAGCAGTGTCCAGGAGCTTGGGCCCAGGCTGGGATCAAGATTGGGATTATGAGACAGTGACAGCATGGGGCCAGGCCTCCCCACATGCCTTGCTTGTGGAACTGGTTCTTCTCACACAGGGATGCATGGGTAGTGGTTTGTAGCTGTGCCTTGGAAGCCTTGGCTTCATGCTGTCACTGCCCCATGATTCCAATCTCAGCCTTGGCCTTGACCCCACCTAGCCATCCTACTCCCAGATGCTGCTCCCCACCCACCTGTGGCCCCATCCCACAGGTGCCTGGCCAAGTGCTCCCTGCTCGTACAGGACCCAGACCAGTCTCCATGGAGAACTTGCCTGCCTACTCTGTGTGGCGTCTGTGGTGGTGGGTGTGGGGTGGATGGGCTGGGGTCCCTGGACAGTGGGACCAGATCTGGTTGTTCTGGTGGAGACTGACAGCCAAACCTGGATGAAGCTGATGTTGTGGAGGCATGGAGATAAAAAAAATGAGGGGGGGAAAAAGAAACTTGCTTTTAAATCATAAAATATAATAACTACATTAATAAATGTAGGCCTGCATTTAAAACTTTCTTTGGGCATTAAACTTATCAAGGTAACATACTTAGAAAAAGCAACAGCAATAGTAGAGGTGGAGGAGCTGCATCTCCCTTAAAAGTTCTCCCTTAGCAATGTAGCAAGAAAGCTTTTTGTCTGTCCCTTCCCCCCCAATGTGAAGCTCCTCCATATGGCAAAAGCCCGTTTTGCAGTATTGACCCCCTTTTGGGGATGCTTTCTCTTTTCTACCTTTTCTTCCTTCCTATCTTTTTCTTTTATTATATTATTATTTTTATATAAGGTGTATGTGTAGTGAAAATAGAGCTTGTAGATGAGTTTACAAATGTACTTTAATTTTAAAAGCAAGTTGTACTATGTAACAATGTTAGCAAGGGCAGAAATCTCTGTATGGAGCCGGTCCCTGAATAAATCATGGTTGATTGTGTAACACAGTAGCAAGTCTTGATAAACAAGTTAAGGAGTGGCAATTAACACCTACAAAACTACAGACCAAGAGGAGGAAAGAATCAATACAGAGTCAGGAACTCCCTGAAACTTCACTGTTAAAGGTGCAGAAGCCCTGGTTTGAACTAATCAATGCTGGAAACAGACCCTTGGGGCTGAAATACCTCCTGATCAACCTCTTCCAGAGCTCTATTAATCACAGCAGCAGATCAATCAAAATTCATCAATGGACTCAGGAGACTGCACATACATGTGGCCGTGACCCCTGGGGCTGACAGCTGCCACCCAGCAGCTACCAAGAAGGATGTCCCTCGATATCAACAACCCCTGGATTGGGTAGCCCGAGAATTGGGGAGTCACCAAAGTCTGCCAGAGAGGGATAAAAGGCAGCGAAGAATGACCCCCAATGGTGCCCTCTTTGACCTGATGAGCACCCTTTCTGTCCAGCTGGAAGGACCAGCTGGTGACACCCTTCTGAAGCAACATCGCACTGAAAGAAACCTTGACTGGCCATTGATGGTGGACTCCAGTGCTTGAGGATAGGTATATCTTGACACTGGTGCTTAGTGTTCATAGCTAGCTACTGTGAGTTGCCTGTGTGCGTGTGTGAATGTATGTTTGAGGGAATCAGCACCAAGGTTTATGGTCTGATTTTTGCATCCGTCCAATAAACTGGAATTTTATGATGATCCTGTGAGTTGGTGTTTTGTAGCCAACAGCAATACCACGTATTACTAAGGTGAGCCCTAAAGTCCTCATTTTGTTATTTTTTTTAAAGCAGAAACCATGGATTTCCCAACAATATATTTTTTCTAGCTGTGACCCTGGAGCCTAACTGAAGTACTAGAAGTGCCTCATATACAGGTAAAAGATAGCCAGAAATGAAGTCCATATTTCAGCTGAAATGGACAAGACTGCAATATGGTTTTGAGTTTGTTATGATTATTAAAATTAACTTTTAGGTGGCCTTTTTGAGTATCTGGATGAATTTTTGAGCCATTACCTAATTGTACTTACTTCTTGTCTCTGCAAATACTGCAAAAGTTTACTAAAGTTGGAGAGGTGTTAGGGATCTTAACTACTTTAAATAACTAACATTTTGTATAACCATAGTGCCTAGAAGCTATAGTAGAAGGACAGGAGGATCAGAATCCATCCATCCATCCTAATCTGGACAGAAGACAAGGTTAGATTTAAATAAGTCTGGGATATTTTAAGAGTTAAAAGCTAAGTCAGTGAAGGGATGCTTTTGAGGTTGGGGCCAGGGAAAGACAAGTGTCATTCTAGGGTATATAATAGATAACATGTCTGATACAGGAAATGATTTTTCTGTTCTACTCAGTGCTGGTGAGGCCTAACATGTTGAAGCCTCACGTGGGCTATTATCAACAATTTTGTGCATTTGATTGTAAGAAACTTGAAGACAATGGTGAGGGAGCCCATAGAAGAGGAAACAGAATATTAATGTAGTAAGTAATGTAAGGGGCAAGGTTGAAGGAAATAACTTATTTGATCTTCTCTCTTCTGAAATAAACTGGTGGACATATGTGTAGAAAGAAGCAACATGTTGTTAGAGAAGAATAATAAACTCTTCCATGTAACTGAGAGGGAAGGATAGAAAATAATTTGCAGCGAAGACTATTTAGAGTAGATCCCAGGAAGAACTTTTCTAGCTAGCAAAGCTTCAAAGAAAGCTATGAAGGAATGTACAATCTTTACTGGTAGTTTTTAAGAACAAGTTAAAATTACACTTATCAGGGGATGATCAGTCAAAAGTATCTGTTGCAGCAGAGTGGAATGGATTAGATCAGTGGTGCCCAAACGTTTTGCCTTGTGGGCCAGCTTATCATTGCCAGGTTGGTCCAGGGGCCCAATCCTGGTCCGAATCTTGATCCCAGCGTATGGAGTTTATAAATTTGGTGGTGGGGGAGAGGTGGTAGTGTTAATTGCCACAGCTCTCCTCCCACCAGATTTCCAGAACTGTGGGGAGCTCCATGGTTTGGATGACATGACTTTGTGGGTGGATTTGGCCCATGGGCCGGGGTTTGAGGACCCTAAGGTTAGATGAGTGAGGTCCCTATGAGCCCCACATGGGATTATGTAATCTGAGATTCTAGGAAATTATTTACAACTTTTGTTATTCAACAGCTGCTTTGCAGGTTTATTAGCATTCTTGGAGACCTAGTAGCTGTACTATTCAATGTTGAAGGAGATTATCTGGAGCTGTTGGGGGAAGAGTCTGGAAAGGGGAGGAGACGTTAAACTGATGTGAGGCTCCTTTCTGGAGTAACAATAGTTGATTAAAGGATTCTTTTGATGTCTATTGATTTTTATTGTGTGATTATCCTTAACTCCAAAGCATAACTGTTGTGACTGGGGGAAAAAAAGTTTGATGTTCTATTTGTATTGTTATATTTGTTGAAAGCCATGTCCAAATGTATTGTATTTGGAACATCCCAGGTACTGAAAATAGTCCTTAGCTACTTTGTGTTGATTATATAACTATGGACTGTTGTAACCACAACTTTGCACCACAACTGTTGAACCACAACTTTTGTCTCCTGCCCCCTGGTGGCCAGTCCTGGCTTGTTGGCTCTCCACTTGTTCTGAGGTGTCTGCTTGACTTTGTCTGATGTGACTTGATAGTATTGAAATTGGGGAATAGGCCCCTCAGTCCTGTAGCAGAAGAGCAACCTTAAGCATCTCTCTGTCTATGCCCAGTTCATCTTTGCCTGGTCACTTATGGCCCCATGAACTTGTCTCCAATCAGCAGTTCAGTGGAATGAAGTTTTCCCAGGTTGATTCCCTGAGTAGGCTGGGACAAACCAGCTTGGGCCAGGCTGGGATGAGTACCCTGCCTGGTAATATTGACATTGCTTCATCCTTTCAGTGTACTCTTAGAATTTGCACCACATCCCACTCTTGTAATCAGTCCCAGTGGGCCTGGTCACCCTTCTCTCAATACAGCCTTTTCCCTGGCTCCTCTCTGGCTTTTACTCTAAACTGTGGTGGCTCTTCCTGCCATAGCCCTTTAGGGCCTAATTACAGTTTTCAGTTCTTAGTACTGCTTCTATCAATTCTCAGCTGGGGGCTACTGTCTCTAGCTCTACCTGCGTCAGAATGACCCTCTCTGCCTCTGGTGCTGGGTTTAATAAGCCCAAGGTCCACCTCCTGTTACATCTATCCATGATGAAATTTCTCTTCACTATAGGTAAGCTTTACTTACGGTACAGAAAGCTTCAGTACTGTGCAGCTTACATGCATGAAAGTAAGAGAAATGCACTCGTTGTTGATTACTCAAATAATCCTGAGAATTTTGGTCTTTGGTGCTGCCCAGTTAAGCCTAATGAAGAAATGGCCTTGCTCCACTGTATTATCCTAATGTTTATTGGAAATGGAATGATGGGATTGAAAGGGACCTCAGAAGGTCATCTAGTCATGATTTCTGCTCAAGCTAGTGTCTTCACTACCATTCCAGACCAATGCTTTTTTGATTCATTGCCTGTAAATTCATACCTTTTGTCTAAAGAATCTGTTCAGTGAAAAGGTCATGATCTGGATACCGGTATGCTGCAGTTAGAAAATAATATAATCTGCTAGCTACTGACAGCTAATTTGCATCTAAAACTGAGGAGCACTGAATTGTTAGCCAGGGGTTAGTTTAAAAGCAATGTAATTGTAGCAGGGCACTAAGATGTGCCTGCTCCTTAAAGCTGAAGAAGCCTGGCCAGGGAGCTCCCCAGCTGCAGGTTGCCAGGGTAACAACCTAAGGAAGTAATTGGCCATACCTGCTGACATCACCTGACTGGCAGAAGGCAGGGTTCTGGGATATATAAGCCCAGGCTGTAGATACACTCTCTCTGGCAATTGATGGGGAAGGAGTTCCTGTCTACTGAAGCTATTTATGACCTGGTGCTGCCTGCCTAACTCTCCCAGTATTGCCTGCTCTGCTATGTAGGTGCTACATGACTACAGGGAATCTTCCAGGTAACTAGAATAGGGGCATGTTACTCTGAGTGGAAGTTTGTCCCCTTAAAGGGGCATAATATTGCTTTGTTGCTAGTATTTCAGTTATAGCCTAGGGGCTGTTTGTGTTTGTTTGCCCTGGAGGATTGGGATGAGGCTAGAAGGGGAGGCCTGGAGGCCTTATCAGTGCCAGAGAGAGGGCATATGATTTGGTAAAGCCCTGAGGCCCAGAGGGGTGCAGTTAAAGAGGCACAGAGCCAGGTGTGTGGGAGACATCTGAGGGAGCTTGATGCCCGCAGGTTGTAGTGAGACAGGAGCCAGAGGGCTTGATGGTAGCAACACCTGTGAGGTATGGGACATGTGTATGCACTGCCTGGTATAGCTGAGCACATGAAGGGCAGCCTCCTGCTTAATGAACAAACTCAAATATTTACTAACAAGGTGTGACTAGTGAGATCAGCAGGTGGACTGCCCAAGTCAGGTGGGTAAGCTGCACAGAAGCCAGTCTTAGGGTGGCCCCCTGTCACAGTATTGGAATATAGAATGTGTCTATTGCATACTCAAATGAATGAGAGAGAGAATGGACAAAATACTATTCTGTGAATCAGTGGATTTGTTTCAATAAAAAGACTGGGTTTAGGGAAAAACACACTTGTATTTGATACAAGTGTATTCAAAGCCTTTGGAATTCCTATAAACTTTTTCAAATAAACTACAGGGTGTCACTACTCTGCTGTACTTAGACTTATTTTACTTTCAGTAGTGTCTTGTGTGAGGGGGCGGCAGCTAGGGGCGGCCGTGAACCCCCTAGCGCCCCCTACCGTTACATTAGGGTGAACGTGGCACCCTCAGAATCTCACCCGCCACAACTTTGATGGTTAATATATATGTTGTGGAGGCTGCCGGTTCACTAGTGGACGGTACTGGAGTTACAGTCCCTATTCCAGATTGGGGTATCTATGCGCGTCCCGCCTTAGGGGCTATGCGTGCCTCCAAAACCTCCCCCTCAGCACGCCCCATGCCTCACAGCTGTTCTGGGGGACGTTTGTGTAGTCCCTCGCCCCTTCGCTCGGGGCCCCTCGCCCCTGGCACCCCTTCGGGTCGGGCTCTACTCTCTAGCCCGTTCCCTGTGCCCTGGGCCTGTCTCCCTGGCACCCAGCTACTTGCTGGCTTGCTCCCGCCGCCCCCTTGGGCTGGCTCGCTCTGGGTCCTCGCCCCTTTTTGGGGCCTGTACTGCACCCTCTGTGCTTCGCCCCTCTGGGGCCTTGCCCATTCTGGGCTGACACCGCACGCCTCGCGCCCTGCCTCAGCCCCGCTCTGGGGCCTTGCCCTCCCTAGGGCTGACACCGCACGCCTCGCGCTAGGGGCACAGGCACTCGCAGCCGTGCCCGTCTCCTTGACCCTTCTCTGGGTCTTTTGCCCCACTGGGCGAAGTGCCGTCCTTACGGGCCGGGGTCCAACCCCGGGCTCCATGCCACTCCGGCACAAACAGTTGTGCCCCCCTGGCACTGTGCCCCTACTGGGCACTGGGAACCCCCAAGCTGTTGGGGAGCTCCCCTGAGGCCTCCTCGCTCCCCTACAGCCTCACCCGGTCCTCCGGAGTAAACTGTAACATAAACTCAAGCCCTCTGGCTACAACATAAACAGAGGCTCCACACGCCTAACAATAACTCCAAGCCCCGCCAGGGCTCTCAATCCTACCTTCCATCAGGGCGATCTTGTTCCCTGCATCACTGCAGCCGGTTAGCATGGTAAAGTAACAACCACTAACCCAGGCCACTCAGCTCAGCCACAGAGCTCCTACTCCTGCAGCAGCCAGAAGGGAACTGTGAGTCAGGCTCCAGCCTAAGCTGTTTATAAAGGCCGGGCCCTGCCCCCTTCTGGCCATGTGACCACCTGGTTGCCCTGGTAACCGGGCACCTGAGCTGCCTGGGTGATTGGCAGCTCTGCCAATCACCCTCACACTCACGGGGCACCTATGTGACTCCGTGACATCTTGACTGGCTGTTTCTTGACCTGTCAACTGTAACTCCAAGGTTCTTGAGCAGTGATTAGGAAGGATATTTTTGCACAGAAACTTAAAATAGTAACCTGAAAAGGGCCACTGTAACTCAGTGTTTGTACTGGGACAAAGGTTACAGGTGGTCATAATGAGGTAGGTTACTATCACAGTTTGCTTACTGTGTGTTTTGTTTCTCTAAAAGTATGAAGGTTTTATCTTAATTGGGTTTATTTGCGTGAGCCAATACTGGAACTGGATGTCATGCCTGTTAAGGACAGATTGGATTTTAAGCTAATTGGCAACTGCTTCCTAAATGCATACTATTTTTGTTTACAAGAATCATCTTTCTAAACTTTGACTCTGTGCCTGTTGATATGGGATTGATCTGTGTTTTAAGCTGACAAATGGAGGGAGAAACAGATGATAAATTTAGGGTGCTCTTGCAGGTGAGGCAAAATCCCTATCTATTCAATTTACTTGATCAAAACTCTGGGAACTCGGCACTGCTCTAGTACACTATAAAGCAATTGGGGCATATGGATGATTGTGGTCTTAAAAAAAAATGCTGAAATATGGTATTTCTAGATGTACTCATTTAATCAAATCCAAGATGAGGAGTTTCCTTCCTCCCCTCCCCCCCCCCCAAATCAGCATGGGGGGGGACAGAAAAACCTCTCACCTTCTATTCATATACAAAAGTGGGGGGGGGGCAGCAACTCTGACCCACAGCAGCCTCCTGCCCCCCACGTCTATTTGCTAATATCTTGAGGATGGCTGTGCTTAAGCATGCCTATTCAGCTAATGTACAGAATCTCTTTAACTGGAAAACTCCTAGTCACTTTGACCATATTCACAATAACTCTGCAGACCATCTCTTGGATTTCTGCCTAGAATGTAGGAACATATTACATCATGAAAAGTAGTATGGGTCTTGGGATATGTGATGCCTGGGGAGGAACTTAAGGAGGATTGCTGTACTTGGATACACCACCTGTGCTTTTTTGGGGAGGAGTCTGTTACAAGCACATGGAGGTCTTGAACAATTTCTTTTGATATCTCAAAGTTGTTATTTAGCCTAACATTATTAAACGGAGCCAACTACTTATGCTTTGATCAAGGCGCATCCCATTACATTCAGTGGAGTGACTTGAACAAGGTAAGGGAGCTGACTGATGGACTGGTAGTTATTAGACCGAAGGAAAATGTGAAGGGGGGGGGTGGGGGGGTAGTGGAAAAAACTGGGTTGTCAGTCATAATGAAGAGGGAAACGGATTAAACACTAAGATTACTGTATCTGACATACTGAAAGTATAATATTAGAACTAGATGAGAAAAGCTGTCTGCACTTACCTTGCAGTAAACTCAGATTTAAAAAAAAAAAAATCTATTGTCATGGTCTTTCTAGTTCAGAAAGGGAACATTCATTAAACCTGATCTTGGTAGCTAAAATTTTGTAGGATAACAAATGCATCTAAAAGCAATCAAGGTGCTGGTTGGTTTATAAACCTTAGTGGAGGGCAGTTTGTTTTTTTTTTTGTTTGTCTTCTAACCAGCTTCATTGGTAAATGAAGGTCATGTGGGGAATATATTAAGGGGGGGGGAAAATGACATTGCAGTAGGTAACACATGAGATGTTGTCACTTTATAAATAAATTGTATTTCTTCTGGTATAATACAATAACAAACTCAGTTTGTTATTAAGGTAAAATTTCCTGAATAGATTTGAAGATGATCTATGGTTTTGGTTTTTTGTGTTTTTTGCCTGTGCCATGAAACTTTGAACTGTGACCTTGGGGTGTAATTTTTTTTTTTTGGCAGGCGTGGCTGAACAGTTATTACTTTTGATGGGAAAAATAGTAATCAAAGGAGTGGATGCTCTTTTATTTTTACTTTTTTCCATGGCTTAAAAAAATTGAATTCTGTCAAGAAGCAAGAAAACTGGTATAAAACCATATCCTTAATTTCTGTAGCCTGTTAATGACTTCATAAGTGAAGATTACTTACTACATGAAATCAAGGGTGTTTAGTGTAGTGCTCTATAAATACTGTGACACTTGTGGTATTTGCCCTTTTAATTTAGGTAGAAATCTTGGAATGGCATTGTCAAGATTTAGACCAGGGCTGTTAGAGCTGTGAGGATCAATTGCTGAAGATAATCTTTAAATACACATGGAAAAGTTCTGAAGTACTTCTTGGTGTGGAAATGATTTGAGGTGCTTGTCATGCTTAGTACAGCCACTAAGAGTTGTCATACTTAGCAAAGATACCAGGGGAGGTTCTCATTCCTACCAAAGCCCAGGTTTCATGCTTGACGGTGGTAGGTAGAACCCTTTTGAAAACTATGGCTAGATAAAAAGAATTCTGCAGCAAGGTGCCTGAACTGTCACTTGATATAGCAGGCAAACAACTTTTAATACAGCTTCTTCTACCTAAATTCAATTTTTTTGCTTGAAATATGAAAGCAAAAATGATATGGGGGTGGCATTGTTCCACTCTTCCAGTAAGTTTGGTCCAGTGCACATTATTCGGCTGTTTCCAATGTATTCATTGGCTCATACAGAAAAGTAGGCCAGTGTAACCTGACAACTTATCCCTCTGGAGTACTGGCTGTTATGTCTTATTGGTAAAGAAACTTGTTTATGAAATTCAGGAGACAGAGTAAAGACCCAGTCTTTCTTGTTGCAATTTCCATTGATTAATGCAATGGGGAAACATTTCCTTAGAATAGGATCCACATACTAGACACATTCTAAAAGGCTGAAAACATGTGGAAAAGTCCTTAGAGACAGTGCTGCTTGAGGAAATGAAGGTAAAATGGCTTTCTGTATACATAACAAAAGATATACTGCTATTCTTCTCATCCACCACTTCTATTTCTAGACTAAGTGGTATGTCTAGAAAGTTTAAGTTAATGAATATATTTTTTTTTCCTCCCCAAAACATTTAAGCACTTTTAAAAGTCCTAGGAGACATTTGTTTAAATTGTTGTAAGATGCTTGAGGGTCTAATTTAAATTACGCAAGTCCTGCCAGATCTTCCACAGCTTCTGGGCATATTATTTTGGTTAAAGCTCTAGAATTTGTGGATTTTTTTTTTTTTTTTTTCCTCATTATCACTGGGGAAATTTTAAGTTTTGGATTTGTCACCTATGAAACATGACTTTCAATTTTTCTGGAAAATGAAAATTAATATTAAACTTTGTCATCTGTAAGCACAATAATACCAGTAACTTCTCCAGAAAACTCTTTTGTCTCTAACGAAATGAGGTGTATTACATGTGGGGATTCAATTTAATTAGAAACTGAGGTATATTGGCAGATGCGAGTAGACCCAAAAACAAGAGCTAGTGGCTGCAGGGACTAAGGATTACATAGTAATGCCAAAACTCTTTACATAAAAGGTACCTTGCTTCTTGGCAAAAAAGGCCTCGAAGCTGTAATTTAAATACCTGTTGCTGTAAGTAACTAAATGAAGTCATGCTAAATATTGCAGCTGTTTTATAGCTTTCTTTTCATTGATCAAACAATTTTTTTTATAGCAAAAGCTTAAGGAGGAGAGAGAGGCTAAACGAGCTCACCTGGATGGCAGACATGATTATATCTTGGCTATTGTTGCCTCTTGTGTGGATGTGGACAAAACAGAGGTAGAAGATTCTGTTCTGGAGGGTAATCAGGTATGGTCCTTCCCCCACACGTGTGCACACAATTTGTGGTGTAATCTCCTGTTTTGGAGGATTTATTATTTACAGTAGCAGTCTACTAAAACCATGCATGCATTTGAACAAGTAATAGTTATCCTCTTATTTCTGTGATTTCTGAAGAGTGACTCCCTTTTCTTAAATTTAAGCAATCTTGTATGGCCAATTACTTAGTCATAAGAAGTGACATAACCTGGGTAGTTTGATTGTTTATTTATAAACTTGAAACTTAATAGACTAAGGGTGGCAAATGCCTTTCCATGTTCAGTAGACCCATTCATTCCATAGGTTAGTTCTATGCTGGGAGATCATAAATAGTGGTTAAACCAAAACAGTTGAGTCCTGTCCATCCACTGTCAACATTTTATCTATATTTTTTGGACAAGTTGGATTTCTTTGGCCTTGTAAAGGTGATGAGAAATGAAATTGTCTAAAGTAAACTGTCCAGAAAATGTACGCTTTTTTTTTGTGTGTGTGCGCAGGATGCTGACCTTGTTTATCATGTCTCTCACTAATATCTATATTGCCTAGAATTCATTTTTAAGATTATGTAAAATTTTAGAGAAGAGCATGGTGACATGTTTCCTCAAAGTAGATACTGTTGCAGGTTGGCAACATTTATTTTGGTGAACTTAAAACTACCATTATTCCAAGGTTTCTTTTTTTAACTACCTCCTTACTAGGAGAGCAGCTCTGATATCTCTTCTGGTGTGGTGATGATGATGGAAAACTGACTTTTCTTTCCTCCACAAACAGTGATATTAAATCTTCTTCTCTCTAGCAATTTCTTAGCAGGAATTGCTCAAGGCTGTTGGTTAGCCACCTGACAAGTTCTAAAAAGAAGTAAGAGGTTCTTGATAGCAAAACTTCATGCAAAAAAACCCCTATGACATAGATATGTCCGTGACTTAGGTCAAAGAATTTGAGGGGGGGACATCAGCCATTTCTATTAAGATTTTTGCAACGTTATTTTTGAACACTTATCGAGGAGATGTTTGTTCAAACTAAATTTGTGTTGAAGTTCAGGCTGTTCATTCTGGCTTCAATAGAACACAGGTACAGTGTACTAAACTACCCGTGTAAATGGGGCGGGGAGGGGGGGGCAGGGAAGAGTGCTGATCTAACAACTCTAGCTCTGCTTAAATGAAAAGATGGATGATGCATCTTGGGTTTAAAAATGACCACCATCATTATTTAATTTTTAAAATTGCAGTGCTATGATTCATGTACTCTGTTTTGGCTTTTAAGATTCTGTTTAATTGCTAATTTGCTAGCAATGTGAAAAGAGTATTAGTAATACAACTTCATCTTAAACAGATTAAGCGCATTGATACATTCTTAGCCAGTGGAGGTCTTTGTCATCTCATGTTCTTCTATCAAGATGTGGAGGCAGCTGAAACAGGTAAATTCACTTATTCTACAAGTACTGTTGCACATGATCCAATTAATTGTTGGGCCTAGTTGTACTCTGATATGTTACTAGTAGCAACAATGGTCAGGAAGTTATGTTCTATAGGGTAGATAAGCTGATGTTCCTCAGTAGTGAGGGATTTTTGAAGTATCTCCTATCAGTGAAGTTGGCTGACAATTAGATAAATGATGGATTCTTGGGGTGTATCTACACATGTGCTTTAACCTATTTTAATGTGTATTAAAGCATCACTAAAATGTGCTGTTTAGTTGATGCACATTAGCCCATCTTAAACTGTTCTCTCTAGTCAATGTGCATTTTCTTAGTACTTCACGATGGAGGGTACTCTTGCATGTACTCCAGGGGTGGGAGTGGGAGGCAGCTCCAAGAGCTGCTCTAATTTAAGCACTGCTGCATCTTTATGTATTGGCATCCCCCTCACTTAAAAATGGTGGCAGGGTGCTTGAACTGAAGTAAAGCTTTGTGAGTGAGCTTTAATTGCCCTCCCCACCATTTTAAGTATGGGGATGCTGCTGGAACACAGTAATTACCACAGTCCAGCAGACTTGATCAACTGAGTCTACTCCAATGCACTGGAATTCAGACACATCAGAGCAGCCTCTGTCTGTGTATAGGTGCCCAGACGTATTGGATTTAATGTGCATGAAATAAAGTACATTAATGTACATGTAGCTGTATCCTTAGGTTTTTGTGACACTAACTCCCTGTTTGAATGATGTTGGGAGTTAAACTTCATGTAACTTCACACACAAAGGAATCCAAATCTTTTAAACAACATGGATATTTTAGGAGACATGAGGAAAGTGTCCAGATGTAGGGGCTAGATAGGGAGGAGGTGGTGCTGAATATAGAAATGGAGAGAAACATGGGAAAGGAGGTGGCTGATCATGCTCACTGGGGGCTTTCCTGCCCCCAATCTCACTCGCTAAAAAGTGGCTGTCCTGCAGCCACTTCAGGAAGCAGCCGCTTTTGCGGCTGGCCCTGCTCCCCAGCCAGTGCTCACAGGGTGGGCACTGGTGCTCCTGCCTGCCAGCTAAATGGGGAGCATGGCTGGACAAAGAATACACCAGTGCTCAGGGGATGCATGTGCACCCCCTATGTGTTGACACTGCAGCCTTGAACAACTGGATACATTCTAGTTCTGGCCATGGCTCTACATATGCACAAGCATATATTAATGTATCCAAATTAATTTTATTTTCTCTGATTCCTTTTATTTGGTCTGGGGGTGAGGTGAAAGAGTTCCTGAGAGGGAACTAATCCCTTGGGCTTCCTCATTGGTCCATTTCCCAATCTGTGGTGGAGCCTCCAGAGGGAATAAAAGCCTGTGTGCCGAGCGCATTGGCAACTTTGAGGGATGACAAAGATGGGGCTTGAACTGTTTGAGTTCACCAGTGGGGTGGAGGAATGGCCCCAGAAATGCCCTGAAGGTGCTTCCATCAAGTAGGATGCAGCAAGTGGCTGCATCTCTGCCTTGCCATGGAGGGAGCTGTGGTGATGGTACACAGAGGGTCTGGAAGCAGATGGGACCCTGGTGGCTGCAGTTGGCAGTGTGGGTCACCCAACCCTGCATGAGGTAGGAGCCCTCAGTCCATGGATTGGTTCATAGGTCTGGAGAAGGTCCAATACTGGATGGGACCTTGGCAGCTGCATGAAGCAGTGTGGGTCCCCAATCCTGCATGAGGCAGGAGACCTTGGTGCATGGAGTTGGAGAGCTGATGGGACTGCATGAGGCAGCACAGGTCTCTGATTTTGTGAGTGCCAGGGGTTCCATGGTGAATGGATAGCTGCACAGGGCTGGTTGAGCTGAAGGACCACAGTGGTTGCATGAGGCAGTGCTGGTCCCCAACCCTGCATGAGGCAGGAGCCAGGCCATTGAACAGGGCTGTAGAGCTGACAGGTTGCTGCGGCCGCACAAGGCAGCGCAGGTCCCCAACCCTGCCGTAGGCAGGTGACCCCTTTGGTGCACAGGGGACTGAGGGAGGGCTGATAAGCCCTGGTGGCTGTACAAAGCAGCTTGGGCCTTCCTACTGCAAGTGGTGACTGGATGAGTTGACCACCTCTGTGTGGAGGACACTGGGAGTCATGAATTACCCAGGGAAAGGGGGATTCCTACAGGGGAGGAGAAGCTTTCCTCACTGTGAGTGATCAGTGGGAACCCCCTGAGGAATGGGGGCAGCTCACCGTTGCGCACAGAGGGGAGTATAGGGCCCCTGTTTGATAAGGGTAGTGTCATGGTTACAGGCTGCCTCTTAATTGAAGGACCTAGGACAGGGTAATAATGTTCTATTAGGTAAGAGGATCTTTCCCTGGGTTGCCATTTTGTTCTTTGGGCACAGCTGCTGTGCTATTGCTGTGGTCTGGCTCTTTACATCATTGGGATTCCTATTGTAACCTTGTGTTTTATTTTTGTACTGTAAAAGATTGTAAGCTGTTTTATATCTGAACTCATTGTATAGGTTATCTGTATATGTGCATCTTATTTGGTATAATCGTATTGTATATGTTCAATTATTGTCCCATTGCTTCCTGAGATTCCTACAGTTGATTTTGTAGACTAACCTATACTTAACATCAAGTGTGCTTTCACTTGCTATCTGGAGGGCCTCAGCAAGGGGCAAGGCTGGAGGCTAATCAGAAGACCATAGAAGGTTATGCCTATGCCTGAGTTTATGCTTAAAAAGAGCACCTGCCTGCTACATTCCCACAATGTACATGTACCTTCTGATACCCCCTCTCCAACTGAAGAGATCTTCTGTATCCCACCTGGGTTACATAGGGGAGGAACCACTTCTGCGTTTCCATGCAGAAATTTGTTATTCAGCTATATTCATTGGACCCCAAAATACGTGCCTAGCCCTGACCCTCCAGGATATGAGGCAACTCTTGTTCTGCTTCAGAAAAGCATGCTGCCATTCCATAGTTAAATCTGTTTTTAGAGCCATTTTTGTCAAACCCCAGAATATAGATGAGGTAGCTTTCTGTGGGAAAGTCTCTTATGGCTGCAATCATACAGCGTGCTTAGAGGAAGGGAGAATGCTGTCCATAGAAAACTGTCATCCTTGTATCAAGAGACTGCCAACAATAAGATGGCAATCATCATTATAAGAGACTTGGGGGGGGGGGAGGAAATCTCCAAGTGAATCTGGAGATGACTGAAATGGCCAATACAAGGTCTGCATGTTTGACTGCAGATGGAGGATATACTTCCAAAAAGGAGGGGTGGATTCTGGTGAGGTTGGGTTACAGACTTTTATCTTTGTCTCTTGCCTATTTGCCTCCATAATGAGGAAAGCTTGCTCACCAATGTTTTATGCTTTTCCATACTTCATTGCAGAATTGCAGCTCTTTGCTTTTTCTCTTATTCCCGAGGGTTCATCATAGGTTCTGTATTCTGGCTGAACTCTAATGCACCATCATAGCACCATACTTGTGTCATGGTTCACCAGCCCAGCTGGCCTAGTGGGTGGAGCTGGGGCTTGCAGGAGTAAGGGTGAGAAGCCACAAGTCGGGAGCCAAAACTCCAAGTCAAGGAAAGGGGCCTAGTTCCTAAGACCAAAGGATAGATGGGGCAAAATCCATGAATAAGCCAAACAAAGCAGGAGTTGAAAAACAGACCTGCAGGGAGAATCCAGGGGCTGAAAGCCAGGAGGAAGCCACAGCAGTTCACAAACCAGGGAAGCCAGAGATGTTATTGAGATGGGAACTGTTCTGAAACTGAAGACTGATATATTGTACAGCAAGGCTCAGGTGCTGGAGGAGTTCCTTTTAAATGCAGTGTCAGACCTAACTGGAGGGAAGGGGCTGTGCGGCAGCTGGCTTTTTTTATTAGCAGTACCTGGGTCAGTGTACTTGGCAACTGTTGCAGGGCACAAGCTTGCCTGCACCGTTTTATAGAGCTGATCCAGGTTGCAACCTTACAGGTGCACATCTAAGCACTAACTCATTAATATGCTACACCAACAACTTTTCTTGGGTGAGTTTATGAAGATTCCTCATGCTTGCTGCTCTTCCCATGAACTTTGTCCCCAGATCAGTTTTGAATACCCTCTATTTTTTTCCACTTCCCATGGTAGTTAACAGTCAATGCTAGTCTTTCTTACTTTACAAAGTATGCAGTATGGCACCATGCTTCAAGGTGCATAAAGTTCTATCTATTCCTTTCCCCCTGAATGCATTTAAAGCTGTGAAATAACTACCATCTAAAATAAACCTCTGATCTGAGCTTTCATTTCTCAGTTTTCAGAGTGAGGAATTGGTTGATCTCTACCTGGAAGAAATTCAGCACAAATACCTTTTTCCTCTACTCCTCATCACTATAAGAAGTGATAGACCCCAGTGAGGGGAAAGAGTGGAGGAAAAACGGTATTTGTGCTGAATTTCTTCCAGGCAGGGATCAACTGAATCCTTACTCTGAAAACTTCTTATTAAGAGGTTGTATGAAAAGACACTTTTATCTGGTCAAAGTAATCTCTCTCGTTCATGGAGATTGAGCTCTATATGTCTTTGGTATAGTCTTGGAGAAGGCATTTTGCTTGGCACATGTACCACAGGGCAGGTGGCAGGGAAGGGATTAGGGCTGCACTGCCATAACAAGGTTTAGGCCCTCTGCAGCTGTCCTGCTGTCCACCCTGGCACACCAACATGTTACAAGTTAAGGTTGCTGGTGTTTTTGGCACTCTGCCCAAAAATGTTGCTGACATAGTCTAACAATTCATGCAAGTGATTACCAAGAATAAAAACATTCTAATCTTGTAGGTTGGGGAAATTCACGTATCATTATCCCTTCTCTACAAAGAGTAATCTCAATGTATGAGGTTTTTCATAATTGTTACCCTGTTTATTTCCTACAACCCATAGATCCATTTGAGATACCTGGAGCAGCAATTACTTCTCACTCAATAAGAAGCAAAAAACCAAAAGTGTTTGTGACGGAGGCAAAGGATGTTGCTTTAACTGGCATATGTGTGTTCTTCATTAGATCCAGCCCTTCCAAAACCATCACCACAGAGAATATCCATCAGGTAACAGGGTAGTTCTATTGCTATATAAAATTTTATTGGACTAAAACATTACCATGACGTAATTACAGCCAGAGATCCAAAAAGGGTATAAGGGATCTCTGGGTCTCTATGTGTGTGTGTGCATCTCCCTCATCTGAACCCAACACCCTTGCTATATACATGTATGTATTAGGTCTGTGCAAAGCGGCTAGTATTTGCTTCAGATCTGGCTATTTTTTGGTTTGTTTTTTTTGGTTTTTTGTTTTTTTTTTCCCCTCTCTCTCCTCCTTTTTTTTGGGTGGGGACAGTGACTTGAATCGCTGTCCCAAATTGATTCGGCCAAATGCTGCTGAATCTCCAAATCAAACAGTCCCCACTTCCCCCACCCACCCGCTCAGCCCTAGGAACATGTCCCTGCTACCCCCCCCCACTGCCCTGAACTGCATGGGGGGGGGGAGGGGGCTCTGCTATGAGCCTCCAGAGGCCCCACTGGCTAATGCAGCAGCTGGTGAGTGTGGGGCTTCTATTTTATTTTATTATTTTAAAGCACCAGGACATTGGGGCTGGGCAGGCCAGCCACTGATAGCACTTGGAGAGCAGGTGGGGGGGGTGCTCAGTGGGGGCTGGAGGAGCAGGCAGGAGATGGGGCCTGGCAGGGTTTTGAATCATCAGCTGAAGCTTAAATATAATTTCAGTTGTTCATCAAGTAATCAGAAGCTTTTTATTTGTTGGTATAAACTTCTGGAATCTGGTTACTAGATAAACATGGTGTATTATTAAGCTGCAACTGAATTGTGCTAGAAGTAGTCAGCTACCAGTTTGAAGTACATACTGGTAGGTAAAAGAAAAATTTTTAAAGTTAGAACAAGGTTTAAAGATGAGACTAAAATAACCTGCAGTAGAGTTCAGGGTAACAAATACCAGGTACTTTCTTGCACACCAGGTTTGATCAAATAACAACAGTTGATGCCTTGGTTCAACATTTTGCTACTCTAAGTAGAAGATTCCCAGGGTTTTGCATCCCACAAAATATGCTTGTTCATTTGTACTAGTGGTTGCACTAATGTGCAACTTCCTAGACTTTTTTCCAAATGTATAGTCTTTTAAAATGAAAGACTTACAGAATCAGTTCAGGTATTCAGCTACTGGTTCTGGTACCAGTTCAGGTTCAAATTGAGGTGCTAGTGCAAGTTCAGATTTTCAGGTGCAGGTTTGGATTCGGATTTAAATATGTTCAAGTTCCAGCTCTGGTTCTGGTTCCAATGCGTTCAGGCTTGGGTTCAGGTTCAGATTTTCATGTGCAGGTTCAGGTTCAGATACGTTCAGGTTCTCAGATACAGGTTCATGTACAGATATGGGTCCAGATCTAGGTGTGTTTGGGTTCAGGTCCAGGTTTCGGGTTCCTGTCTAGGTTACAGTTTTGGGTTTGGGCTCATGTTTGGGTTAGGGTTCAGATACAGAAGCTGGGGACTTGCCATCTTTCCTTATTTGGAGACTTGTGCCCATTCCTCTCTACTATAAAATTATTAACAAGGGAGTCATACTTACTGTCTTTTATTTTTCCCAAAGGGAAGTGGAATGGCATTTGTTTATCTCTAGACTAGCTGACTGTAAGAAGATTTAATTTTGGAATGGGTTTTGAAGAATGTTATGTTGCCTTTTGGGCCAAAAAATGGTGGCTGGAATAACACTTTCAAAAGTGCCTAAATTCCCCATGACTCTAGGATTTAAATTCTGTAGAGTCAATTAGCTTGAACTTTGTGGGTGTTTTGGTGCCTAAAGAACTTCCACTCCTTGTGAAGTGGTGCAGGCCATTCTGAGCCAGATGTTATATTACTTTTTATGCTCAGGACTGTCCCTAGGGGGGGTAAATTGGGGTGACCACCCTGGCCCCTATGCTTTGGAGGACCCTGTGTGGAGTGGTCACAGGGACTCCACTGCTGCTGGCTTGACATCCAGCCACTTGGCACCCCCCCCCCACCAAATCCACTGCTGGCTTCCTTGTGACTGGGGGCGGGGCCCTGCACAGGCTGATTTGCCCTGGGCTCCGCACACTGTTTGAGTCACTTCTGCGTATGCTGAACATGTTAAGATTTTATGAACTAGTGGTTTTCAACCTTGTTAGACTCGTGGGCCCCCTCATTAGATTTGAGGTGCCCCATGGAAAATGCTAGCTGTAAGTTGTTGGGGTTTTGTTTTTTTGTTTTGTTTTCCTTTTGATTTAAAGAAAAATAGAGCAATTCCGAGGTTGTGTATTTTTTTGCAACCAAAGACCACAATTTATTCTTCAGGAATACTGATCACTTAATTGCCTGTAAAATGTTTGCCTTTAATCTATCTGATCCTGCAAGGTAGTGCTATGATAGGCAATTATTTAGTTAAAGCCTTAAACTAAAGATGATAGAAATTTTATAAATTTGGTTTGGAAGTTGTATACTATATCCAGGACCACAATATATTTGCCCCCACAACTGACATAGTATTTGAGCTTAGATGTTCTGACTTTTTTTATAATGAACAGTTAAAATGAGGAATTATAGATGCCTTGAATTTCTTCATGGCAGGAGTCAAAATTATTTTTTTTGTCAATGAAAGAATAGAAAGGTTACTGAAAAGATTTAGCAGTTGCGGGGGGGGGAGGGGAGGAGGGAAATAAAAACATGCATGGAAGACCCCTAGCTCATTTCAGATTTGAATTCTACAAGGTTAGCACATCACCCTGGAATAACCTGAACTGAAATCTAATTCTGTTTCTGTTTAGAGAGTATTGACAAATATACATAAAAGTTTGTCACGGGGACCATCAGCCTTTGGCGAACTTCATATTAAAAAAACCAAACAAACCTATTTATAGACTTGCTCAGTGATGGATAATTAAATTAATCCCTTTACAGACATCTCCTATAACCCCTAAAAGGGATAATATGTTGAAGTCGTCTTAAGAGGATCTTAAGCTGTAATTCTTTGAATATCTTAATGCTGCTCATATATTTTTATTGTTAGTTTTGTTAACCCTTTTGATGTGTGCCTTTATCCTCTCTTGCAGGAAGTGAACTTCAACATGATAGATACTGCTCAAGGTGGCTTACTGCAAAGTGTGCAGCACTTGCTATCCAACATCTTCATTCCAGCCCTCAAAGCTGTGAATCATCATGGTGGGGATGAACTTGGTGGTTTTCAGCAAGCAGCTAATATTAGGCAGGATGTTGCTGGCTCTCTGGAGGGATTTGCGAGTGCTTTATCAGGTGCTCAGCAGAGTCTCATGGAGAAGGTAAGATTGACATGTCAGTAGCTGCAGGAAAGACCAAGGGCTCTGAATTGTTGGTTACCTCAGCATTTCATTTAAAGGGTGTGTTTTTTTTCCTTAAACTGCAGGTGGAATAGCACTATTGAGTACTAGACTTAATAATTAATTTTCTTCTTTTTCTTCTTGCTTATGAGGATAAAGGGTGAGGAACTCTGGAGCTTGGATGGTCATTTACACTTTCTTCCTACCACCCTTTGAGTTGTGAAGAGCTGTGACTTTTCAGAGCTTTACAGAACAGAACAGAACAGAAATTAAGAGCATCTAGAAGCCTTAAACTTACAGGCCATGGTGCTGATGAAAGAGCCAGTGTCTTAAATTTCAAAGTGCCTTAGTTTCTGGATTGAGCCCAGAAAATGCTCCTCTTTATCTTGTGCAAGTATATGCTGAAAGCCTTTCAAGAGGAAAGCAAGCCTGTTTTGAAAGAGAATATTGTTCTAGGAATAACTTGTATTGGAATTTAACTTTAATTTTTTTTTTCTCCCCCCACCCCGCTAACAGGTGAATCTAAAGGCATGTGAAACATATGACTGGAAAACTTTGAAGGGACCTTCAGATTACATTGCTGTTGCTAACAGTATAGAAAGTCTAGAAAGAGTAGAAGGCTGCATGAAAGTATGGCTCAAACAAATTGAGCAGGTGATGTACCTCAAATCTGCAATGTGACCAGCTTATCTTGGGTGCATGTTGAAATGCTAATAAATTCCATTGACATAAAACCCAAAGCACATGACTAGTGGAAAGCACTATTACTCTGAATATGGTTAAGTAACAATTTAATTTTCTAATTGGCATGGTATATAGAACTTTGTTCGTCTACCTTTTTAGTATGTAAAGTTGTTTTATCACTAAAGAGTGAGTCTCACATGTCAAATCTTTCATTTCCCAAATAGCTAAAACATAAGTCATAGTAGGAGTAATCAGCTGAGAATTCTTAATTCTATTAGGTTAGCTAAGCTGAAAATTTTGCTTTTTTTATAAACTATTTTTTAAAAATAAAGTTGTTAAGTCTCTGTTAAGCTAAATCAAACTTCCAACTCTATATGTGTGGTGCCTTTTTAACACGTTTCTTGCAGTAGTATGCAGTTTTCTGTAACTTACCCTGAAAACATTTTAGCCAGCAGCAAGGTACAGAAATTAATTGAAAGCAAAGGTATATAATGAGCCTATGTGCTCACAGACTCTGAAAAATGGTAGTAGGCAAATGTACTTAATTTGGGACATACAATTATTAATACCAGTTTTATCTCAATATTAAATGATAGCAAATTGCAAACCAGCAATGATGGATAGTACTCTTCTATGAATTTAACCCTATATCTTCCAAACATTGGAAGGCAAGGCTCTTATTGGTAAACAATAATGAAAACTGGTTATATGGATAGCTTCTACCACATGGAATTGGTCTTTTAACCTAAAGATGGTTGGAAAAAAACACTGTTCACAAATCTCAAGAAGGCAATCCATATTAATTTTAAGCTGTCATAGCAGCATACCTAAAGCAAGCAAGATTCTTATCTTCAAGGTAATCCAGTATTACTGTATGATTTAAAAACCAAGGTGTGTTTTTGATTTATTCTTCAAAACCACTTACGGGCTATGGTAAGAAACTACAAGAGTGTAACAAACTGAAAAATGCTTAAAAGGCTGGGTTTTTATATTTAAAAAATCTGTTAGAAGTAGAAAATAACTTCTTTTGGTTCACAAGGCTCTTGTCAGGAAGATGAAATTTTCCTAATATTGAGTATTTTTTGGCAAAAATGAAGGGTTTGGTTCCATTTATAAAACAAAGGAGACAGAGGGTCCCTAATAGGTTGTATAGTCCACTTGTTAGAATATTTGTCTTGCGTAGTGAGATCAGACACTTAAAAGTTTGGCTTTCCTGCCTTTTTTTTTAGTCGCCTAACCACTAGCGCATAAGTTTTCTCATATAGGTTACCTTCCAACTTACTACCTTTTCAAGTTGCTGACACTTTTATAATATGCTGAAGTACTCCATGAATTGGATATGCAGTGGGATGATTTTCCAGCCTGGTGATACCAGTACTCCTTTGGAGTAGAAGACACCAGAGTTCCAGACCTGGCTCTATGGAATATATCCAAACATTGAGATGTTGCATCTATTGCTGTCATCCTCATGGATGAAAACCTAATTCACAGTAATCAGTATTTTTCTATGTGCTTTTAAAGATTCTTGCAGAAAACAACCAATTGAGGAAGGAGACTGATGACCTTGGACCACAAGCAGAGCTGGATTACTGGAAGAAAAGATTATCCAAATTCAATTATCTGTTGGACCAACTGAAGAGGTCAGATGTGAAGGCAGTGCTGGGAGTTCTTGCTGCTGCAAAGTCCAAACTTTTGAAGGTGCCTGTTTAAACTTTTACTTCATACTGTCCTTGACATAGTGCAGTTAATGGACAAAATCCTGAAATTCTTTTTTATGTGCTTTTTTTTTTTTTTT
>NW_017728886.1:127559407-127575334 GCF_001723895.1 Crocodylus porosus | reverse complement strand
CAGCTGGAGTACTGCATCCAGTTCTGGGCGCCGCACTTCAAGAGGGATGTGGGCAATATGGAGAGGGTCCAGAGGAGGGCCACTTGCATGATCAGGGGGCAGCAGGGCAGACCTTACAGAGAGAGGCTATGGGACCTGAACCTGTTCAGCCTCCACAAGAGAAGGCTGAGGGCGGGGATCTAGTGGCCTGTTACAAACTAGTTTGGGGGTGGGGGAGACCAGCAGGCACTGGGGAAGTCCCTGTTCCCCCAAGCACTACCAGGAGTTACCAGGAATAATAGTCACAAGCTGGCAGAGGGTAGATTTAGGCTAGGTATCAGGAGGTGCTACTTCAAGGTCAGGACGGCTACAGTCTAGAACCAACTTCCAAGATAAGTGGTGCAGGCTCCTACCCTGGGGGTTTTTAAGAGGAGGCTAGATGAACACCTTGCTGGGGTTGTTTGACCCCAGTACTGTTTCCTGCCACGGCAGGGGGTCGGACTAGATGATCTGCTCAGGTCCCTCCCAGCTGCATCCAAGGTACCAGCTCTAGCAGGCAGGGTCCTGCCACTGGCCTCCCTAGCAGGAATTCTGATGTGCCCTATTGGAAAACTGAAAAAAGGCAATCTGCAAAATACCCTGAAATCCATGTTCCTCCACAGCTAAAACAAAAGACCACTACATATAGGCAGAGATGTAGTGATCAGTTGGGCATGTCTTATTGATGCACCTACAGTGGTTTATTTTAAAAAAAAATCTTGGAAGCCTACCAGTCTCTCTCTCTCTCTCTCTCATCATAACAAAATTTAATTCTTTATTGCCTAATATGTCTTGTTGCTCTCCCACAGGGGCCAATATCTCTTGCAGGGCCCATGTGCCCCACCCCTGCTTGCTTCCCCAGCCCCTTTGGATTGCTGCCCTGCCTGGCCCCATTCCTTGCTGGCTCCTGCATCCTCCCCCTCTGTTCTCACTCCCCAGCCTCTGGCACTTTAAAAAACAAACAAACCAACAACAACAAAAAAGCCTCTACTCACTGCAGGGGCTGAGGGGACTCTGGGAGTTTGGCAGAGCATCCCCCCCCCATGCAGTAGGGTGCAGCAGGGCCCAGGCTGGGACCTCTGGGGCTGTCACCCTGGCCCCATGCTGTGCATGGAGGGGTAGTGACCCAGAAAGGCAGCTGGTGCTGGTGACTGCCAGGTTTTTAATTGTGTGTATGCTGGGGTTGAAGGGCAGCGATCAAGGAGGCTCAGGGGGCTGGCAGGGGATGGGGCCAGGCAGGGCAGTGATGGTGAGGTTTGGGGGGTGGGGATGGGTAGGGCAATGATTAAAGGGGCTCAAGGGAGAGGGGGCTGGGCAGTGCAGGGATCAGGGAGGCTTGGGGGCTGGGTGGGGCAGTGATTTAGGAGGGTTTGGGGGGGCATGGGGCAGGGATTGTCAAGAGCTGAGGGAGGCAGGGATTGTGGGGACTGGGGGTACGTAGGGCTGGCGGGGGTCAATTCATGTTCATGTGTGTCCAACCAAGCATTACAGTAAAGACTTTTTTTCTGGTATCTTTTAATTAGACTAACTATATATTTGGGAGAGACCTTCTAAGTATACAGTTGCACTAATAAAAATACACTTCCCAGACCATTATGGCTTCGGCAACATTCCAGGCCTACAATTTAGTGTTAGTAACTGTATGTGTACATGTATGTTCCTTTTATGTCCAAGACTCTCTAGGTGTGCATAGGTCAGGATCACTTACCTAAGCTGCTTGCAGTACAAAATAGAGAGAGAGAAAACAAAATGGGCTAAGATGTTCCTGGCAATGCTAACTGAAGAGCTGGTGTGTGTGCTCATTAACTGAAACTTAACAGATCATGAACTGAAAACCCACAGTGTTTGTTTTCCTGAACACAGACATATTTGCACAAATGGAAGCTCTCTGTTGGGAACATAATTACTTTTTATATTGATCATTCCAAAGTATTGAAAAATATCAGACATAACTATAAAGTATTGTTAGCAATAGCAGGTCTTTTTTTAATCATGTCAAGTCTTCTAAACTGTGGCTGTGAGAATGTAAGACTTTCCAGTCTTATCTGAAGTAAACAAGCACTATTGCTTTTTGTAGTGTTTGGTTTGTTTTTATTCAATAATAGCCTTATTGAAGTAATAGAGCTGTGCTGATCTAAAACGTGCCTTGTTGAAAAATTCATTTGCCAATTACTTTTTTTTTTTTTTTAACTTGTTTTTTGGCGTAGAGCTGGCGAGAGCTGGATACTCGGATCACTGATGCAGCTAATGAAGCCAAAGATAATGTGAAGTATCTCTACACACTTGAAAAATGCTGTGACCCATTGTATAACAGTGACCCTGTAAGTAACAGCTCCTCACTACTTAAAAGGTTCTATGTTGCAAGTAAACTCATAACACTTCTAGCTGATGGGCATGACTTAGCATTCTGAAGTTACTTTCCATTTTATTTAATTTTAACTACCTGCATCCAGACTGAGGTCAAGTGAACAGTCCCAGAATAAGCTTCTATCTTACTATGGCTTAAGCTAAGTTACTTGGTAGACAGGGTTAAGTTTTCATGGATGCTGGGACAGGACAAATTAATCTTTTTTGGTGGGTCATACAAGGATATGTAACACTGACCTAGTTAACCTCTATAAAAATGGAGAAGGGTAGATGGACAGGGTTGGGTTTTGTGTTGTGTTGTGTTTTTGTTTTGTTTTTTTTTTTCCATTAAAAAAATTCACTTGGAAGCATTTGCTTAGCATCATTGTGTGGTTTGTGGGTTTTTTGGTCAGATGATGAGATGTGTGATGTGTGAAGGAAGCAAGAAGCATGGAATAATAGTTAAAAATGTAAGGGAACTCTAGCTAACATGTTTATAGATTTTATAGATGTTTGGGCTGCAAGGGACCCCATAGGATGATTGGGTCCAGCCCCCTGCCCAAGGGGCAGGAAATCAGCTAGGGTCAAATGATCCCAACAAGGTAAGTGTCCAAATATTTCTTGTAAGTTTCCAGAGTAAGTGCTTGCACCACCTTTGGGGGAGTCTGTTCCAGGCCTTGGGGCTTGGAAAATAAAGAAGCTTTTCCTTATGTCCAGTCTAAAGCAGTCTTGCAGGAGTTTGTGACTGTTGGGTCATCCCCTGGGGTGCTCTGGTAAAGAGGTGTTCTCCCAGATCCTGATGTACACCCCTTATGTACTAGGCTCTTCTCTGGACTCTTTCAAGCTTTTTCCACATCTTTCCTAAACTACGGAGCCCAGAATTGCATGCAGTACTTCAGCTGCGGCCTCACCCAGGCAGAGTACAGCGGGAGAATGACATCCTGGGTCTTGCTCCAGATGCATCAGTAGATGCAAGCCATAACTTTTTGTTCACTGTCCCCACGGTGGTATTGCATTGGTGCCTTGTATTGATTTTTGTGGTCAATCATGACCCCCAAGTCTCTCTCTTGGTTGTGGTGCTAGTGAGTGTAGCATTGCTGAGCCTATAAAGTGTGGTGTGGGTTTTTGTTCCCAGGGTGGAGTGCCTTACATTTCTCTGTATTGAATGTCATTAGGCTTTCATCTGCCCACCTTGCAAGCCTATTGAGAGAATAGGATGATGATCCAGGCTGATCAAGTGTGGACACTATTCCCCAAAGTTTGGTGTTATCAGCAAACTTGACTAGTCTGCTTTTGACAACAGTGTCCAAATAGTTTATGAAGACCTCAAAGAGTACAGGTCTGAGAACAGCCTTGTGGGACGACACTAGTCACTGAGTGCTATTGTGATTTTGGGTTCCATCAACTACCATTTTCTGGGTCTGACTGCAGAGCCAGTTCCCCAGCCAGTAGAGTATTTGAGGCTGCAGTTGCCCAATTTTTTTTTTTTTTTTTTCCCCACGAGGATATCATGGGACATCAGGTCAAAAGCTTTTTTTTAAGTTCAAATATAATGTCAAACTCGTCCCTTTTGTCCAGGTCATATGTCACCTGGTTGTAGGAGGAAATGAGATTGTTGCAGGTCGGTCTCGCGTGGCCGAACCCATGCTGTCTGTCCCTTGGAACATTGCCTTCTGTTAGCCTGTCAACAGGGGTTTCTTTGACTGGTGGTTTTTTTTTTTTCCCTCAAAATCTTTCCAGGGATTGAAGTCAAACTGATTGGTCTGTAATTTCTCTGGTCTCTTTTCCTCCCTTTCTTGAAGATGAGCACTGCATTGTCCCTCTTCCAATCTTCAGGTAATTTGCCTGAGCGCCATGAGTTCTTGAATATTCTCACTAGTGGCTGTGCTATGATGTCTGCTAGTTCCTGTAGCACTCTTGGATGCAGCCTATCTGGACCAGCTGATTTAAGGGGGCCCAACCTCTCAAGATGCTCCCTCACAGTTTTCATATTCCTGAAAGGAATATATGCCAATGATGGGTGCATATTCATTCTCACCCTTGTCATCCTGCATCTTGTTAGGAAGGGTGGTCCCTTTTGGGCTAGTGGAAAAACCAATGCAAGTAACTATTAATCAGATTTGGCCTCTTCCTGGGTGTCAGTAGTCAGCTGCCCCAGCTGGTTTAGCAGGGGTCCAGTGTTGCCTTTGTTTCTTTCAACTCCCCATATCTGAAGAGACACTCTTTTAATTGTTCTTGATTCATGTAGCCAGACGGAGTTCAGTTGCAACCTTGGCTTTTTCTAGTTTGCTCTCTGCAGGTGTGGACCAGTAGAACATATTCCTCCTCAGTGGTGTTTCCTGCCTTCCGTCCTTTTATACACCTCTTTTTTTAGATTATAGGAGGTCCATGAGTTCCCTTTTGAGCCATTTTACTACCTTTCCTACGGGTTGGGATGGCCTCCCTCTTTTGTGCTTCTAGGATCACTTCCTTAAGGAGCAACTGCTTGTCATGAACTCCCCTCCCTGTGAAATCATGGGCTCTCAGGGCCTCAAGAACAAGCCTCCTGAACTTATGAAAGTCAGTTTTCCTAAAGTCATTGAGGACTACTGCATTACTGGCTGACTTGCCAGCTTTGTGATAGATAGTGAAAATGATCAACTTGTGGTCACTAGTTGTGATGTCAACCCTGATAATGGATGAAAGGACTTAATTGTGGGTTTTGGGGCCTTTTATTATGTTGTTGCTTTTTGTGCCGCCTCTTGTGTGTGGTAGCAAGAGTTGTCGCAATAGTTTACATCGTTCTTAATTATGTGGTGACAAATTCCAAAATACAGGTTTTGAAATGATATATTCTCATAACCTCTTGTAGATCAGAGAACATCACCTATCTTAAGGCCCTGATCCTGTGTGACTTTTCGAGAAACAAACCTGAACCAATCTGTCTAAAATGGTATAAAACAAACTTGTAGTTTTAAATTAGTGGGAGACTAAAAAAAGGCCTAATTTTGATCCTATCTAGCTGTCTTTTGTAACTCTGCTAGATGACCCTAAATGATAAGACTTGATTTGAACAAAAGACACAAATTAAATTAATCAGTATAAGGGAAGTAAAATTAAGGCATTGAGTTGAGTAACAGGCATTCTCAGCATCTTACAAGGTTGTTGGAGTACAATGGTCATGCGTGTTAAAACTTTCTCATCCTTCTGATGATGGATAAAAGGCAGTCATGAACCAATCTCTGACCTGTGTGGTTCCTCCCTTAGGAATCCATGGTAGAGGCTATTCCAGGACTCATAAATGCAATAAAAATGATTCATAGCATCTCACTCTATTACAATACCTCTGAGAAGATAACCTCTTTGTTTGTGAAGGTAGGTATGCATCATAGGCTCCTGCTATTTACCATAAGTATACAATTTCCACTTTCTGCTTAACTTTTAAGTAGTCCTCCATCCATGGAAATGTTTTTTGGGGAGTTTTTTCCTATGAATATGGGATACATTGAGATGTTATGTGTCTCTGTCTCTCTCCCCCCCCCCCATGATACTAATATACATGACATTAAGTTGGAACAAAAACTGAGCTCTTCTGAAGAAAACTGGAAAGCCTGTTGGAACGCATCCTGGGTAGAATCAGGTTGGACTAGATTGACTTTTTTTTCATGGTGATTTTTAACTGCCTATGCCAATGGTATATTTGGCTTCCTGCATACTAACAGATTTGCAACCTTAATATATTTTCCTAACTCACTCAGTTATTATTAAAAAAACCTCCATTAACTTATTTGAAAAAATAAATTATTTGACCAGTACAGTAATGCATGACTTGGTGCTTTGGACTCAAATGTGTAGAGTCTTTTTTGCAACTTGGAACCTTCATTGGGCATTTCAGGATCTGGACAATGGCTTCATTTGATTTTGCTAGTGACTTAGCCAGCACCACATCTTGTATCAAACATTGCTGTTGTTTCTCAGGAGAAAAGAAGCTGCTTTTCTCCCTGACTGGCTAGAAGTTGTGGCTTTTTTTGCATATTTTTGGCCACTATTGAGTGAATAGAAAACACAAAAAGATTGCATTTTTCAGTCTTGCTTATTTATAAACCTAGAAATAGTTTTCCTCTTAGGTAACAAATCAGATGATAACAGCATGTAAATCATACATCACGAACAACAATAGTGCCACCATCTGGGATCAGCCTCAGGATATAGTTGTGGAAAAGATTCAAGCAAGTATTCGACTTAAACAGGTAACTTCAAAGTGTGATTTCAGATGTGCAAGGAATTTTTTTTTTTTTTAATGGAAAGCTGAATCCAAGTTGCACTACAGTAAAGTAACTATAAATTTTATTTGGTGCATATATTTCATGTCCTGTTAAGGAAGGACCTGAGAAGATTTGGGCTCTTCCCCCCCCAAAAAACTACTTTTCTAAATTAAATGAGTTCAGTGTCTAAAAGACTTGGAGATATGAGGTTTATAGTAGAAATATTGAGTTTCAAAACAACAAGCGCTCATTTAAACCCATGTCTCTACATGGCTGAAAGAATAAATATTGCATACTACCAAGTAGTAAGTTTTTTTTAAAGTCCGATTTGTTCCGGTTTAGAAGTGGTGAGTAAGTACAACTGCTGAACTAAATACAGTGAAGTCAGAAAAGGGATTAATCTTTTCTAGGAGGAGCTTGGCTTTTCAATACTTCAAAAATGGTTTAAAACATTTAAACATTAAACAGCTAAACTCCTTGATAATGATCATCATGATGAGAGAAGTTCAAATAAGTATGTAAAAAAATTGGACATTGTGCTGAAAATAAATGGGACTCCCTGTAGTTTTAACTAGACACTAGTGTGGGTGGTTTTTTTTTTTTTTTTTTTTTTAAATTGTAAGCAATGGGACTGTTTTGGCAGATGATACTTTATAAATGTAACTTAGTTTGTGCTGTCCACACAAGTCAGACTTAAATCCTTGCTGCTCAAATCTTAGAGTAACTCACAAAGGGGTATTCATCTAACCTAGTTTTTAAGAATTAGTGAGAGTGCTGCTAATCGGAATTATTCAGTATCCAATCATTTCATGCCAGTTTCTGTACCCCACGGGGCCAGCATTCTGTGGTTGCCTTTGGCTGTTAGAAATGAGCTAAAAAAGGTCCTGCCTTTTTTTTCTAGTATTGGACAATCAAATTTTTTCAGTCTTACTCTAGCTGAGTAGTTGAAATGGGTTCTTTCTCTTGCACGACCAAATATATATTTTTTTGCTCCTAATAAAAATCAGTTTGTATGATGCTACTGACAGAAATAAGACTTCAGTTGTAGCTAAAATTATAGGAATGAGTAAACATAAAAGGAATACTAAGTTGCAAGGAATACTTGAATCTATTTTCAACTTATAGGTACATTTACTCGTCTGAAAAATATCTGTCTAAAGTGCCCATAATTAAACTAATTTTTGTTTCTTGAGACAATTGTATTTGCATGGTTGGATAATTATGTTCTTCATTGGGGTGTCAAAGATGAGGCTTATGGTGGAGCATATGGGGACAGGGCATATGCTGGCATCTGGGATACCTGTCGCTTCCATTTCATTTCCTTCTAAGGAATATCAACATTGCTTTCACAAGACAAAAGAGAACCTGGAACAAACTCCATCTGAAAGACAGTTTGATTTTAGTGAGATGTACATTTTTGGAAAATTTGAAACTTTTCATCGACGTCTCATGAAGATCACAAATATATTCTTTACCATTGCAACCTACTCAGTTCTACGGAACTCAAAGATGGAAGGACTGGAAGTTATGGCCACAAAGTATGAGGTACATATCAAATGAATCTCAGACTTGCACATCTGTAAGTGGAAGAAAAAATGTAGATAAAAAGAGAACAGAATATTAACAGATTTTAAAATAGGTTGTATGAGTTATAAGGTCTTTTAGTCTTGTACAGCAAACAGCTGCTCTAGGATTTGGGTATGATATGTGAGAAACGAGTACATAATGAGGTGACTGTCTAATTTTTTCAAGAAGCAATTTTATCCTGGATTTGAGTAATGTGCCATATTGTAAAGTTGTGTGTTTGTGTGTTGGCTGAACATCTACCATGTGCTTAAGTCATCTTATTATGTAGTAAGCATATAATGTGTCACCACCCTTAAATTCTCTTATCTTTTACAAAGGAATCTCTAGCACCTGAGAACTAAAATTTCTTTACTTAAATATAAGTGTCTTGACTGATTTTTGTCATATGCCAGTCTGAGGATGGAGTCGCACATTATACTTGGACCATCCCAAAGACACTTAAACTGTGAACACCCACACATTTTTAAAGCTTGTTTAACTTTATTCTAAGTGCCCTTCTGAGAGTCTCAAAACTATGCCACTTCAGGCAAGGGTTAACTCCTGGGCCATGCTACCTAGCATACCTTAGGGTAACCTTAAGTCTGCTCCACGGACAGAAGATGAGTGATCTGCAGTTCTCCCAGGATGCACCTTTCCTAGCTCCCTTCTCCCACCCGCTTCCCCGAGCAGGGACAGCCCAGGTGAGCTGGCTCCTAGCCATGCCTTTGCTTACCAGCCTTCTTGTGACAAGTCAGAGCTGTGCAGGCAAGAAACAGTATTAACCTTCAATGTGCAGCTGCTTACAGTCCATTCTAATTTTAACATTGCTTAACACTTTAATGCAGTCATAGGCAGCTGGTGCCACCTTTAGTCAGGGGGCAGCATGCTGAACTGGATAATAAGCTAGATAAGGGGTGCTCAGCCCCTGGCCCACAGGTCTGACCTAGTCCAGCCCAGATCCTGTGTTTTTAGTTTGCCTGCAGGGCTCCCCACACATCTGGAAATATGACATTGGGAGAGTGGTGACACTGCTTGTCCACCAACAAATTTCTCAACCCATAGGGAGTCCTGGGTTCTGCATGCTGAATCAGGTGCCTGACCCCAGTACACAGGGATGAATGGGAGCAGTGCCAGGCCCTGGTCAGGGTAGAGGTGATGGTGGGCCCCAGGGCCCAATCCTGGTCTGAGGGGACTAGGGGAGCAGTGCAGCACCTCAGACCCAGTCCTGGTTTCAGGGGCTAGGAGGGGGTGGCATCAGGCTCCCAGGACCCAATCCTAGCATACAGGGATGGGTAAGGGGCAGTTCTGGGACCCAATCCTGGGGGTAGGGGGTGGTGCCAGTTGCTTGGGGCCCAAATGCTGGCACGGTGAGATAGGAGGGGGTAGTGCTAGCCACTGCTGGTATGGGGTGTGTTTTTACTGTGAACTTACATTTCCTTTTTGCTGACATGTTTCCTCTTTGCATCAAATTGCAACACTACAGTATGAAACACACTTGTCTGGGAGGATGTGCCAAGTAATGAATATATATATATATTTTATAAGTTAGTATTGCTGGATTTTCTGTCAGTTTCCAACTTTAAACCTGATAAACTGAAGCAAGTGACCAATGTGAGTGGCTCCTGTTTTGCTGTCCTTTTCAAAACTTGATTTAGGTGGCTTGCTTAACATTTGTACTTCAGAAAACTTGTATATCCCAAGCAGACAAACATGGCTGGTAGCTTGGATAATGCAACTTGATTCTGATATTTTTGTCTCCCCTCTCAAACATTTAGAGCATTGTTGATGCCATAAAGAGAAAACCATATAATTTTTTAGACCAACGTAAGACTGATTTTGATGAGGATTATGAAGAATTCTGCAAACAGACCAGTGACCTTCATGTAGGTTTTGTGATTGAGTGCCTTGCCATTTTAAGTTGAGTACTGCCAATCCTTGTGGAATTCCCTAAAATGAGAAGTATTTGTATTGGACATGATTGATTATGGAAGACTACAAATATTTTGAAGTGAATGATTTATATACTATCACTGCAATGAAACCAACATGGGAAGTGCTCAATCTACTAAAACATCACTTGTCCTGGTAAAATTTACATCCTTTGGGAATGATGACTTCACGTAACTGCTTTGTTAGGGATCGATACAGTGCTTGACTCCCTCTAAAGTTGGCTTGGAGTATGCAGGCCAACAGATGCAGTTGTTTCACTGCAGGGAAAAGTAGATACTACTCTCTAATGCAAGACTTCAAATAATTCTCTTCTCACTTGCTCTGGGGGAGAGCTTGTTTCAACTAATACTAGGGCTTTTGGTGGGGTTGGAATTAACCAAACGAAAGGCATGCTAAGCCTTTTTCCTTTTTGGAGTTGTGAAGAATTGTGGGTAGCTACATCAGATCAAAATTAGATTAGATTAATTTCCTGCCATGGTGATGAAGTGAAATGGTATTTATTCATTCAGACGAAGAGTTAATAACACAGGTAAACAATTTTGGAGAAGTAAAGCTACTTTGAGTTCTTCAGCTGTAATGGGAAATGCTTCTCTTGATGCAACATTTGAAAGCTGTTCAACTATAGGTCCTTTCAAATATGTAAAAGCTCTACAATTGTCCAATAAATCTGTGTGAATCTGGGGATGCTCTACAGAGGTATCCTCAGTAGAACTTCTCTTTTCCCTTCTCCAGAATCAGTTGAAATCTTTCATGGATATTACCTTTGAAAAGATTACAAACACTGGAAGAGCTCTGGATATGCTGAAGAAATTTGAAAGGTAAAAAGATAGTTACAAATCGCCTTCATGTGTTCTAGAACAGCTTTTAGTAATTTGCCATTTACTTCAAATGACTTTTGGTACATTGGAGGGGAAAAAAAACTTGGCTGTAAAAACTGCCCTTTTTGTTCAATATTGTATGAATTGATTATGCAGCTTCATCCTCGCTATGATACAGTTGAAGGATCTACTCAAACAGCAGGCAAGCTGTAAAATGTGGACAAGTGAAATTCCCATTTGGGTAGACCAACCATTTAATTCCTATGCCAGCAATGTGTAACTATGTGCTACAGTGTTTTGTGTGGTTTTTTTTCTTAAATCCATTTGATGAAGATTCTGTCCATTTCATTTTTGCCCTATATCTCTACTATATTAATCAACTCCATTTTCTATCTCTAAAACTAAAATACAAAAAAGGAACTGCTATTGTATCATTAATTGTAGCTTTTCACTTGGGATAAGAGTCACTTATCAGTGTATAAAATTGCAGCATGCTCAGTGTTCCATTGCTGTAGCTTAATTTGAAGACTGCTTGCAGTTTATTTTGATAGTGTAACAGGATCTACATGCCAGGGCTGTGTGGCCCTTGGAGCACCCTCTCAGCCCTTGTCCTCTCTACTTCCTTTGGGCAATCTCCCCTTCAGCTCGCCTGTCATGCCTTGATATTATTACTATGCCTTTAGAAAAGGTAGGCTGTCCCAGGTCTCATCAAATTGTTAGCCCTCCCACTTGTCTCTGGGCAAACTGCCCACCTACTTCACACACCATGCCTTAGTTGGCATCAATTAGAAGATGTTAATACAGCAGGAAGCTACCCATTTACTTACCCTAATACCAAGGACTTGTATACCAAGGCTCTAACCTTCCCTATATCATGTCCCATGGCTTGCAGGTGGCATCCATGGCCTAATGCCTGGCTTGCTTGTCTGACTTAATACCTGGCCACTCAGTTACTTGGGGCTCCTAGCCCTCTACTGTTCCTCCAAACTCCCAGCCTGGTTCCACTTGAAGTTCCCAGCCTCTACCAATTCAGGTCTCCAAGCCTCTACCATTTTTTGCTTAAGCTTTGAGCCTGGCTGGGGACCGTCCTGGGCTCCACCCTGGGTTACAATCCCTTTATCCCCTCACCCTAGGAGCTTCACACAGCTCCCTGTAGGCTCAGGGCCCCAACCCTCTGGAGCCTCACTCCTGGGTCCCTTTAATGTGGCTCAGTGCTCACTGTGAGCCTAGGCTGTGTCTGGCCCCTTCACCTGGCTAGGACTGCCTCCAGGGCTTACAGTGAGCATGGTCCCATTCTTTGTTCTTTAGGGTGTATTTCCCTAGCCTTTCCCCTCCATGGGGTCACCCACAGGGCACCAGGGGCTGAGGCTTTCTGGTGTCCCATACTTGTCCTTTTGCTGGGGTGGCCCTAGGTATGGCACTTCCTGGAGACTGCCCCACCACTGGCAGTCCTACTACACTAACCAACCCTATCAGGGTATAATTTTAGGTCATGCTTAAGGACCAGAAGCCTCCAGCCATCCTCATAGATTACCTCCAAGATGTCATGAGCAGCAGCTCCAGCCGGGTGGTGTTCTCCCAGCTGCTAGTAGCAGACTGCTGTCCTTGCTGCTTAGGGCCCTGTTCCCAGCCATGCAATTATGCCTAACTGGAGCTGCAACCAGCTGCAGGATGCCTAGCTGCTGCTCATACCCCTGAGAGTAATGGTGCACACCCCGTGCTCTGTTATGTTGCCCCGAGGGGTCAGGTCAATGCTCAGGATCTCAATAGTGCACTGTTAGACAGGAGGTTGTGGTATACAATTGCACATGCACACACAAATCAATTAAGCACACACTCGCTAGGTGCATACACACTCACACTACCAGCTCCGGCCAGCTGCATACCTATTACCAATGTAAGTCCATAACACTACACACACCAAATTTATACAGCATCAGTTACCATTTACCAACACCTGCGCATCTAATACACACATGAATTATTAACTTTATATATCACACATCTGTCCATCCCCAGGTATCCCAAGTAATACTAATTTGCGTGCATCCACCCTGCCTACACATAAACGCAGCTGAGTTCCTAAGTTGGGTGTTTGTGATGTGTGTGTGTGTGTGTGTGTACACATGTGCTTGGGATACCTGGGGAAAGGTTAAGGTAAGAAAGTAGAAGTGTAGGGGGTTAAAGTTACCAGGATTGGGATTAGAACTAGTAGACTACAGGGACCTGGGGTGAAGAACTGAGGCTCGGGGGTAACTTGAGGTTAATTGATCTTAATTGATTAAAAGATGATGTCCAAAGCCTGCAGAACAGAGAAGCATGCTGGCACAGAGCCTGGGACTGGAGCCAGAGCTATGGAGGAGCTGAAAGGTAGATGGGGAGAAGAGGAAAAATGGGACTAAGGGAAAGTGTGGATGTTTAAAGAGGGACTCTGGGTGTGGGGAGCCAGAGAATGGCTCCAGGACAGCTAGAGAAGTTGCAGAGAGCGGCAGTAGGTGCTGGAAGCTGGAGAGAACTGCAGGACAGCTAATAGGAGCTGGGAAGCTACAGGAGGGGGGGAGCCTGAAAACAGAGATGGGCAGCAGGAAAGTAAGGAGAGGCTGAGAGGTGGCAGACAAGGGGAGACAGAATTGGGAGGAGATCGGGAAACTAGCTGGGGGGCTGAAGCTGAAAGAATGAGGCTGGAATTTAAGATGGGGAAGGGACTGGGATTCAGTAAAACATGACCAAACTAGGGGCTGCAAATGACAGTGGTTTTATTGAACAGGGGAGATGGTGACACAATGTCTTATTGGTTCCTTTGTGCGCATGCGCACACACCTGCACAATGGTAGCAGGGATTAGAGAGGCTTGGTGCAGGGGCTGAAGTCCACTGAAGTCCAGGAGGAGAGCGAGAGAGAGGCCAAATTGTAGGAGGAGGTGTGCAGGTAATCTCTACCTATCCAGGCTGGGAAGGGGTCCTTGTCCGGTAGGTGTTGTTCAGAGTGGGGTTGCTGGCAGGGCTTCTGGGTGGATAGGTGGTGTGGCATGGTGCTGGTCCAGATGGAGTCCCACTGGGTCTGTCTTCAGTACCCCTTTTTATAGGGGCAGACCCTGTGTGACCCTAGTGACAGGAGGCATGCCCAGGCAAGGGTCAGCCCCTGGTGTACTGAGCATGTGAGCTCCATACAGGGATGTGCAGTTTTGGGTGTCTATAACGGTGAGAGTTGCTGGTTCTGTAGGGTCTTTTGTTTTTCAAATGCTGGTCTTGTCTCTGTTCCTGGGTGAAATCCGTGGTTCCTGGATGAATCAATGTGAGGTGATGGCCTGGTCGTCATTACAGGCTATTCAGTAGGGGCCTGCTACCATTGTATTTCAATCCATTTCCAATCGCACTCATTCATGGGGAACCAATTTACATGGGAGGGATATGTTACTCATACAGTTGTGACACACGGGCTGCCCGGGCAGAGGACAGAAGATGGAGGCTTGACATATAAAATGGAAACTTGACATGACTTTGGTTCACTTGCAAACACAGGCCTAAACCATACAGTATGCATATGAAATGATACAAATCAATACAAAATGATAATATAATCTACAACTGTAAAAATAGGTATAAACCTAATAATAATACAATATAAAACAGTGGCTATCCAAAACCAAAAACTTGCTACCAAAATAAATGTTTAAAGCTTATCCTACATCTTAGCTTACTTTATACTTATCTATAGGGAATAGAGAAGGAAAGAAGAAGTCAGAAATGGTTGGGAAAGGGGAGGGAATGCAATAAATAATAAAAAAGAAACTGGGGGTTTTACTACAATTACATTCTCCAAGCAAGGTTTCTGACTAGCGCTGGTGTTGCTGCTCATCACCTAAAATGGCTCATCAAAGCCTCTGTATCTCCATTTATAGTTGTGCTCATGACTCTAAGCAGTGTCTAGTCATCATGTAAGTGAGCACCTTGTCCCATACCACCAGGCCACCGTAGGTCTCTCTTCTCAGCTTCCAACCCTACTGCTCTGGCTGTTCTCTGTGGCCTAGATCTACTACACCAGGTCAGGCTTCTTGGGTTCTAGCCCTTGTCTCGCTCTCTGGGCTGTGCCCTCCCGCAAGCCCCAAGCTCTGCTCCTCTGGGCTGTGGGTCCCCTACATGTGCTAATGTGTTTGGCTTACCAGCCTACAGGATGACCTATAGTCGCAGAGCTAGCACTGCAGTTCTCTTGCTGCTTTCCTACTCCCCTGTTGTACTCTTGTGCTACTAGCACTGTGATAAGCACTTCTCATTTTAAAAAGCTCTGGCTGCCTATAACTCCTATAGCTAGCCTTCATCTTGATTGCTTGAGTGCAGTTTACCTCCATTTTCTCACTGAGTAACAGAAGCCATAGGTTCCATGTTGTATAGGGGTAAAATCAAGAATAAGCACAGCTGATTATTGTTTTTTCTGTATAGGAGAGCTCCTTTGTACTTCATATCAATGACAACTTGCTTTAGCATTATTGCTTAATGTTTTATTTCGCTATTGGATATGCGCTTTATAGAGTAATAAAGAAAAATGTATAGGTTTGTTTAGACACTTGGGGTGCAGGCAGAAGTGCAACTCCCTGCTGTACCAGTGGGCACAGACCAGAGTGATAATTTTGGTCAGTCTGGTCACCAGAAAGCTGTTTATAGTTGTGACCAAGCTTCAGACGACTTCAAAAATGGCTGATCAGGTGAAAATCTGACCCCTCATTGGTTGAAAGGACAGATGAAGACATTTCAAAACAGAACATCTTTTGTAACTTCTGCCTGACAGCCTTGAGCTGTTTTCAGAATTGGAAGGGGGAAAGAGTGGAGGGTTTTTTTGGCCCCTACTGGAGGGTGAGAGGGGGGGCTCCAATTCTAAGAGTTTCCCAGCTAGCACTAGAGGATGGGTTTAGTGAATTGGAGGCCCCCCCCACCCCTTCCCCAAACCTCAGGGAGGCTCCAATATACCTGCCCCACCTTCCAGTGAGGG